>NW_024870899.1:470000-782500 GCF_019054845.1 Dipodomys spectabilis
TTTAATTCTATGTAAGTAAAGGATGTAACAAATACCGAAGAAAGTAATTCGACCCTGCCTACATCCCGTCCATATTCCTGTCCCCTTCGAATAACTCAGGGGTCCTAAGGAGACATCGCTCAACTGTTAATCTGCCGATCTTTGAAGGAATACTTTCCAAGTGTATTTGGTCATGCCTGTCCTCAGGAAGGGAGTTCTCATTAAAAAAAAAAAAAATCTATGGCAAGAAATGCAACATCTTGGGAAAACTTAACATCTCTCTGGCCTGTTGGACTGCCACAAATCGGCCCCGAATTTACTGGCGTAAGGCAAAAATTCCCATTTTATGATTTCTTGTGATTTTTTTTTAAGCCGAGTTGGGCCAGCTAGACAGATGCCTACTACGCGCCAAAATTTAGTTTTATTATGTGGGATAAGGAACTCTTTAGCATTAAAACATGTAGTAAGACTAAAAAAATAATTGCTCCAACATTCACTAAATGTTGCTTTTCTTCCTATATTTATGTCAAGGGCTCACATGAATTAGAATGGACTAACGAGGTAGCATCTAGAATATTATCTATACTCTTATAAGTTTGCCTTCTGCTACTGAATGTCTGGGCTTCTATTAACTAAAGGACTGTTGGTTGCTGGTGGCTCATGCCTGTCATCCTAGCAGGTCTGAGGATCGCAGTTCAAAGCCAGCCTGAGCAGGAAAAGTCCAGGAGACTCTGATCTCCAAATGAACCACCAGAAAACCGGAAGTGGCCTGTGGCTCAAGTGGTAGAGCTCCAGCCTTGAGCTGAAGAGCGCAGGGACAGCACCCAGGCCCTGAGTTCAAGCCCCATGACCCTAAAACCCCAAAACCAAAAAATTAAAGGACTAAGTCTGCATTTCAAACAAAAGCATCCAGAACCACGGCAGCCCTAAGAGTATAAGGATTTAAAAATAATCGCAGGAATGTTTAAGAGGAAAGAAAATCTTGCAAACCAAACTCTGTAAAGGACTCTATTTCATCTTAAACAGCAGCTTCACCGTGCAATTTCTCGCCTAGGAATGCCAAAGATCATGCCGAGAAAGATTTGGAATGAGTTGATGAAGATTTTTTTATGATTACATATTTTTGGGGAGAGAGAGAGAGAGAGAAAGAGAGAGAGAGAGCGCGCAGAATCTCCAGTGTCCGTCAGATAAGGAAGTGGCAGACATTCTAAGTGTGGCCTGAATTTCACGGTTCACTTTTCTTTGCGTTCAAACCTCCTGACTTCGGGGTCCAGAACCCAAACTCGCCATCCTGATGTGACGAGGAAACCTCAGGAAAAAGCCACAAAGAGGAAATTCGTCGTTCACCTCCCTCCCCGCCCCTCCCCCCAAACTGTGCCCGATACAGAGAAATCAAAGGAATAAAACTGACACAGCAACAGGACCAAACTGTCAAGGACTTGTAAACAGGAGGGGAAGGAGGTGTGAGTTCGCGTGCACGCGCGTGTGCCCGGCTCCGGCTCCATTCCTCCACTCTACACCCCGCTCTGGATGGGGAGAGACGGCATGCTGGCCTCGAGCGGAGACGCCAGGCTCCTTTGGGACTGATTAGATCATCGACAGATATTGATCGAATACTAATAAGCCTTAAAACTTGTCTTTGGCTCCCCCCCCCCCGCCCCCCGCCGGGGTCTCTCACTGAAAGGGTTGACTTTAAAAGTCCTTCAGGTTGTTTGGCTGAGGCGATTCGGCAGATTCAGGTACCTGGGAGTTCGGACTCCCTCAAGCCATCAGTAATACAGGGTATTCTGCTGTGAACATTCCAGAAGGGCGGTGCACATTCAGGCTGCTAGGAGCTCCCCCCCCCCCCCCCCCCGAGACACGCTGAACACCCAGACACACCACGGTGGAGCAAGGGTGGAAATCGCCAAGCCAGAGAAACAAATTACGCGTGGAATTCACACACAGCAGCGGCTACGTGGCTGCAAAAGACCGGAAGCCTAGTTGCAAAACGCGCATCACGTCCCCGATCAAATCAAGAAGTAATTCACGGAGACCAAGGGTGCGTGTGTCTGGAAGTCTGCAGGTCGGAGTCTGGTACTTATTTTCCTATCCTTCCCATACCTGCACGGTATGGAAAACCATCACGATTTTTTTTTTTTTACCTTATCAGGACATTGATTTGATAAGGGTTGGTAACCCGATGGCATCTTGTGCCATACGAAGAGAAGAATGTTGACTGTCTTCGGCATGTTAGAGATGTCTACCATCTCTGACGGTCCCGAGAACCCGGCTCCTTTCTTTGAAAGAATAATGTGTGGGGCAGACATAGGTAGTTGCTTGCCTACCACCAGTCTTCTCTTGGCACACCCAGGACGTCATAAAGAAGCAGAGAAGACAGCCTCAAACGGCGCCCCGGGAAGGCCTTCAGATGAACACATTTGACCGCTGACCCTGATACCATCTTCTTCTGATACCCAGCTAACCTTGACTTTCTGGGGACCGAGACTTCTACTGACAGTTTGGCCTTTGGAGCCAACTCCAACTTGAGAAGATGGCGCCAGACAAACATGGAGACATTCTGAATACCCTACGAGGTGGGAAATGAACCCAACCCAGAGGGGCAAGCATCATCAGACTCGAGTGAAAGAGGTCCAGTTCATGGAGCTAGAAAACAAAATGGTGGAAGGCCCAAGGTTGGGAAAGAAGTATTGAGAAACCGGTCTGGAAGCAGATAGAGTTTCGGTGTCCCGGGGCATAATAAGGCTGTAGATGGATGGTGGTGACGTTTCTATACAATGAGCACCCAGGGAATGCCACTGAGCTGAATTTAAATGGATAAAATGGTCCATTTCTTTTTGGTGAGGCCTATTTTTCTGCAAGAAAGGATGGCGCATTTTTGAAGCAGAGCTGAGACTACACCAGCTGAGCTGGTGTTTACAAACCATGTCAGAACTTTTCCATAATGATTTCTTTAGCAGCAATCTTAGGGGTATTAATTTAAAAATAACCATTAGAGTGAGCATTAAAAGCCTAAATAACGTTTTTAGACACGTAATTGGAGATGTAATTGGACCTGTCAGCTCACTAATGTTTGCAATTAAAAGAGGAATGCTTCAGATAAAAGACATTTTAACACTAAGCCTAACTCTAAATAACACAAACATTCTCCACTGTTCCAAATCAAAACTCAAGAAGCTAGAAAAGTACAAATATATACAGAAACGATTCACAGCACACACCCACTGGCGGTCTGGGTGTGGGTGTGATCTTCACAGCTTGATGTTTGAAAGAAAAGAGGCCAAATAGTGTCCGAAATCTAACAGAGCTACAACTTAAGAATCTGCAGACTTAAAAATCAAGGACCATAATGATCTTATTCCACCATCTTTCCAACTCTGGCTAGTCTGTTTTCCTAGATACACTGAGGGTAATTGCTTTTACAGCGCTGACTTTAGTATAATGCTCATTGTTATAATTACCCCCACCAGATTAAACATTCTCAGGAGGTTTTCTTCTTTTCTCCTGTGGACTGGTTCCTTTTTTGGGGGAGGGGTCCGGTTGTGGGGCCTGAACTCTGGGCCTGGGCGCTGTCCCTCAGCTCTTCAGCTCAAGGCTAGCGCTCTACCACTTGAACCACAGTGCCACTTCCGGTTTTTTCTTTTTGCTTATGTGGTGCTGAGGAATCGAACCCAGGGCCTCAGGCATGCAAGGCAAGCGCTCTACCACTGAGCCACCTTCCCAGCCCCTCACCCCCTTTTTTAAATTTATTGAGATTTATGTTTCATGCAAGAGATTCTCAATTTTTTTTTTTTTTTTTGGTTTATGGACCTCTTTGTGTCTCAAAAAACAGTTTCACTACATCCCACAACCAGAAGAAGAAACCAAGATTATATTTACGAGACACTTATTTCATTCCAAAATAATCCTGATTTCTAATGGAGTGGTGTGCATGTTGGCATTGCTCATTTTCACATGCTCTAGAACCAAAGAAGACAGGAGTGTGTGTGTATGAATATATATATATATATATATATATATACATATTATATATATTACATATTGTAATATAGAATATACTTTATATAATATACACACATATTTTTGTCATAATATAAAATATATATGCATTACATATTACATCTCAGTTATTTACATATGCTATATATATTATATATGTACATATATGATATATACACATAACCATCATATATTGTATACATTATATATATGTATATGTTGTACATACATACCATACATGTATTATGTTATTTACTATATATGTTATCTCTTCTGTAAATTATAACATAATAAATCTTATAACGGTTTTACGTTGCAGCCGAGTTGTTATCGTCTGTGGTTAAACCCACATGTTTTCGACTCTACCTACGCCCATGTTCTCTGCGGGTTCTTTAGGGTAGCTGAGGTCACCTCAGTCCTCAGGAGATTCCCCACACAGAGTCCCTGCATCAGTATGGTGGGGGCAATGGCCCTCACCCTTAGGAAGTGTGTGTGTGTGTGTGTGTGTGTGTGTGTGTGTGTGTGTGTGTGTGTGCCTGTACACCTTGGAAACAAAGCTGGCAGCGTGTGTCTGCGATTCTAAGTACCCCCAGCTGGGTTGGAGTTCATCATCACGAGAGCACTCATGCATAAAATTACATTTCTGTGGCCTGCACCTAGAAACATGGAAGCCTTTGACGCCAAGAACAGCTTAGCGCGAAAGAATGGGAATTGCGAACAGTCATTTACGCACGTGACCAGTTGCTCAACACTTGGCTTTCAGAGGAAAGGTTAAAATTCTAATAAGTCTGCCTGCCGTTGCAAGGTAAATATTATGCCGACGCCATTTGGTTCTGGCTTTTGAGGGTTCAGAGGCAATTTGATGTGTCAACGGCCCATCTTTGCCGTCCTTTCAAGCTTGGGCAAATGCAATTTAATGAATAGGCCAGATGGGCTTTCTTGAGCCATTTATCAGGTTATAAAATCCTAGAGCCATAGAATATCTGTCCCCTAAATGAACATAGCCAGGGTGGTGGTTATTATCTCCTACAAAATTAGCACCCCACACTTTAGATGAAATGCCTGAATAAATAATAGCTTTTTATTAAACGCGATAAACATGCCGCTTCTTAGCATAATATGATTTAGAGCCGGCGACACGTGGGTTGTTTTGCTGGTTTCCCCAAATGAAACTTTATGAGAGATTAGATGAGAAATTCTACCTTTTTTTTAATATATAAAAGAAAAAAATCCTATTTCTTCACAGAATGCTATTTGGCCCCAAGACCGCTTCAGGTGCCACATGAGCAATATTAGCGATGCCTGAGAATTAAATATTTCTCGACAAAGCCAGAGCGTCTCGAGCCACAGGGGCTCTATGACGCCTTTGGAAATCCCTGAGATTACAATTATGTGCCGTCCTTCCTAGCACCTGCTGGGGAGACCCTGTCAAAATGTGCGTGAGTACTCGAGTATGGGTGTGAGCGTGTGCACAGGCCTGCTGATGCCACACAACTTGTGACTCATGTCTCACACACAAGCAGATCCACGTGACTCCAGACCACTGTAACCTCAACCTTTCCAGGGGACAGGGGAGTGGACAGCTGGTCTACCACTAGCATCCTTCTCTTCCCCCTCCCATTGCTTCAGGCTCTGCCTATGAGCCCAGCAAATGGTTTAAGGGTGCAAGCCTCCATGATGCACCCCCCCCCCCGCTCAGTCAGGGTACACTGACTGAGGAAGAGGAGGCACGTGAGATTGTAAGAACTCGTGGACTTGACTATGGAGATCTATCTTGAGGAGTAACGACCAGAAACCTTGGTTGGTCTTCCCTGTATCATGTCCTGCGGATCCATCCATAAATACAATCATGGGTGGAGGGGGGCTGGTGAAACTTCTGTACCCCCTCCCCCCTCCCAGGAAGGCCCCGGATGCTCACGGGCTGGGAAGAGGCCACGCTTTGTCGGGACTTCAGTAGCATGGAAATTCTGAGCAGATCCTGGCTGATGGATCTCACAGCCATCGGGGCCCTGTCCCATCCCATGTCCACGCCCTGTGCCCGCAGCCCTCATGCCCAGAGAGGCCATTCACATACAGGTGTTGTTTTTTTTTCTAGAAATACTGCACAAGGGATTTTTCAAAGCTTATTTTCCTTCTCCGAGTGTCGGTTTTATATATCATCTCTTCCGCTGATTTAACAGTGATAGCCAGGGAGAAATGGATGTGTTTTTCTTACTTCCAATTACCTCTCCTTCTTATCTTTAAACGGCTCCGTCCGCCCATCTGTCTTTTTGATGACTTGTAATTTGAATGGCTAACCAGTACCACCCAGACACCTTTCCCTTGTAAAATATGTTGGTTTTTAAATTACACGTGTCGGCGGGAGGCTGGAAAACGCTTGACAAATGCTTCCCAGGCCTAGGATTTCCCGGGGTGCGTGCAGGCGTGGAGACCCCCGTCTCTGCCTGCTTCTGAAGCAACGGTCACCTCTGCCATTGCACAATAGGTCAACAGAACTTTCCCTTTCCCATGGGGTAATCTCATTTAGTTGTGTTCGGCTCCCAGAGTAGAAAAAATTAGTTTACGAAACAATTAACGGCTCGGTCCGTGTTTCAGTTCTCATTGTCTCTGCTGACCCAACACCAAGAGAGAAATGCTATTATCCAACGGAGGTGAGGGCCAGCTGCTCCCTGTGTGTGCAATGTGGATGTGGAATTAGCCAACAAATCGGAGCCCGTTTTGCCTCACTCCGGATCCAATGCACCAAGTCAGGTAGCACTAAGAAGTTGCCAAAAAGAGAAAAAAGCGGTTGCTCGAATAATTGAGTGTGAGAAGGGGTGTGGTGCGGATTTAGGAAGGTGCACACGGAACGCACGTGGACACGTGTTTGTAACACAGCACAGGAGTCGCCTGCCAGACCCAAGCGAGGAGGTGGCACTGGCCGCCTCCGCTATGAGCAGTTCCTAATCTGTGTCACGTTCTGGCCTCTATGTTTGCGAAGTTCTCGCGTGGCTCGTGGGATGTCTGAGCTCATCTCCAAAGGCTTTCCCATCTCCTCAACTCTGTGGCTCCTCTACTAGACCCGAAGCTGGGCCTCGGATCTAATGCTCACTACCTCCTATCGCTCTACACTCGACCAAAGTGGCTGTCTCTTCACAGAACAAAAGAAAGAGAAAAATGCTGTGAATCTGCAGTAAAAAAAAATACATGAATAAGTGTGAAGTGGGGAAGATGCGTTCCATGACATTGAATGTGTGGCCAACGTAGTACAAAGTAATACTGGATACTTTGGAATACGTGAGCTGCACATAGCAATGCCAGGGCATTGTTTCTTATCGGTCAACAACAGATGAGGAGAAAATTAAAAACAACAACAACTACCATGGCCATAGTTTGAAAACCCTGTGTCTTCCAACGTGCTCAGTCAGAGACAAAACATAAAGACAAGACACCTGTACTACAGCACCTCTTCCTACTGAAGGGACAAACGGGAGAGACAAAAAGACAACCAGAAAACACATTCATCACGAGGAGCAAGAGGAGACTGTGGATGATTTGCAAAAACAGTGTTAGGAAGAGTACGAACCGTGAATTGTATAGCAGCTCTGTGTGATAGTCTAGATCGTGTGTGTGGCCATCCAGGGACTTGAACTCAGGGCCCTGAGCTTCTTTTACTCAAGGCTAGCGCTCTACCACTTGAGCCACAGCACGATTTAGGGCGTTTTCTTGTTAGTTTATTGGAGATTCCAGATAGTTTTTTAATAAATCTCACTTTCTTTTCCCAATTTGCTCTCACAAACCACAACAGCAGAAGTGTTTTTGGCAAACTACTAAAGACAAAGCTCCCCAGAGGAAAAGCATACTTTATACAGTTCATGATATTATTGATATATTATTGCTGCATTTTGGAATTAGCGAAAAGTTCTGGGCTACGTGTTCACACTTTGGTTCAACCCACGCTATGATTCATAGAACAGTGATCTTTCTGTCACAGATGCAGGCACTAGGGTTACACAAATTATGTGTGATAGTACTACATCATTAATTTCACAAAACAAGACACTGTAGATGTTGCCGATATTGCATAAGGACTTGACGAATACCGGTGGAAATCTTTTTGATCACAGACAGAGTATGCATGTGGCAAAATGAAGTAAATGGATTCAAAATAATTACTGACTCATATAAGTATTTTGCATTTGTTCAACCTTGTGTGATGTACGCATCCATGAGTAGACTTTTGGAACCCCATAAACAATCTTACCACTGTAACAGAAGGCCAACACCGGAAAGGAGGCATCCCAATGTTATTTGATGGATGTTTCTGTATTTCTGGTTCACAAAGCTATTATTCTGCTTTTGTTTGTGGAAAAAAATCCTATGTGACATTCAAGGTCGAGGCTCTGACGCAAGTTTTCTTGACTTCAATTTTTTTTCCTGCCATGTTTAATAAGTACCTGTATGTGTTGGTTCAACACATGCTGTTTTCCAGTTGTAACCATTTTCACTTTAATATTATAGACTAGTGTAGTAGCACCTAGTTTTTCTCATGTGTTTGGGCCAAGGTGAAGCGGCATATGCAGCTCCAGGAGACAGAAAAATACGTCTGTCATACAGAAGCGAATTATTTTAGTGTTACGTAAAGATTCTCTTCCAGCAGTTAAGCAGTTGAATAAAAACCACGGAAACTCGTGGGGTTTGGCCACACATATACTTCTCAACAAGATGACTGAAAAGTAATTCATGCAAAAACACCATCTTCCCGTGTAGCTATTCCCCCAACGTACTTGAATAAATTCCCTCAGAATGAATCCAAGACAAAAAGGGCAAAAACGCCTCTGCTTCCCTGCGGACTCCGTTCTATGCTGGTATTCACTTCATTTGGTGAATTACGGTATTTGCTTTCTCATTAGGGTTAATTTAGGAGGAGAAAGGGATGTCTGATCGTGGATGGGTCCCTCTTCCGCAGGCTGCTCACGAGCGAGAATCAATTACACCTGGCTCAGCCGGCGCTTACAAAATGGTCTCCGATCACTTTCTCACTCCAGTCTATTTGTCAAATTACCACGCTGCTCTCTACGAGCTGCCCAACTCTGGGACAGAATTGCGTTTACACACACAGTGGTCTCTGGGACGGCTTGGCTGCTCAGAGACACGTCCTCGAACAGATGCTCCGCGGACACGCACTTCGAAGTCCACATCTTGTCTTGCCCGCCTTCTACTTACGTGAAATACTATTTTCTTCGGCAGGGTGGGACGGGTGGTAGGTGGTTATTATTGTTTTCCTCGGTTTTTAAAGGGAAACCTCGCGGGATCTTTACATTACTTCATCTTACTATTCGGCCTCCCGTTGTCTTTGCTAACCTCTTGCAAACCAAGATTATTTCATTCCTCTGCTAATCAACCTTGGGCACTGGTAGTTCCAATCGCCTAAGCGGCTCACCAGGCCTCAGGATCACCTCCCTGTTCCAGGCTCGTAGTCACCCATGCCTTCAGGGTGAAGTTCCTTTTACTGTCCGTCGGTCAGTGTGCTTGCTTTGTTATTATTATTTTTTTTTGGGGTCCGGTCATGGGGCCTGAACTCTGGGCCTGGGCGCTGTCCCTCAGCTCTTCAGCTCAAGGCTAGCGCTCTACCACTTGAGCCACAGCGCCACTTCCAGCTTTTTCTGCTTATGTGGTGCTAAGGAATGGAACCCAGGATCTCAGGCATGCAAGGCAAGCGCTCTACCACTGAGCCACCTTCCCAGTCCCTGCTTGCTTTATTTTTTACTAAGATGATGTACAAATATTCTGACATGAAACCTCATGATCAGATGGTCCAAGATCTGTCAGGTCCTGGCTGGAAATACCCTGTGACCAAGTCAGTAGTAGACTGATCTTCATTCATGCATTCAAAATATTTCTGGTCATTATTTAAACTTCTCCGCATGATAATGGTCACACACACATACACACACACACACACACACACACACACACACACACACACACACACACACGATTCACTTTAATATCCAGGTTAAAATTCATTCAGACAAAAACAAAAATCTGTCAGGAACCCAACCTATTTGTTTTTAGCTTAAATTTCAGATGAATCCAGGCCCTATGTCTTTTGTCTGAAATGCCAGCTCTCTGGGGGCTGAGACGAGAAGATCTTGAATTCAAGGCCAGGAAGGATGAATGGGCTGCTACATTGTTCGATCCTGTTTTAACCTCCCCGGACCCAAAATGTGTATACTCACACAGAGTAAATTAATCTGAGGTGTCAAAACTGTCAACCCATCTACAAATTTAACTAGAGAATACAAGGACAATAAACATCATTGGGTGGATTTGCTTTGCCCTCAATCTCACACTGTTTCTACCTAACGTACGTACTAAGGGGACCCCATAAAAATCACAGCGGAAATGAATCCGTGCTGTTATTTGCTGCCGACTTCTAAGTCTATTCCTTTGCCGTTAGTCCTTATTTTCAATCAATCTACAATGACGCCCACCAAAACTCTGTAGTGCAACTTTTCTTACAAGGAACTTCCCATTGCCTGTAGCATATTATTTGAAAGGAGAGGTAGTGGTATTCTGGGTATATTTAAGCCTCCAAGCAAATTCTAAGCCAGTGGTTTTAATTCTCTTTACTCTACCCTACTTAATAGGAAATCACAGCATTTGAAAAAAAAATGGGGCCCACTTTACGATCTGTAATCTTATCACTTTCTCCTTCCACGATAACCCCTTTTATGGTCCTGATTATACCTATTATACTTTCCTTCCAAGAGAAAAATAGCATGCTACTGAAAAGAGTACTTCCATTAAAAAAATACATACAGAAGCATTCTGTGAAAGACAGTTATGAAGAGAGCGGAAAAAAAGAAGAAAAAAAATCCTGGAGAACAGCTGCATTTTCATTATTATTCTAATGTAGGCTTCCTTTTTTCATTCTGAGAGTCTCGGGCACTGATCGCTGGTTCTATGTGCATGCTTTTATAGTGGGCTCCTCATTCTTGCTAACTCAGACCTAGCACAGAATGACAGGAAAGAGAAGATGATCTTTCCTCAAGGATCGGTGGAATTTAAATGGCCTGATGTCGTCTATCTATAATCTTCTAAGGTTTTTGTAATGGTAGGGATAGCAGCATCCTTCTCAGAAATGAACCACTATTGAGCAACTACTATAATTAAAGGGTCAATTAGATAAGTAGCGATGTAATCATAACAAAACAGGAAGAGTTGTGGAAATTTATAAGAGACAAGCATTCAACATCATCTCCACTGCTGAATTCAGTATGTGATCTAATTTAGATAAATGTTTATAAGGAATTTCTAGATAACAACGTGGGACATATTGGAAGATGTCTAATATAGAGTCTTTATGACATTGAAGCCTATGGAAGCTATTTTTCATAAAGAATCAAAAGTACAATAGAATTCATAACGTTAAGATAAATAAAATAGTTAAGTTTTTTTAACTTTTGAACCAACATCTTTAATCCTTAAACAGGAGATAATATTTACCAATCATAAATACTATGGTATACGCAACACTCACACATACATACACACACATTTCTGTGTTTTTTCCAAAATTTAAAAAAAACACAATTTTCACAACATAGTGTATTAGCTTGAGCTGTATTCATAATGTTTAAACATTAAAATAAGGAAGAAACCAAATTCAAAGTGCTTGAATTCAGGGCCTGGGCATTGTTCCTGAGCTCTACCACTCTACCACAGAGCCACAGCTCTGATTCTGTCCTTTTATAATTCCTGACTTATTAATCATAGAGAAAAGTCTCTCAGACTCTCCTGCCCGGGCTAGCTTTGAACTGTGATCCTCAGATCTCAGCCTCCTGAGGATCTAGGATGACAGGCGTGGGCCGCTGGCTCTTGTTTTTTTTTTCCCTTGAAGATCAAGGGGTTTTGTTGTTTACTTTTACAGTGGTCAGATATGATCATTTATTTCAAAGTGCATTTGTAATATAGGTTGAGCTATGTAATCTGAGGGTGTTGGAAAAGGTGGAGGAGAATATACTTATAAACAAAGTCAGATCTGTCAACTAACTCAACAGAGATTTAGAGGATCACCATGAGCATTGTAAGTCAGTAACAAATTGCCTGAAAAGAAATCAAGATAGAATTCTACTTACAAAAGCTGTAAAACAAAAATAAACAAACAAAAAAAAAACCTAGGAATAAATTTGTCCCAAAGAAGTCATTGAGCTCTATAATCAAAACAAGAAATTGATAGGCTACGTGAACGCGGATATTACAGATTGGCAAGAAGATACTGGGATTGATGGATTGGAAGAACTCAGGAGTGTGAAGGTGTCTGAACCATTCAACGCACATGACCGTCAACGCTTTCTCCATCAAATTGCCCGCTCAATACTTCACAGAATGAGTTCTGTGAATCCTAACGTGCCTTTGAAACAACAACAACAAAACCTTCCCAGGCAGCCACTGACATGCTGAGAAAGAGGAAAATAATACCACGTCCACGTGTAGGGGATGGAACAAAAGACTCCCTACTTTATTATTTTGGCTAGAAAGCATGGTAGTGGGTACGACCGAGGTAGAAAGCCCAGGGTTTTGCCAGGTCCTAGTGGCTCCTGCCTACCATCCTAGCTACTCAGGAAGCGGACTTTGGGAGGCATCCCGAAAGTCAACGAGAACTTCCTCTTCCAATAACTAGCAAAAAACCCCATCCAGGCTGGAGATGTGGCTCAGGCGGTAGCGCACCAGCCAAGCAAGTCCAGCTTCCTGGGTGCGACTGTCTTCAGTAGAAGCTTCCTTGAAAGAAATAACAGGACATGGCTCCCGAGGAGATCAGCCAGGCGCAGGAAGAGATCTTGGCAGCTGGAGAGAGTCAACGAGGAGAGGAAAGCTGAGATTTCCCAAAGCCAGAGGGTAGACAACTCCTTGGGTGGTTCTGGGACAGGAAGGAGAGGAGAATAATGGGCCAAGTCCGCATAGAGGACTGGCCTTCTCCACTGGGATTCAGGGTGAGGAAACGCAGCTATACATTTTACCAGTAATTAAAACAACAACAATGACACGCATTTTCCTCTTCAGGGCATATAAACATCTTCACAGAGGCGTCTCCAAGCCCCGGAAAGGGGGTTGATTTGATGCCCAACGACCAGAGTCCAGAGATGCCGGGTCGCCCAGTGGACGATGGAACACTGGTCTTTGCCCCACTGAGGTAAGCTCATTTCTGCTCCCCACGCTTCAGGGCAGATCACGGGAGACGTGGAGATGATTTAGAATCTCAGACCCCATTTCCCGAGATCCCCCTTTTCCATTCACTCCTGACCGCTGCAATTTGAGAACAAAGATCTCTCCTCGCCCTCCACACCCAGCACAAGGTGTTGAACATGTGAACTCTTTGAAAACAGTATTCACAAAGAAACCGCGTAGGCTGCATAATTTAACAAAATCGAGGCCCTACCAGGCCCTATTTACTCGTTGCCCTGTTTACTCATTTCTGTGGAGGGAAGCAGCGTTAGAACTGCCAGATGTTTACAATCTACATCAGCACGAACCTGGTCACCAGCCTTTTCTGTAGGACCTGTGTGTTCTGCACAGAGAGAGAGAGAAAGCCTCTGGGAAAATGTCTTCTCCCAGGTTGCTTTACTTGTGTGGTCCAAAGAGAAACTAGAATATTGCACTTCAAAATAATGCACCCACAGCCTGATTGAGAATCTATGCCTCAATGAACGCACACACACAAACACAACTACCTGGCTTTCCCTTCCTCCAGGATAACGGTGAGGATTCATTAATGTCTAAAAATAAAAAATTCACTTTCCCTTAGAGAGCTGCCAGTTTTTATGCGAGCTTGGGGTTTATTTTTTAATAAGACCCGATTGATTGTTGAATGCCAACACTAGCTCAGTGTGTTCATTCTAGTAGCCCTATGTATGAAGAGCAAATATGTATATATATATAGATGTGTGTATGTATATATATATCTATATATATAGGCGTATACATATACCTACATATACATACAGGTATATATACCCTATATATGTATATATACACATAGGTGTATATATACACCTATATATAGGTGTATATATGTATATATACACCTATGTGTATATATACGTATATATATAGGTGTATATATACTTATATGTATATATAGGTGTATATACATGTATATAGAGAGAGAGAAAGAGAGAGAGAGAGAGAAAGAGAGAGAGAGAGAGAGAGAGAGAGAGAGAGAGACTTATTTGGCTGTTTTTCTTCTTTCTTGGTTCCAAGTCAATTACATGTACTCCAAGCTTCCCAGGGCCCCGTGTAGCAATAACCCAGTTCTTCCTTTAATCCAATCTCAATGCGTTTTCCTGCCACTGACAGTAATACAGCCCTCATGATGACCAATTAGGTATTCCACATAAAATCCGCAGCTGCTTCGCCAGAGAAAATGATGGCTGTAACAGCTGGTTGTTCACTGATAAGATTATCAAGCAGGAAACTAAATCTTGGACATCAGTATCTCATTATACCAGCCTTCTGCAACAAGCCCAGAGCTGTTTCATTCCAGGACACACACACACGCAGGATGAGTCAGCTCAAAGCCAAAAAAGAAGAGAAAAAATCAAACTACAGACTAAAGGTAGCTACGTGCCAGGCAAAGATAGCACTCAAGAGCTCATTAAACTTTTCCCATTTCCTCCCAGATCATTCATTAGTCACAGGTTTATTGAGGTGACGAAATGGGACACTTTCGTTGAGAAATGCCGTGTATGATGGGTGGGAGTACAAGAATAAGTCAATAAAGATATTATCCACGGCAATGAATCCATTAGAGAGATACGTACCTCATGTTATTTTATCCTACTGGGGAAAATTTTTTAATATATTACAGAAAGCCAGGCCACAGGGAAAGAGTAAAATTAGCTTCTCCATAAAATATTGTGAAGGATAAAAAGGGATACATTAATATAACTCTACAAAATGAGAAAATTATTACCACAAAATAGACACTAACGAATGCTCGCCTGTTTGGAGTGAAGGCATTTTTTTTTTTTTTTTTTGCCAGTCCTGGGGCTTGAACTCACGGCCTGGGCGCTGTCCCTGAGCTTCTTTTGCTCAAGGCGGGCGCTCTACCACTTGAGCCACAGCGCCGCTTCCAGCTTTTTCTGCTTATGTGGTGCTGAGGAATCGAAGCCAGGGCTTCATGCATGCAAGGCCACCTTCCCAGCCTAAAGGCATTCTTAAACAAGGCCGATTGAGCACTTCAGGAGGAGTCTGGAAATCCTGAGCTGGGAACAAAGTACTGGCCTGACACTCACGAGGCTCTAGCTTCGGATTCCAATGCTGGGGACCTGGAGGGCTTTATGAAACGGTGACCCCTTGGTACAACTACTTAACGACTATAAAACACGGCGCGCTCGTTCACCCCCTACAGACACGCAGACGTCTACGAGATGACACAAAGTCTCTGGACGGCAGGAAGGCCGCGCGGATGACAACCGAGTAAAACGAATCCACGCAAACCCTCTACAAAGAGCAGTGTCTACCGCGATTTCCGTCTCCGTGTGGGTTTCCTTGCCTCTTACCAACTGTGGTGATTCTCGAAGTCACCACGTGGGGGGCACCAACCGAAGCTTTTGAGTGTGTCTTCCAGATTCCATGGTTACCAGGTTGCTCTTGCCTAGGCTGGGCATTGAGAATCGCAGAGATCAGCTGAAAAATTAAGCCTTATTTATTCATATTTCTAAAAGAAAGAGGACCCCTCTTTTTCTGCCGGGAGAGACACAGGAAGTGGGAAGAAATTCTGGGAGCGACGGGTCTCACGGAGCTCTCTCCTCTCGGAGAAGACGGCTAACGTGTGACTCTTCTTCCATTAAAAAGTGAAGTCGCGTGGCTACTGCATGCTCCAAAGACGGTTAGCATGTGTGCTTTCTTTGGGGGGGGGGCGGGATACGGTTCAGATTTGATACTGCTCAACATATCACTTGAAGAAAAACCATTCAACTTCTGTGACTGTATTTGCACAACACAATAGCATCTCACGGTGGAGCCTACGCCGGCCTCAAGTGCGTGATCGATCATTCTCCTGCTCCCTTCCTGGTGCCGGGATTACAGGTCCAGCCTCCTGTGTGCATCTAATAAGCGCTCCGTGGCCACTCTGCTAAGGGTTCAAGTCTACCCAGGAAGAGCATGATTAGAGACTACGGGGAAACGCGGCACGCAGTCTCATGCCAGGAGGCCTGCCCTCTCTCCTGGGGGGCTCTGAGTTCTCCTGTCCCCCTGTTCCACCCCACCTCTCCATGGAAGACTCCGCCCAGCACCCTCCACGGAAGACTCTGCCCAGCACCCTCCACGGAAGACTCTGCCCAGCACCCTCCACGGAAGACTCCGCCCAGCACCCTCCACGGAAGACTCCGCCCAGCATCCTCGGGAGGAGCCCAATGCGTACGTGTTTCCTCCCGGCTGCAAATATTTTGCTTGGTAAAAATACCCCGCTAATGATTATAAACCACCAGAGACAACACCAGAAGCCGACACTGGAGCAGATGGCGAGACCCGACTTGTCAGAAAATACAAGTGCCTTTCACACGCTGTTTTGTTCTTCTCCGAATCAAGAGGAAGACATTTGCCAGCAGCTCATCTTCCTCCAAATGTCCAAAAGTTAACATGTTTTCCTTAATAAAGACAGACCTGAAGAGCGCATGTGCAAAAAGACAAAAAAAACAAAAACAGAAACACAGAACGATGATAAAACGGCTCACACACACCGGTCTTGTCCGCCCTACCTCCGGTCAAACTCTTCTAAATGTGTTGTCTCCTTCTCCACCACAGTGTGAGCAGCTGTGACAGAGCTGATGCAAAACACTACTTGGACTGGCTTCAAATCCCTCCGCAGGGGCGTGGGCACCTGCGGAGGCATGGATGATACATGCTGTCTGCCTGGCCATCTACGTGGAAGTTAATAAACTACCAAAAGAAATCATGCTGGTGTTATCGTCACTAGAAATGCTGATAAGCAGAAGAGGCTTTTTGTTTTGTTTTTTTTTTTCCCAGAATCCTCTCAAACGGGAGGGACTGGGGCTGGGAAGGTGGCTCCGTGGTAGAGCGCTTGCCTCGCATGCATGAGGCCCTGGGTTCGATTTCTCAGTACCACATAAGCAGAAAAATCCAGAAGTGGCGCTGTGGCTCAAGTGGTAGAGCGCTCGCCTTGAGCTGAAGAGCTGAGGGACAGCGCCCAGGCCCAGAGTTCAAGCCCCACGACTGGCAAAAAAAAAAGTAGAGGGGGGAGGGCTTATAGTATAGCAAGTGATATTTGGGGGGATAATGCATGCAAGAGTTTTCGTTGTGAATATTTTACCAGAAGGAATTTCTTAGCTTTAGTCACAATCGCCAAGGATCTTGACTACACAGGGGTTTTGTTTTGTTTTTTCAAGAATGAACATGCTTCCTGCTAATTTAAGTCATTTTTATAATACCAATGGTGAGGAAAATTATATATATATTTATACATATATATGCATGTATGTATATTTTATCACCTTTTTGAGAGTGGTGATACATAGCACACTCTTCTAGGTATAAAGTCAACATAAGAGTTTGGAGAGTTCTTCTTCTGATCCTGTGATCTTAGAAGCCTGTCTCTTACTTTTCCGTGCAGGTGAACATAGTGCTACACAAAATAAATGCATGACCTAAGGGCAATGAAAAACGAAACGTTCCAAGCACAAACACTGTACAGGTACATGACAGAGCCGTGTTACCCGGCGATAGCAGAAGGCATGAGCACAAAGTCTGCAGGAGGCACCCTAATTTTTATCTCGTGGCTTTTGGGGTAGCTGCTTTGAGGACCACCTCACAAGACTAGCCTATGGAAGAATGAAGAGGGTTTCCCCAACATGACCACCCTGCCCGGCACGCAACCCCCCATGACAGAGACTCCCTCTACCGCAGGAGTTGATACTACATAGAGGGAGAAAAACAGAACCTTAGAGCAAGAGAGGAGAGAAGGATCGAGGGAGAACTCGTAGCCACCAGATGTATAGAAGATTAAAAACCTGAGCATTAGAAATGTGTCTTTAGGCACAATTCGATTCAGGACCAAGTTGGGACTTTAGCTGGAGAAACTAGGTTAAATATATATAGATATATAGATATATATATATATATAGAGAGAGAGAGAGAGATAGTCACTATTTTCCATGTCATTTTCTGAGTGTTGTATCTGCCCTACTGTCATATTTACAACAATCGTTTGTGAAATGGTGCCATCATCTCCACTGTTCCAAATGAGAAATAATATGAGTCACAGAGACTAAGATTAGCTGGTTGGCATTAACCCCGGGGATTGAACACCTGGTTTCATGCCTAAGCACTGCCTCATTTAAATCGTGTGTTGGCATCGTGACACTGAAGGAGGAGGAGACCATCTTGGCCTTGATGTTGAGGAGCCCGGGGTGTGCTCGCGTGGGGACCGGCCGTGGGCTCAGGCTTGCTGTGGGTCCCCCATTCAGGAGACCCCCGGGGCTGAGATTCATGAAGCGGAGGAAGGACATAGTCATGGAGAGAGGAGGAAGGCAAGCCGGGCGTCAGTCTGGTGAGGTATAAAGCACATAGAAAGATGGAGAATATAAGTCCCGCCCCACACAGAACGGGGGTGGGGGGGGAGGCTAAATGGACAGACACAACCAGGAGGCCCGGGAGGCCCGGAAGGAGCCTGGGGTGCCCAGCTGCTTCTGCCATGCTGGCCGGCAGCAAGGGCCAGGAAACGGGGCAGGGGGAATCCTCCTGGGAATAAAGCCCAGTGTGGGGGAGCAGGCAGCCTGTGGGCCAGGTGGGAGACGGCATCCCTTCATCTCGGACGACATGCCCGTGGCTGCAGGAAGTGCTGAGACTTCAGTCCAGGGAAGGGAGGTGACACAAAATGTGCGGGCTACCTGATCTGTGCCTGCTTTACCCAGACTCCCAGCCCAGGGACCGGCACAATGCCACTAACCACCGGATCTATCACCTATCTATCCATCCATCCATCCATCTATCTCTCCATCTATCTATCTATCCATCTATCCATCCATCTATCTATCATCTATCTATCTATCTATCCATCCATCCATCTATCTATCTAACCATCTATCTATCCATCTATCTATCCATCTATCCATCTATCCATCTATTTATCTATCTATCTATCTATCTATCATCTATCCATCTATCTATCTATCTATCTAGGTATCTATCTATCTATCCATCCATTCATCCAATAGATATCTATATAGATTACATAATATATAACCTATTTATATAATCTATAGGTCTATACAGATTTTATATTATCTATAGATATCTATAGATATAGAGATACATCTATATCTGTAAATATCCTCATATATTACAGCTATAGACATATATCTATATAGATGGGTATCTATATAGACCTCTATATATCTTTATAGATATTTTATATGGGTTATATATAAAAATCTATAACTAGATTATATAATACATAATCTATAATTTATGGTAATTTATATATAGATAACCTACAATAATATATATACCTATATACCTATCTATAGATATCTATATAATCTATATATCTACAGATATCTAGATATAGAGCTATACCTTAGATATAAATATTTATGTCTATATCATATATCATATCTTACACTATTAGATGTGCTATATATTATACTATATGTTACATATATTATATACATTATTTCTACCATAATATAGCAAATGTAGTTATTTATATTATATTATATATCATTACATGAAATATATTACAATAATAGGTACAATATATTGTATATCAGATGTATTTTAACTGAATGTTAGAATGATTCTATATACACACTGCACACGGTATGTGAGACACAGGAACGGTGATAGGAGCAGTAAAGACACACAGTTAATACCCATGAGTTGTTAGGGAAATATGTGGAAGCTATCGGGGTCTCTCCTGACAATCACTGCAAATGCTGAACGTGAACTAGTCTGTGACGATGTGGTGGGAGAGGAGGGAGGAAGAGGAGGAGGGAGGAGGAAGAGGAAGAGGAGGAGGAAGAGGAGGAGGAAGAGGAGGAGGGAGGAAGAGGAGGGAGGAGGAAGAGGAAGAGGAGGAGGAAGAGGAGGAGGAAGAGGAGGAGGAAGAGGAGGAGGAAGAGGAGGAGGGAGGAGGAAGAGGAAGAGGAGGAGGAAGAGGAGGAGGAAGAGGAGGAGGGAGGAGGAAGAGGAAGAGGAGGAGGAAGAGGAGGAGGAAGAGGAGGAGGGAGGAGGAAGAGGAGGAAGAGGAGGAGAGAGGAGGAGGAAGAGGAGGAGGAAGAGGAGGAGGAAGAGGAGGAGGAAGAGGAGGAGGAAGAGGAGGAGAAAGAGGAGGAGGAAGAGGAGGAGGAAGAGGAGGAGGAAGAGGAGGAGGAGGAAGAGGAGGAGGGAGGAAGAGGAGGAGGGAGGAGGAAGAGGAGGAGGGAGGAGGAAGAGGAGGAGGAGGAAGAGGAGGAGGGAGGAAGAGGAGGAGGAAGAGGAGGAGGAAGAGGAGGAGGAGGAAGAGGAGGAGGAAGAGGAGGAGGAAGAGGAGGAGGAAGAGGAGGAGGGAGGAAGAGGAGGAGGGAGGAAGAGGAGGAGGGAGGAAGAGGAGGAGGGAGGAAGAGGAGGAGGGAGGAAGAGGAGGAGGGAGGAAGAGGAGGAGGGAGGAAGAGGAGGAGGAAGAGGAGGAGGGAGGAAGAGGAGGAGGGAGGAAGAGGAGGAGGGAGGAAGAGGAGGAGGGAGGAAGAGGAGGAGGGAGGAAGAGGAGGAGGAAGAGGAGGAGGGAGGAGGAAGAAGAAGAGGGAGGAAGAAGAAGAAGAGGGAGGAAGAAGAGGAGGGCAGAAGGTGTGGGAATCTCCGATATTGCACGCTGCTAGTGTCTGGGTGGAGTATTTTCTCTACCCTTAAATACATGCTCATCCTAGCGCCTAGAAATCCCGCTCCTAGATATTTACCAGGAAAAGTGAAAATACTGTCTAGAAAAAAATATACTCCTGCAATTACTTTGTGCCGATGAAACCTTGACAAGATGGGCGAAAGGAGGCGGGTGGTGAGCGCCCGGGAGAAGAGGCAGAATTTCCACACTGGCATTGCTCACGGCGGCACGCTCGTGCTTTCTAGTCTTTCAAATCACCTCCCGTGATTCTAGCATATCTCAGTCTAAAAAGAAAAAAAAACTTACTAATCACGACCAAAGACTAGTCCGTGAGCAACGGATGGACTTATCCCCAGAGCAGCCATGCAGACCCCACGTATTCATTCTCAGAATATGACTAGCAAAGCATTTGTCTCCCAGTGCGTAGCGGATCGCGGTCTGGGAAATGACTCAACACCCCGGGCACAGCCGCTTCGGAGACACAGCTTGGGAATCGATGCAGGAGAGCCTCTCACACCTTAGCATTTCCCTCGGCGTATTTATGTTAAAACTCGCCGGCCACCCACCCTTTAACGCACCGCCAGAATAGGACAAACGCAGGTCCACCCACAACCAAACACCATGCACTGCTTAACCAGTAACCATAAGACGTTTTCATCATCCTTTCACAAGTGAAAAAAGTAAAACAAAAGCTGCAATGAAAATTTAAGGGAAACAAAGAGCAAAGGAGAGGGCAGATCATAGATTGGGTTGGTATTTTGAAAACTGTATCTGACACACCCACACGAATGTTCGTGTTCACGTAGACACAGATATGTTTTACCTGCAACGTTACCCACCACTCCCAAACAGTCTTCTCTCATTTTCTTTGTCAGTCCTGTGGCTTGAACTCAGGGCCTGGGCACTGTCCCTGAGCCTCTTTGTACCCAAGGTGAGCGCTCTACCACTTGAGCCACGCTACCACGCCTTGTTTTCGAGTGGTTCATTGGAGATAAGAGTCTCACGGGGACTTTCCTGCCTGGGCAGGCTTCAAACCGTGATCCTCAGATCTCAGCCTCCTGAGTAGCTAGGATGACAGGCGTGAGCCACCGGCGTTCAGCTAGTCATCCTTTAAACAACCACCACCACCACCCAGTGAATTGGTTATCACACTACAGTGTTAACACTGTATTACGCTCGCTCCGTGAGATTGTTTTGCACTTGGATCTGCCCCATTCCAGGGTCGGGGGAGCAGCCTCCATCCACGCCTGCTCTGGTGGTCCTGGCAGAGATGTGGCCTCCGCCACCTGATCCAGTCTTCCGATTTTGCAGAGGGCTTGGGTAAGAACCGATCTACTCACGTGAATCATTGCATCCAATCCTGCACCGCTGCACAGATTCCCTGCTCCATCTCCGCCTCGTGTGAGAACCCAGGCCGGCATTTCCAAAGTTCCGATATCTTAGACGTCCGCCGCCAGGATTCTGAGGTTCTTCTAATCAGTCTTGGGTGAGTCCCCAACACGACTGGTTTTAATTATTATTATTTGTTGTTGTTATTGTTACAGCCCCTCCAAGGGCTCTGACATGACTAAGTCATCTGGGCTGAGAACCGCAGCCCCGAGGGGCTCCCTTGGCTGAGACGGGGGCCTCCGTCCATCTCTTCAGGCTGGATCCACTTCCGTTTCTCACGCGTGGCTTCTGGTCAATCCCCTCTCGCACCCTTGTTACTCTTCCCCCAAACCCCATGCCCCCCTTGGGCCTCCTGAGCAAAGGCCGGGCGTGGATCCCCAGTGGTTCTCCTGACGCACCCCGTGTCCGGGGAAAGCGGCAGCTTGGTGGTCTGGCAAACTGTTGTAATCCTGAACTCTTGCAGAATGGCTAAATGAACACCCCAATCCCCCCCCCACATCCCCCCCGCCGTGGTCTGGGTTTTTCTGCCTCTCAGAATGCAGATTAGAACTGCATGAACCCCGAGAAACAGAAGACGGGCTGTGAACAGGCTGGAGAGAGAGGAGGCAAGCTAGTCAGGTACAACGGCCCCGGGGCCCGCGGTGAGCAGCTACAGTCCCCTAAGCAGGGGCAAAGCCACCAGCCACGCACGCAGCCCCGGGGCCTGCCCGCTCTCCGCACTGCAGGCCCAGAGCACCGAGCGTGCCCGGAATAAACGCCGGGGTTCTGGAACATTCAAATGAAATACGTTCCCCGTGACGCTCGTAAATCCCTGCTTCTGCTCTGGTCACCATGAAGAATCGTGTTATGAAACAATCCATCTCCGCCTGCTTAACACATTATCCATAGAAGCCAAGGCCCGGTATCTACACCATGACCGCTTCAGAATCTCATGTGATCAAACAGCTTCAAATGCACGCGCACATGCACGCGCGCGCACACACACGTGCACACACACACACACGCACACTGATGTTGGCAAATTCGAGGGAATGAAAGCAACCCACAGCCTGGGGTGTTTGATTTTTGAATGCTACCAGAGTTCGCCGGGGGCTCAGTCCTGGCTGCATACGCGGATCCTGTGGTTTTCGTGACTGATGGTGTAGAGGTGTTGGTGATTTGTTTGTCTTCCTAGAGTACTCCTGAGGTGAACTGCTTCTTCCTCTCACTGTTAGTAGATCTAGGATCACGTCAACCGTCTTCCATTACCTTTTCTGTTTCTGGATTTATTCTTAAAGTACGTTCATTAGAATTGCGTCTGTACTTCTTAGGTTTGTTGTATGTCCATCTGGCCCTCCCTCCCTTCCTTCCTTCCCTTCCCTTCCTTTCTTCCCTTCTTTCTTTCCTCCCTCCATCCTTCCTTTTCTTCCTCCCTCACTCCTGCTCTTCCTTTTTTCCTTCTCCCCTCTCTCCTTTCCTTTGTTCTTTTTCTGTCTCTGCCTTCTTCCCTTCCATCCTTCCTTCCTTCCTTCCCTCCCTCCCTCCCTCCCTTCCTTCCTTCCCTTCCCTCCCTCCCTTCCTTCCTTCTCTCCTTACTCTCTCCTGTCTGTCTGTCCATCTGTCTGTCTGTCTCTCTTGTCCCTGTTCCGGGGTTTGAACTTATGTTTCCTCGTGTACTTGGCTTGTTGGTCTGGCAAGTTTTGACCATCTGGCCCACACCTTCAGCAGTATTGTTTTGCTGCTTCCTAGTTTACATCTCCCACCCCCCTTTTTCAAACATTCGATAGTGCCTCTTCTCAGAAACGTTTGTGTCCACCGTAGCTGGCAAACTGTGGCCTCTTCTTCCCCTTTTCATCTATAACAGGCTTCCTTCGCGGTGGCGTAGAGACCGACGGCCTTTCCGAGTTTACTCTACAGCCGTGTCTATCATATAAAGGATAAATAATACAGAAGGTAATACTCACATGTATGACTGGCCTTCACATACAAGTGCCTGACACACTGGTCACCTTGAGGATATTCAATTAAGTGGGCATCTTTGAGAGAATTAAGTTTTGAAGAAAATCAGCGATTGAAGCAAATGAACTATTTTGCTTTAAGTGGAGAAGACTGGGAGAGGGGCGGTTGTGGGAGAGGGCGGGAGACTGGGGGGACTCTGGCCAAAAGGGGGACTCAGTGTGACGGACGAGGATGTGTATGCACACACAGACAGACAGACAGACAGACACACACACACACACAGACACACACACACAATCAAGGGAGTATCAAAACATGAGTCTCGTATGGAACACAGCCCAGAGGAACTGGGCCTCTTTATAGTCTGTCAGAAGCCTCCAGGGTCTGTATAACGAATGAATTCTGCTATTTCTTCTCTTATTTACTTTTTGCCAGTCCCGGGGCTTGAACTCTGGGCCTGGGCGCTGTCCCTCAGCTCTTCAGCTCAAGGTGAGCGCTCTACCACTTGAGCCACAGCACCACTTCCAGTTTTTCTGAGTGGTTCCTTGGAGATAAGAGTCTCACGGACTTTCTTGCCCGGGTTGGCTTTGAACTGTGATCCTCAGATCTCAGCCTTCTGAGTAGCTGGGATGACAGGCGTGAGTCACCGGCGCCTGGCAAGTTCTGGTAACCTGCAGGTCACCTACAACAGGAAATCGATAAAGCCTGAGGCCTCGTTATTAGCGTGGTCCACACAGGGAGGAAGGGTGGGAGGGAGCGGTACCGTATGGAAGTTATGCATGGGGAAAGAACAAAAGAAAAATGAGGGTTGGGGACGTGGCTCAAGAAGTAGAGGATCTGGGGTCAGATGTCAGTCCTGCTAACAAACAATGAATGAGCGAAGAGCTCAATAACGATTTCCCCGGCGCCCCCTCCAGCCAGACAAGGTCCGCCGTGTTCATCCAGACCAGGGCCGAGGGCAGGATGGCCGGGAGACCTGGAGAAGAGGCGAGGGGCGGATGGGCCTCCCCTCCGCTGCGGGGAGAGGGCGCTTCCTCTCCATTCACAGAGTCTTAGAAACCCTCTGCAGCGCGCAGTCAGCCAGAGGAGGGCCCGGGGCCGAGCACCAGGCGGCCGACTGTAAGAAAATGCGCATCGTGCAAGTGAAGACAGTCTGGTATGGTTGCCCACACACAAGCCTGCCTTCCGGGAGCCTGGTTCTGCGGACACGAGCCAGGCCCCAGATCTGACCGGAGGAGAGTCAGTCAGTCCAGGAGTTCATCAGACGGAGTGCTCATACATCAAACGCGCTGCGTGCTACCACCACTGGAAGAGACACGCGCAGGACTTCCCGGGGCTAGGGACCTGGTGCCCCCCTGTGCCCGGGGTGTTCTTCCAAACCCTGTATTGCATCCTCGATGAAAAGTCAGGGAGGGGCTGTGGAAGGGACGGGAGAAATGTCTACCGACTACTGAAACCAAGAGGGGGCATTGTAAAGCCTGGAGTGTTATCCGAGACTCGCGTGAGCACGGCCAGCGGCTCAGCGCCAGCTCTGCATTCTATGTTAAATAAGAAAATCTCCGTCTTCCTCCTCTCTCCCACCCTGCTCTCTCTCTGTCATGCACACGCACACACACACACACACACACACACACACACACACACACACACACGCACATATGTATTTCCAGACAACACCTCGTGTGCAATGTATTCTATATGCAACCCATACTGTTAAGTAGATAAATACCAGACAGACAGATGGATACAAATGCTGACATCTCTCATACTTTCCCCAGAAAAGCCCAAGGGAGAGGATTTTGCATTAAATGCGTTAGATTTGAAAATACCCTCATGAAACCCATTATTTTGTACAAGGAACGTATGTTAATACACACTTAAGCAATATAGTGATTCAGACCAAATTTCAAAATGTCCACAGTGAACACACTTGCATACGCACGCCGTGGAAAATTACTAACATCTGTAAATGGATCCAAACTTCCCACAGATCGATAATGGGCACAAAAACAATTGAAAAGCAGAGTAGGAATACACTCAACAGGGTTGGACAAGCCAATTAAGAGAGAAAAAATGTAACAGGAATTATTAGCATTCAGAAATGCGAGGTCATCAATTACTGTGGAACTCACTTAGCTAAGATTTATAATTTCCAGTATATGAATTAGGCACTATTTCAGAGGGATAAAGATGCATGAATATATGTTCTGTTGCTCAAAGTTGTGCAGTTAGAGCCACCCTGGTAATAACAATGTTAATAATGAATTGCAGTGCTGACTGCTAACTTTTTTGCCAGAATTGGTGCCAAGCATGTTTCCATAGCTTAATTATTTAAGTCAAAATGACACAGTTACTGTACTATGTGCATTACAGGCTTCCACATCCAATGCTCATTAAGCCTTTACCAAATCAAAACCAAACACAATACATGTGATCAATACATGTAGCTACATGATGAGGAATTGTTCTAAGCTCTTGAAAATTTGGAAATTGGAGTGAGGAGTATAAAAATCAGAGAAATTCAAAGGATGCTGTCTTCCTTACACCAATTTTCATATCCGTCCAATTGTATGAGCATATTTTAGTTTTGATATACAAAAGCCCACAACAAAACGTAGGAAGAGTTCTACCACAGAATCACTATCCATAATTTACATATTATTTAACCTTTTCTTCCTTAAACGCTGTACTGAATTTCAGTGCTGTATCTTTTCATGCACCTTCATTTCCATGATTTTCTAGTGTCTTCTTCCTTCTTGTTGTATTGTGAACCACGTGGCTTACCCATTTGGGATTCCTTTTTACTGGAAAAATCTGGCAAGTCACTTCCGTACTTCCACACCCACTGCTGGGATTCTAGAATAAGAACACAAGGTCTCCTTTGCCCCGGGCATGACAGCTCTGAGGAGAGCAACCTCTGATCTTGCTGAGACCTTCACCTCGGTACCTGACAATTCCTCCTCCTTCCTTCCACTGCTCTCCTAGTGATCGTAACCCTCGACACACGACTTCCACCCAGAGTTTGCTTTTTCTTGGGGGGCAAGGGGAGGGGGGAGGCCCAGGGAGGAGGAATCCAACACTGCTGATTTGCTACTTGGGGGTATCTTCCTCTGACCCTAGAGCTGCTTCGGGATAATCATGAAAAAGTTTTCGGGAACTGGATTTCAGCCTCTCCTGAGGCATGTAAGCCATTCTTGGCGGAACACGAGTTCGGAATCGCTGGTCACCAAGGAAGCAAGTCCCCTCAGGAACAAACGTGTGTCCTGGTTGACAGGTTGACAGGTCGAGTGGCAAAGGTCACAGGGGAACAATGTCACGGCTTGGCAAAGCGTCCAGGACGTAGAATCGAAAGCTTAGGATCATGGGAAGAATGGATTTGTGGGGCCCCGAACCTGGCACCCAACTCATATGCCATGGACGTTCTAGAAGAAACTATCCCCAAATGAGAGCCCGCGGCATCAAAAATGGCACCCAGCCACCGAGTCAGGTGGTACAGAGGATGCAGGCACAACTTTACCGAAGCCTCTTTGACCTTGATACCCTCCGTTCTCATTTCAGATTCGAATTTCCTTCAGGACAATCCATCAGGCACGGTGTGAGTATGGCTAAAGTTACTGGGGAAAAAAAAATCTTATTTTCCAACACCAGGCATCTTTCTCTTTTAGATACAGGAGTTTCCAAGCAGGCCGTGATTCATACAAATAAATATGGAATGTCAGAGTGAGCTATGAATTCTCCTCCCTTAATAGAGTAGTGACTTCCAACACAACAGCTCTTAAAGGTACTACATTTTTTTCCTTGCATTATTTTCCTTGGAAAATTGATACGGTGATAAATTAACCTCCTTTAACGGGAAGGAATCCATTTTCCTAGTTCTTCTGTTTTAATGGCCCTGTACAGAACCTCAAAAGCAACAACATAAATATCAGACACTCGATACCCGTTGGAAAGATTAAGTCAATATATTTATTAGGAACACTGCTCCCCTATCAGTAGCCAGACCGTGCTGAAGTTCCAAAGAAATGCCAACACATTAAAGAAAGCTCAAAATCTCTAATGCAATTAAGGGAACTTTATATGCTAACAAGGACTTTGAAACTCATTTTTGCTGGAAGTCTTGACTCCTGGGCCTGCAGCTATCCAAAGGCTTACTAAAAGCAGACTAAAGGCTGGGCACCCAGGCCGCCATTTTGTGTGTGTGCTTTCCCCCCTCTGAGCCATTCTGTGCTCTCACGGTGACACCAAGGAAAGACGGGACTGGTCACCAGACATCTTGGGAGAAGAGTTGAAGCTAGTCCCCGGACAAACACACATTTCCTATCACTGAGCAACCCACGGACCAACCCGGGCCACAGCTACTTAACAACAATGACATCTACCACCCAGCCCCTGCCTGCCCCAGTTCTTTTTCCAGTTAAGCCTGACACTCCTGCCTGTACTTTGTCTCTTCTTTTGGCTGCCAGGCCTGAGTCACATGACTCCCTTCTCTGTCATTCTCCACTGCTCATCTTATTTTGCTTAGTAGGGAAAGTAGCTAGACCTGACACATTGGAATCCCTAGAGCTGGAGCATGGCTCTAGATAGACAGAGAAACAGACAGAAAGATAGATAATGACAGATGGATGAAGGATAGATGGATGGATATATGAATGAATGGATATATACATTGGATGAATGGATAGACAGATAGATGGACAGATGGACTGAGAGATGCATGGATAGGTGATAGATTAGGTATAGATCGAGCAATAGAAAATTGATAGTATAGATGGATGGACAGATAGATGATACATGCTTGATAGGCTAGAGAGGTAATGACAGATAGATGAAAGGTAAATGAATGGATTGGTGGATAGATGATATAAGAGTGGATGGATGGATACATGAGTGGATGGATGGATACATGAGTGGATGGATGGATACATGGGTGGATGGATGGATACATGAGTGGATGGATGGATACGGGAGTGGATGGATGGATATAGGAGTGGATGGATGGATACATGGGTGGATGGATGGATACATGAGTGGATGGATGGATACATGAGTGGATGGATGGATACATGAGTGGATGGATGGATATGGGAGTGGATGGATGGATACATGAGTGGATGGATGGATACATGAGTGGATGGATGGATACATGGGTGGATAGATGGATACATGGGTGGATGGATGGATACATGGGTGGATGGATGGATACATGAGTGGATGGATGGATACATGAGTGGATGGATGGATATAGGAGTGGATGGATGGATATGGGAGTGGATGGATGGATACATGAGTGGATGGATGGCTAGATAATAGATTAGATCCATAAGATAGAACAGCAGAAGAAGGAAGAATGGATATATGAGTGGATGGAGACATGAGTGGATGGATGGATGGACAGATGACTGATAGATGAATGGAGAGATGGATAGGTGACAGATTAGACAGACAGACAGACAGACGCATGGATGGAAAGATAGAGGTTCCCCAGGATGAAGCTAGGACATCAGCATTTAGAGAAGCAAGGTTCGGCCACTTTGACATTCTATCTTTGAACCTAAGGCTATCACGCCATCAGCGGAGATGAACTGGTACAGACACTTCACCCAACTGTGACAGCCATTGAAATCCAACGCTCGTCCCAACCTAGAAACCCGAGGCGCCACACCCCCCAACTTTACCACTACGATCCCCGTGTTTTGCCAGAGCAGGAAGAGATTCAACCTCACGATGATCCTGATGGAAGGTTGGACAAGCCTCCTCCGGAGGGTACGCTGCGGAAGCAGCGTCCTGGCCCCGAGTCCACACCCAGCACATCCATTGACCAGATGTCAATACTCCTAACGCAGAAAGCCAGCAGCGGCCGTGAGTTAGAAGGGGAGGGCGTTCAGCAACCTGTCAGCCCCGGGCCAGCCGCGGGGTCAGAGGCCGGCTTCGTGGTGGGGTCAGTCACTCGGGGGAGGGCAAGGATGCATGGAGACAGCCCGTGGCACCGATTACCCCAACCTCGTGGCCCGGCAGGCTTGACACGGTTAAATCCACGGGCTCATTACGGCCTGCACGCCACGCCACGGAACGCAGCCCGGGCCCTGTCCTTAAAGGCAAACAGGAAGGCATCTCGGGCATGTTTTCCAAGGGAAAACAACGAACGTGGACCTAAGATGGTTCACATTTCTGAACCTAAGTCTTTATAAAGGTAAATATTATTGGTTTGTTTTTTAAAAATTTGCTGTTGTAGAAGAATACAAAGTCAGAAGCTGGAGATCCAGCGTCTAGAAGATCTCCAAAGGCTCTCACAAGTGATGGAATCTTCTGGTAAACCAGCCCTGTGCCCTGCTCTGGGCCTCCTTTCTTTCCTGCCTTCCCACCTGTGGGCATGAACTCAGTCTACTGGAGTCTCGAGGTGTATTACTGGGAGCATTCACGTCCCCACTGGATAAAGGGAACATCTTTATTTGTGTGTCGGTCGTGGGGCCTGAACTCTGGGCCTGGGCACTGTCCCTCAGCTCTTCAGCTCAAGGCTAGCGCTCTACCGCTTGAGCCACAGCGCCACTTCCGGTTTTCTAGTGGTTTATTGGCGATAAGAATCTCATGGACTTTCCTGCCTGAGCTGGCTTTGAACCGGGATCCTCCGATCTCAGCCTCCTGAGTGGCTAGGATGACAGGCGTGAGCCACCGGCGCCCGGCCAAGGCAACATCTTCCGCGGGGGCTGGAGTCACAACGTCTGTAAATGGAGTCCTTTGGCAGGATTAAAATGAGGATCTGCACTGCCTCTCGGGAAGATCTCCCTCAGCACCCTTTCTCCAGGGCCCCGGGGTGATTGCTCTTTGAGAGAGCTGACAGATGCCACAATTCCTTCCGCTGAGCATTTCCAGCCCACGCAGAACGGCTGTCCATGAACGGCCTACTTACGTTCGGCTATAAAATAAATATGCATGAAGCAATGTCGATCCCACGGTAATACCTGAAAAAAAATATGTTTTCTTTTTGGTAAAAGAATCCACTAGCTTTTCCTTTAATGAAACTCAGCAAAAATGATAACCTTGAAAGCCTCCCTCCTCTTTATACGACGCCTGCATAATTTCTGAATTCAAGTCCTGGAGTTTAATAACATTTTCTCCTTTATAGTTTATCATTAATCACAATCATTTCTCCATTTCTCTGCTTCGTGAATTTGAATGCCATGTTGGCAATTGTTGTTTATCTTCTCCCAAAATCTAGTTTACTTTTTTTTATTAGCGAGGGCACATTTTATGAATAACAATACATATTTAATTGCTCAGAAACCTAGGACTTAAATCAAATAAGTTATCAAATTTAAATGAAGCTTGTACTTATTGATAAGCTATCACAGATGTATGCATGTCTGTAGGATATTCTGAAATCGCTTCTGCATGAATATATTTAAATTCTCTCTCCAGTAGCACCAGAGAAAGGATAGTTTAATTCTCAGATCACATTGCAGCAACTCGCCGTGTTTTTCCAATAATTGGCAGATATACTGAAAAAATTCTGAATTGCAGAAACCAATTACCAGGTGAAATATTCTTATTTGTTCATTAGTTACTTCTTTTGTTTTCCTTTCCCTTTTCTTCAGATGAAACACAGCAGACTTGCCCAGCAAGCCACATCTATTTTAAAATGCAGATTTAAAACCAATCTAAATTTGAGTTGCGTTGGCAGATATATCCAGTCTATTGAAACTCCATTTTGAAATGAAATAAAACTCAGCAGTATAAAGGAGAAAAATAAGCAGATTTTTTTTTCCAGACAGAAAGTACCTCAACAGTGACAATCTGGTGCCTGAACTTTAAGCAAGCCTTAGAGCAAAAAATGCAAATATCTTGAATGACGGAGCCAGGAGCTAAAGAACTTCTCTTACATTTGACTTTCAGGGACTTAGCCAAATGAAAAACATTCACCCAACTGATGTATCAAGTTGTCATAAATAGAAACCACCATCTTCTCTTTCAGTATTTAAAATATTCATTTGCTAAGTGGGTAAACAAATTGTTAAAAAAAAAAAAACAAACCCCGCAATCATGGTATCATTTCATAGATCAGAATATGCCTTATTCATTAAACATTAAAATGAATATTGGTTCAATTGAAGATAGACGGATAGATGTCGACATGAATGGTTTATCTGTTATAAATCAGGAGAGATTTTCGTCATAAATGGTAATGATTAAGGTAGAAAACAAACATATTCAGCAACATGGACTAAAACCAAATCCAGTAAGTTATCAAATGTAACAATCTCAGACTGCGCTGAAAAATCCAAGCTGAGAAGAGATTTGGAGGAACCACTTGCCGATCTTTCCTGCTCTCTTGGGAAATCTCTTGCAACCTTCCAGACTTGAGATAACCTCAGTTCATTGCGATAACATCACCTGACCCCAGGTCTTTTTTTTTCCTCAATGGATCTTATTTTCCCTCGGCGTTCCCACGTCTCCCCATACAGCTGGCGGTATTTAAGCATCGAATGAAAGAAGTGACATTGTCAGACACCCACGGGACACCCAGAGTAGCCTTGGATGAGCCGTGCCGAGGGCTGAGTTTGGAACTAATATTCATGATCAGGGGTGATGGGAAATGGATCTTCAAGAGGATCCTGTTGGCTGTGAGACCTGAACTCTGGGCCTGGGCACTGTCCCTCAGCTCTTCAGCTCAAGGCGAGAGCTCTACCGCTTGAGCCACAGCGCCACTTCCGGCTTTTTCTGCTTAGGTGGTGCTGAGGAATCGAACCCAGGGCCTCGTGCATGCAAGGCAAGCATTCCACCACTGAGCCACCTTCCTGGCCCCGTGTATACATATTTTTTAAAAGGACGTAGGCTTTGTTTGGGAGTAGAGGCGCGCATCAAACATACAGATCTCAGAACTGCAGGAGAGATTTTTCAAATAATACACATGATACTCTGTCATCATACGAGACAACCGTGAGCCTTTGGACTCGGGCGTACACGGTTCACTGGGTACCACTGACCTATTATTTACAGACCCACGCCCTCGCTGGCCTTGGCCAACGGCAGTCCATCTCAGCCAACACGGTGAGAAGCTGAGCTTGGAATTCTCGTGGGTTTTACAGTCTTAGAACGCTGGCTCCGGGAGTTCTCATTCTCCCTGTCACTGTTCCTCAGTCCTCAGATGCCGGTCCATTTTCTTACTACGCTGAAACTGGGTATTAACAAGCACGGTGATGAAGGTCGGCTGGGCTTCTCTTCCACCGCTGGCCGCAGGCCTGTCACTGCGTGGGGAAACGCGGCTATACACACCCTGGAAAACGATCAACACGGTGCAGGCTTCCTTTGTACCTGCACGCACACTATATTTGGAAAGAGGAAACCCCTCTCCAAGACAACCCGGTCGTTTGCTGTCAGATTATTTTTCCAGTGATGAATCTCATTGATGGAGTTTTGCTCAGAACCACACAAGAAGCATCTCCCTGTATGAACCACATTCTTCTGTGCAATAGTAAATTGCCTTCACCACAGACCCGGCGTCAAATACATTTTCCTTACTAATTAACGTGGTAGTTAGTTATGACACTGAAATTTAACTGTACTAATCAGAAGTTTGTTATGTAATTGTATTGCATTAACCCCGATTAAGGATGTATTTATCTCTACACGGATTACATTAAAATGTAAATGCTACAACTGTTGATTGATGCACAATTACATCAAGCAAAGCAATTGCTAGTGAACTGCAGCATGTGACACAGTCAGATGATGAATTATGACTTCACATGGAAGTAACTAGGCCGATTTCCCCCCAAAGATGGGTTTCATCTATAGAAGAATTAGCCTACACACAAGGTATTATAGTTTCTCTCTCCTAACATAAATCAGTACGTTTCACATAAAATTATTATGGCTAAAAAAAAAAATCTTTGTTGAAAATGGACACAGAGCCGTGGGATCGAAACCACATCGCCAACACAAATGTTCAGATCGTATAGCTTCATAGAGCAAAAGAACATCACAAGATGCTTGAAAATGCATTTTTTGGTCTTTTCGTTAAGAAGGTATTGTGATGTTTGATAAAAGAAAAAAAAACTAAGAAGAGAAGTTGAACCTGTCTCCTGAAGTCCAGCTAAAGCCAAAATCGTACGGAGTCAAGAACCCAATGTCTGTCCTACAAAATTAGGAAGAGTGTGGGAAGGGGAGGGGAGGGGAGGGGAGGGGAGGGGAGGGGAGGGAGAGGGGAGGGGAGGGGAGGGGGAGGGGAGGGGGAGGGGAGGGGGAGGGGAGGGGAGGGAGAGGGGAGGGGAGGGGGAGGGTGGGAGAGAGTTTAAAGGGTGACATTGGTCAAGATGCAGCGCATTCACCACTTTGTGCCATGGAAACTCCTCTGTACAACTACTTAAAGATCCTTTACGAAATTAGAAATAAATCTATCAACATCAACAAAAACGACAAATGCACAGTGTTGCGGACAGGGTCGCGGCGGAGTTGTGGCCCAAGCTCCTCTGACCTTAACGCCTCCCCTTCCACAGCATGCCATTCTCCAGGCACGCACGACTCTCCCGGTATCTCTCATTTCTCTATGGATCACCCTTGGTTCTTCTCTTGCCAGTCCTAGGCCTGGAACTCTCCGCCCGAGCACTGTCCCTAAGCTCCTTTGCGCAAGGCTAGTACTCTGCCCCGTGAGCTACAGCACCACTTCCAGCTTTTTCTGTGATTAAATGGACATTAGAGTCTCACCGACTTTCCTGCCGGGGCTGGATTTGAACCATGAACCTTAGATCTCAGCCTCCCGAGTAGCTGGGATGACAGGCGTGAGCCACGGCGCCCGGCTCGCGCACCTTTTCTATCAGAGCCTTTTACACATTGGCAGTTATGAGACTCTTTAAGATAATAGCTCTGCCTCGAATGTGCAGACTCACATTATTCCCTTCATCAACAGGCTTGCTCGGCCTCACAATCTGTAATTAAGTTTACAGCACCACAATCAGGTTGTGGAGGGGGCTTTATGTGTGTGGCCCAACCAGTACAGCATTCGCCAAGCAGGTCCAAGTCCCCGAGCACAAACCCTAGTACTGTCCATAGAGACACCCGTTAATATGACAATAAATGAAACTGTTCTACCGGTCTGCCGTGTTTCTTGTAGGGGACATAAGCGCTGAGCTCTTGGATGGATTCAGGGAGCTGTGATCCCTCTGGACTTCCCTGAGGTGATTTGGTTTCCGGTGGGTGGCCAGTGGCCTTTCCAGGCTCGTCCATCTCCTGCCACAAAATGAAATTAGAGGTGATTTGGAAAAAGAAAACAGTTCACTAAAAAAAAAGACTGAGAAGCAGGATGGTGACGCCGGCGTCTCCAAAACGTGGCGGATACTGTGCGGGGCTCAGCCAGTGCTGGCCGGCTTCCGCCATCCTACAACATCTCCACTTCCAGACCCAGCGCGGCACTCTCGGGAAGAGGAGACAGCCAGGAAAGTAGGTCTATTTGGATCCCAGCTCTGCCTCGCGGGGAAATGTTACACTGTGCTCTTTTGCAGGCTGGGGCCCTCAAAGCTGTTACCCTTCACACGTTAAAAATGGAGAATACAAGAAAAAGACATCAGAACACACACTCTTCATTACAACGTCTGCGGAAATGGTCCCCGAAATGACGAACGGAGACAGAAACCCCAAGGGTCTCTTATAGAGAGGGTCCACTTGTCAGACTCAAGCCTAACCCCCCACAGGAGGTTAAAAATGAACAGCCCTGCATCACACACACGTGCGCGCACACACACACACACACACACACTGCTATCTCCACAGCCTTTGCCTTCCAACCATGGAAACGTCTCAGCTCTCTGAAGTGCAAAGCAGAAGGCCAGGAAAGTAAACGTGGCACACTACAGACGTTTAGATCGTTGCGTGCTCAAAAGCAAAACGTGACATCAACAGCAAAGCCGTTCTGGTTGCTCTGCTGGCAAGTTGGTGGTGTTTACCAAAGAAAATACCTTCACTTAAACTTTCCTAACTGCCTGTGCTACCGAATTTATAACTTAGCAGTTGGATGAATAGATGGCCTCAATTCTGCATGAAGAATCAACTCTGTTTATACGTCATTCATAAACAGTTACATATATCTAATTATTAGAGAAGATGATTGTTATGTGCGGATACTAACGAAGAGGAGAATTAGGCGATTCCTTTATTATCATCTATACATTAACCCGACCGAGGCTAGATTTAGTTTTGGAGAACATGTTTGAGTTCTTCAGTACCACGTTAAAAAGAGAATTATATAATTGCTGAGCCACAATGAAAAAAAACAGAGGAAAAAGGACCAGACCCCACGGAACCCCCTGCCAGCTGCTTCACCATCAACTCCAACACACACGCACACACACGCACACACACATGCGGGCATGCACACACACACGCGCACACACGCACACACGCGCGCACACACACGCACACACACACACGTGCGGGCATGCACACACACATGTGGGCATGCACACACACGCACACACACGCACACACGCATGCACACACATGTGCACACACATGCGGGCATGCACACACACGCACACACACATGCACACACGCACACGCACACATGCACACACACGCACACACACGTGCACACACGCACACACATGCGGGCATGCACACAAATGCGCACACACGTGCGCACACACGCACACACATGCACACACACATGTGGGCATGCACACACATGTGTACACACACGCGCACGCACACATGCGGGCACACACACACGCACGCACGCACACACACACGCGCACACACACACATGCGCACACACACACGGGCATGCACACACACGTGGGCAGGCACACGCACACATGCACAGACACCCACACACACACACGGCCGCCCCAGGGCAGACAGGCTCAACAACTTTAAAGGAGCTCACGTTGAAAACTGAAATGATGTGGTCCGGAGCCAAGAAATGCTGGCCGCCACGGGGGTCCAGGAAGAGGAGGGGTGATGGATTTCTCTCCTGATATCTCTGGGGAGTCTGCTCCCCACGGCACCTTGACGTGGGCCCGGGAATATTGATTTCAGACCTGTGGCTACGAAGCGGACACCCCCGGCAGAGTCAGACCCTGTATTTTCATTGTTAACGGAAGACTGTAAGCACGCCTACACATGGTTTTCAAGGCACTGCGGTTCGGCATGAACCCTGCAGTGGGTGGGCATCGCTCTGCTGGGGAGACCTGGCCTTGAGACACTGCTGATGGGCAGGCCGAAGTTTCTACATTCCGCTTGGCTGAAGAATTCCCTGACTTCTCAAGGGAAAGGAACCCTGACACCTGGAAAATCTGTGAAATGGGGGGCTCCCGCCTGTCATCCCAGCTACCCAGGAGGCTGAGATCTGAGGACTGTGGTGTGAGGCCCATCGGGGCAGGAGAGTCTCAGAGACTCTTATCTCCAAACAACCACAAAATGCCAGAAGCAGAGCCTTGGCTCAAGTAACACAGTGCTAGCCTTGAGTGAAAAAGCTCAGGGACGGCCCCCAGGCCATGAGTTCAAGCCCCAGGATTAGCGCACGTGTGGGCACACACACACACACACAGAAAAGTAGTTAAATGATGCAATTGTTTACAGTGCATTCCACACACACACACCTGGACTCCAGACTGTCCCAAGTGCTTCATGCACTGCTTATAAATTCTCTCCTTTAGAGTGCCAGGCTTCGGAACTGGAACATACCAGCGAGGCTGCAGTGTTAAAGCTCACCAGTGGTCTCTGAAGTTGATTCGATATAAATGCTGATCAGTAGGCTATCAGAAGTGGGCACAAAGGGTTGTGATGGATTGGCCCATGAGCGGAGGCTCATACCAGGAGGGCGGGCCCTAAAGCATCTCGTTCCCCCTGAGGGATTAGGAAATTAGTTCCACAAAGGGGTTTTGTTGTGGACTTTGCAACCTATGTCGACCACACTTTGCTCAGATTCACTCTGTGTATATTACTCTTCCTCCTCCCCTCTCCTTTTTAATTTTTTTTTTCTGTCAGTTGTGGGACTTGAACTCTGGGCCTGGGCGCTGTCCCTCAGCTCTTCAGCTCAAGGCGAGCACTCTACCACTTGAGCCACAGCGCCACTTCCGGTTTTCTAGTGGTTTACTGGAGATAAGAGTCTCACAGACTTTCCTGCCCAGGCTGGCTTTGAACCGCGATCCTCAGATCTCAGCCTCCTGAGTAGCTAGGATGACAGGTGTGAGCCACTAAGTGCCCGGCTCCTTTTTAATTTTTAAAATTTCTCTATTCCCCTCAGCGAACGAATGGGCCAAGAAATGTGGTAGACGAACACAATGGGCTAATTTTACTCATCCGCTAGGAAGAATGATATTGGACCATTTATACAGAAATGGGAAGCCTGGAGGAAAAATAGGTGAAGTAAGTCAGGCCCGGAGAGAGAGAAGATGACTGATTTCTCTTACACGTGGAAGCTGGATTTAGCTCATAAATTGATCAAGTAACTATGTTGGATGTCACGCAAGTGTATAAAAACGTTTTGGCTGAAATACGGTAGAGTCGAGGGAGAAGTCAGGCAGTGTAATGCCTTAGAAAGGCAAAGTCAAAATTCAACAAAATAAAACCCCCGGAAGCAGAGACGGGGAAGCGGGGAGGGAGGGGTCAAGGGGAAAGGGGCGGAGGGAGGGGAGGGGAGGGGAGGATGCGGGTCAAGAAGCCAATGTTCATCCTACAAGATTAAGAAGGTGAGGGAAAGGGGGGAGGGGGGGGGGGTGGGGATCCCAAAAGGGCGATCGATATTGGTCAAGGTATATCGCGTATTCACAAACTGCTCCTTTGCACAGCTATTTAAATTTAAAAAAATTATCAGCGTTTCAAACACGTACTTTGAGCTAAAGCCCTGCGTGTATTTGATCTCACGGTAGTCCACCCATTTGTATGACCAGGCGAAATACTAGAGTGTCCTGTGGATCGAATATCAGTGATTTTTTTTTTCTTTCTTTGCACAGTCGAACTGTCAAAACACAATTAATCGTTATTGCTCAGAATTGTGACTTTAAGTGTGTGTGCTCTTTCTTCTTGGCCGGGTCTAACTTACCAACGAAACTCCTTTTATTTTTTAGCATTGGAAAAAAGAGTTCGTGGTGTGTAAGGCCTTGTTTGGTGTCTAAGGTCTCCTTTGGTTCACTGTGGCGTTTCTCCTGGCTTGGGGTACACACCCACCTCAAATCCCAAATTCTCAAATTACATCCCCTTGACTTTTTGTTGTTGTCGTTGTCGGTCGTGGGGCTTGAACTCTGGGCCTAGGCGCTGTCCCTCAGCTCTTCAGCTCAAGGCGAGCGCTCTACCACTTGAGCCACAGCGCCACTTCCGGTTTTCTGGTGGTTCATCGGAGATAAGAGTCTCACGGACTTTCCTGCCCGGGCTGGCTTTGAACCGTGATCCTCAGCTCTCAGCCTCCTGAGTAGCTAGGATGACAGGCGTGAGCCACCAGCGCCCGGCTTTCCCCTTGACTTTTGCTGCATCATTCCAAACTTCTCTGCCGCTCAATAGATGCTTCTAGGCCTGCCCACACCTCTTCCAGTCACTTCCTGCCACAAATTGGGATCCATTGGTTCTCTGTGCTGTCCATTTCCCATGACAATAAATTGTAGGAAAATGGAAACAGGGCCGGAGGCCCGTCTGCAGGTTCCTGGACATGCAGCCGAATGGAAACTACACATGCCCAGAAGTTGTTTATGTTGCTGTTTAATGTTAGACAGCTCATCTTGAAGCCATTTGGGGGGGGGGGGGGAGTATCTTGAGGAAAGCACTCCATAAATGATTGGATGCAATTACGTTTAGATAGACCCAAAATAATGTGGCCATTAGTGGAATGGGGATTATGGAGAAAATCCACATAAGCCATATACATTTTTTTTTAAAAAAAACACCATTTTACTTAATTGCTTCTGGAAATAAGAATAAATATTTTGGAAACAAAGACATGAAAGTCTCCCTATCACACATTTACTTTATTGAGGAATAAAAATCAAATGAGTCCCTGAATAAAACCCCTTAAATCGCTTAAGAGAAACCGAGCGAGTCATCTCTTCCAACAGCCAGTCATTAAAATGTGGTTTGGGGTAAAATCGTGGCTAATCACCGCACATGGAGCATTTATTACATTTTCTTTCTACTCTTAAGTGTTTACAGTCAAATTGGCCAGGCGGACAAATACAAAGGCAATGTGAAATAAATTAAGCGATGGTACTAACGTACTAATTGTGCGGTAACAGTGTTGTTACGTATTATTCTAATAGAAGTAATTTTCACAGTGAGGCCCGGGGTTGGGGTGGGACATAGCTCTACTCCATGCCACAAGGCAGCTGGGATCTTACCATCTTGATTTAAAAATTCAATCCAGGCAGAAATCTCATGAAATCTCCACCTCCAAAATAGCTAGTGAAAAGACCAGGCTGGAGGTGTGGGTCAAGTGGTAGAGCACCAGCTATGAGGAGAATAAGAGCATAAGGCCCTGAGTTCAAACTCTGGTGTCAGCATCCATAATAACAATGACAACAATAATCATCTTCAGAAGAGAATGTACAAAGTGACCACACAAACGCAAACACTCCCCCCAAAAGGTGAAGAGAGATTTTGAAAATGAACTCTCTCATACCGTCACACACCAATCTTGGGTAAGATATAACCTAACCCTACCATAAAGAAATAAGTTTAGTGAACTCCTTTTACTGGAACTTTATTGACTGAGGAGCTGATGAACTTAAACCAGCGTCATTTGTTGGAAGGGGACATTGAGCGCGACTCATTGTATTCCTAAACTGCTTCCTTAAATGTTAATTCCTTTCCCTAACTACTTATGATAATAAATTTAAAAATTGAGAAGAACAGCATGATTTCCAAAATGGATTAGAATTTAATTAGATTACTATATATAGTATTTATAATATATATTTATAAATTACATAGTTTCCAGCAGGATCCGGAGGCTCACGCCTGGCATCCCAGCTACTCAGGAGACTGAGATCTGAGGATCACAGTTCAAAGCCAGCCTGGGCAGGAAAGCCTGTGAGACTCTTATCTTCAATTAATCCCCAGAAAACCAGAAGCAGAACTGTGGCCCAAAGTGATAGCACTAGCCTTGAGCAAAAGAGTCCAGAGATAGCACCCGGGCCCTGAGTTCAAGCCGCATGACCAACACAAAATTCATATAATTTTTAATATACTACTTAACTAGAATATTTTATATTCAATCCATGCAAGAACATTGATAGCTTAGATACTGCAGCTGACAATCTGGAGATTATCTACGTACTGAGATGATCTAAAATGATCTAAGTGCTGAGCATGTTCTTGTAGTGAGAACTGTGCATATTTTCTTAAACACTGACTTAGCTGGCTATGTTATTATACCTTGAAAATATGGCTGGGTCAGCCAGAGCCAAGAACTCTCAAATGATACAGAGCTCACATTTCTGATTGGTGGTAATTATGTTAGAACCAGGGTTTCTATATTTATGGATGGGAGTCAACTTGCTCTCGTAGTAGTAGATTTCCCAATAATTTCCATTTCCTCCAAAATACATGCCCTCTTCTCAATCTCCATCCAAAGCAATAATTAGCCAAGTGAACAGCGAACGAGACCTTAGAAAAACAGAGATAGCTTGTAGTACAACCCTGTCTCCAGTATAATGACAGCTTAGCCTTTCGGTCACGGGTGCATTTTTTACAACCGCGATTTTGTCCTCCACCACAGCCCTCCACCGTGTTTTGCCGAAGCAGAACCACAGACACACACACAAGATTGCAGCTCCCAAATGGTAGGGGCTCCCGGGAGAGAGGAGCACATGGATTGATGATGGGGGGTGGGGTGGGGAAATCCTCATTATTTTCAGCCCCATCCTGAGAATGGATCGGACGCGTAGCCGGGGCTCCAATCCCACACACGTGCTGTAGAGTGGGTGAAGGACCAGATTCCACGTCGAATCCCGGGCTCCCAGCCTGGGTGCCACCCAGCTAGCCTCGGATCCTGATTCTACAGGTAGACGCCGGTCTTCGAGGTCAGGCGTGGTTTAGTGTCTGAGCGAGGAGGGACCCCCCCCCCCCCCAGCTGGCTGGGGTGCAGATCGAGGAGTTCTGCCTGGACAGGCTTTGCATCTCGGCAAGAAATCTGTTTTGCTCAAGATTCGCAACTGGACACGCGATCCTGCGTACACGGTTGCTGTACTAAACCGAGAGGTGGAAATGACCGGCTAGCCTGGATAAGCGTGACAACTCGGGAAGAAGAAGAAGAAGGCAGGCAGACCAGGCAAACCGCCAAGGCAGGGCTGGTGTGTTCCCGCCGCCGGAGGCCGCCCAGCTGCCCGCAGGGCCGGTGGTAACAGCGGGGGTTGGGGTGGCTTTGTATCTTCAGTGTCCCAGGGAAGTTCTCCACCTTGCTTCTAGACCATGCAGGCTCACCGGAGCCATTTCCTCTTAGGATCTCCTCACCTGAGTATTGCTTTTTTATTCCTCCCTGGCTTGATAATGATGTGTGCCCGGTTGTCGCTGGAGGAATTCAGTGCACGAACTCACACACGCACAGTACACACACACACGCGTGCACACGGGCCACCACGTTCACGTAGACCGTGCACTGCATGCTGCAGGCCGCACCCCCTGCTCTGCGCGGCTGTGTCTTCATTCAAAGAAAGGACTTCACCTCCATTTCTTGTTTCATTGATGGCTCCGCACACCCAACTGCAATGAGATGAACGCGCCCACGGACACGCCGGCGTCTGGGTGATGGATGAGAATAAAATGGGAGTGGGCCTTCCCCCAGGATTGTTTAAGGCATCTCAGACTCTGCATACAATATGATATTTTTGTTTTTGTCGGTGGTGGGGCTTGAACTCTGGGCCTGGGTGCTGTCCCTTAGGTCTTCAGCTCAAGGCTAGCGCTCTATCGCTTGAGCCACAGCGCCACTTCTGGTTTTCTAGTGGTTTATTGGAGATCAGAGTCTCACAGACTTTCCTGCCTGCGCTGGCTTTGCACTGTGATCCTCAGATCTCAGCCTCCTGAGTAGCTAGGATGACCGGCGTGAGCCACCGGTGCCTGGCTGACAATATGATGCTCTTAGAGGCCCCTCCAGATCTTAGCATCTCTGCAATTCTGCTCCATGTATTTCCCAGTTCGAGACGTGGACATCAGATGATCAACACTAATGAAGGAGCGGGCACGGATGAAGGTATGACTCCAACATGTACTTCCGCGTCATGTGGCCGGAATTTACTCATGCGCGCTGAAATTTCCCCCTCACCTCCACCTTTACCTGTGCAAAGGATTTTCACGTTGGGGATCTGCTTCCTGTATCAGGGGCATCTGGATCTCCATACTGAGTCAGAAACAGAGTCTCCATCCAATGCTACCGAGCGCTGTTTAAAAGTCAGCACGTGTTGCCAGTTGCTCGTGAGAGAATTATGCTCATCATCCAAGATCTGGAGCGTTCAGCCTCTCATCTGCACGTTTAATACGCTATGGCAGAATCCGCTCTCCAGCCCTGCCGCCTACCCCGTGTCCGCTCCAGGGAACCAGCGTTCAGAGGCAGGGAGTGCAGAGAGAGCAGCCCAGCCGTGGCCCCGGCACCAAGGCCTTGGCTTCTCTGTGAAACGTAAATGCATTCTGACTTAGGTAGAGGACCAAAGTACCTGCCTGTCGGGCCAGCAGGACTTAAACACAGGAGCGGCCAGTGTGTCAAAATAAGGCAGGGGAGAAGGCCAGATGGGTCCTCATCTTCCTCCTCCCCGACTTTCAGTAACAAGAAAGGTAACTCGAACAAAATGAACGATGCCCCTCTGAAAAGGAACCGAGAAATAAAGCTTGTGCCCCAGCAGACGCTCCGCCACGGGGAAGCAGCATCCCACGCATCCGCAGAAACACACGTGTGTTCTTACTTTCCCGTGTCGGTGGGAACGCGGCTGTCATTAACAGCAAATATGAAAAGAGCCACCGAAAAGGATTTGGTGTTTCTCTTGGCTGAAAAATCAACTTTAAGATGCCAACGGAACCACCATTCTATACCGTTTTTCTTAAAAGTTTCAGTTGGATCCATTTCTCTCCCTTGTCAGAAGGAAGTGAAGGTGGTGTGTGATGAAAATAAAGTTAAATGTATCATTTCTGACTGCGTAAAACGCGCTCCTAACACCACCAACACCCTCTTGGGGTTATGGAGAAATAAAAAGCATGCTTTTGGCTGGGCCCTAGCTACTCAGGAGGCTGAGATCTGAGGATTGAGGGTTCAAAGCCAGCCTGGGCAGCAAAGTCTGTAAGACTCTTACCTCAATTAACTATGAAGAGCCAAAAGTAGAGGTGAGGTGTGGCTCAATCATGGAACCCAAATCTTGAACTAAAAAGCTCAGGGACAACATCCAGGTTCTCAAGACCCAGGACACTCTTCCTCTCTGTCTGTCTGTCTGTCTGTCTGTCTCTCTCTCTCTTTCCTTTCCTTTCCTTCCTTCCTTCCTTCCTTCCTTCCTTCCTTCCTTCCTTCCTTCCTTCCTTCCTTCCTTCCTTCCTTCCTTCCTCCCTCCCTCCCTCCCTCCCTCTCTCGCTCTCCCTCTCCCTTCCTCTCTCCCTCCTTCCCTTCTTCTCTTCCTTCCTCCCTCCCTCCCTCCCTCCATCATCCACCCATCCCCCCACACACTTCTTTTGGGTGTTGAGTGAAGATGGTTTCTTAGCTCAGAAATTTACTTTTCAGATTGTGTGAAGGCCCTTTCTCTATTCATCTCCCTGGCTTTAATTTGTTAGGCTCTAAAAAAGAAAAAAAAAAAAAGGAACAAATTCAAGTTGGGCACGGTTTGCTGTCATTTACTTTTCAAATGTGTTTGGCTCATAGGAGAAGGGAGAGTTAACGATGCACGCTCCTAGCAGCCTGACTACTAAGACAGTGAACCCCACGATACCATTTAGCTTCTGAAAAACAATCAGCCAACATCATCACAGGAAACCCTACACTTACACGTGTGTGTTTGAATGGGCGCTGCCTACAAAAAGAAGACACTAGAACTTTGCCCCTTTGTTTATTCAGACTAGACGTCTTTCCTTTTTCTGCCTCGGCATGCTAATTGATTTGCACAGACTTTCATCTGAAGAGGCTGGGTGAAGGCAGATCTCTGTTTCTGTGGTGAAGGCAGATCTCTGTTTCTGTGGAGAGGCTGGATGGTAGACATTCTTTCCCGCATTTGTAACTCGCCTCCTAAATGCACACCTTCTCTTTATTATATGCACAGCATGGAAGCTGAGATTCAAACGACAAGCGTAGGTTCTCTTTCTTCAACATAATAACTTTAAATATATATATTAATTACACAACTTTTTTCATTGCAATATTCCCATACCATCCTATAATGCCCTCTGATGAAATGCATGTAGGGAGGGTGGGCATTTTGTATTTACTGGCTTTCTTCTTGAACCCCATCTCTCCACTGTTTTGGGTTTCTGCGAGCACGGGACTTCACTCCATTCTCTGCAGTTTAACTCAAATGGAAACACGAAGCTGCGGCTGGAAAAGAGCCCGGAAAGAACCGCAGCCGTGGTGAACCAAGCGATCACTCGATCAATTCAATCATTTGGAGGCGGGGTGCGTGTGAGGTCAGGAGGCTCGCACAACACCCACTATGATCCCCTCACTCCCAAAGATGTGCATTTTAGAGGCGAATAGACTTAGTTCCTGACTACCAGGGTCAAATGCCCCCACCAGGGGCACAGCCACGTGGCCTTCCCTCACTTTTAGAAAACGATGCATTAGTATCTGTGACTGCAAATCCATCTCTACTGTCAACGTAACGAGCGTGGTGGAATAGTACTCTAAGACAGAGAGCCAGGGAGCCACCAGCATCGGTAATTATCAACCAAAATGCTCGATCTTATTTTTCTGACACTGTTTGAGAATCATTGATTTTTTTTTAAAAGAACGAAAGCCAAGTTTGCAATATCAAGTCAAGGTGATCTTGTCCAATGGGGCAGGAGACCCGCAGACCTCACCGTGGTATTTAATGACGTACGAATGCTGAGCAACGCCTGTTACGAAAATTAATGTCTCCTTAAGACAACCTTCAGTGAGCAGATACAAGGTGTTCGATGGCGTGAGGCAAATTCTTGTCTCGCCGGAGAGCAATCTCTTCTTATTTAAGAGTATCTGACAACTAGTTGATGAAGGAATGCCTTTGAACCGGACAGCTTGGCTCTCTCCTGAAACCTACTCAATGCATAGCGACGTAGGATGGAAACTGTCCTACACAGCAAGCTTACGCAGAACCCGCTTCCCAAGCATACTGTGCGCAGCAGCCTCTCCCTGTCATTTCCGTAAATAGCATTTCTTCTTCACGTTTCCATTTCACTTCCACCAGCGCACACCTCTACCAGCTGTGTTTTGTAGACGCATGAGCATAGGCAGGTTCTCGAGGAAAGCCTCCGTAGCCGAGCTCAAAGAGAACATCAACGTTTAAGTCAAACGGCCTCCGTCTTGCTTCGTATGCATAGCTGCACTGTTATAAACACTTTTCTCTTGACCAACCATCTATTTTAAAAGTGAGAGGATCCCGCCCACACAGATAAATGTTCCCTCTCATAGGCGATCACTAAGAGACTATCAGAACCCTCGTTAGCTCAACTCATGTTTAAATATATCTTATGTGACATATATGTATGTGTACACAGGTGTTTCTTACTTTTGATAGTATTTGTTCTTTTTTTTTTTCTATCGTAATGGGGATAGAATCCAGGGCTTTTTGAAGTCTAGGCAAATGCTTGACCAATGAATGACATCTCCAGCCATATTTACATACATGCATGCATGCATGCAAACATGGCTGGGGATCGTAGTACATGCACATGTGCTCACATGCATGCACGCAAACATGGCTGTGGATGTAGTATATATACACATAATTACATGAATGCATGCAAACATGGCTGGGGATGTAATATATGCATATGTGCACATTATTAGTTTGTAGAGCATGTGTATATATACAGCATGTGCATGCATGTATATATATGTATATACCACCTGTGCATACATATGTAGACACATGTGCAAATATATGCAATTGTGTATGGCACAGACATGCATGCATTCGTATATAGACATGTGTGTATATGCATGCATTCATGCACGCACACATATACATATACTTGTATGCATGCATGTAACCTGATTTAGGAATTCAATGATCCTTCTCACCATGTTCGAACTGCATTGCTTCTTTCTACATGAATCAGAAGGTGCTGAGCGCCTTGCTAGGAGACCCCATGCATGTCCCACACGGTACTGGCAGTGACTGCTTGCTGCCAGCGCAGGGCATCAGCAACACAGCCAGTGACACCTCAGCACGCCGCCGAATTAGCTCACCCAATCTCGATCATCTATTTCAAGTAGCTCGTCTGCCAAGCTGACCTACGCTGTAATCAAACGCAATTGTGTGCTTTTGCTACACGCGCACTTTATCCTCCATTTTCAGACCCAGAGTTCTTCATTCGCTTTCCGAATATAGCCTGGCTGTAAGACTCAGTCAACAAACGCGTTCTCTCCCCTGGAGCTCCGGCTCAACAAGAGCGTCACATGTCTGAAGGCGAAAACTCCCACCACAGTCAATGTTCCCAATTTTTATTTTTTTCTGGCAGAAAAGATTTTGGTGAGCTATGGCAAGTTCACAAACTGTTCTTCTTAGAATCACGGCAAAACCGGCTAAACTCCCCGACCATGATATCCCTGATTAGAAGGTCCTCATACGTGTTCACCCATCCAAGTGACGTCCTCAACATTATCGCAAGATAAAGATAAAGTCAATTTAGAATCTCGAGGCGCTCACAGGCAAGATGTTTATTTCATGAAAGTATTTAAACGCTCTCCACGTGTACAAACAATGGAACACAACGTTTGGGGTTGTTCTGCGTCTGCTTGGATGAGAGCATGTGATGGATTTAGCACACTGCTTAGAACTGTGATCCATGAGGGATCATGGCTACCATTCTGTCCATCTTCCACGGAGACCCTCCTACTCAAGGTCTCCCCACGGCTTTATCAGTCAGTTGATTTCAAAATGCGCCAGCGTGTGTGCGCAGAAATTGTACGCGTGGGTCAAGTCTTGTGAAAGACTACCGATTATTATTTGTGTGCATAGACATGTCTTCACCAGCATTGTCAGCGCTGGACACGGGAACACAGCGTGGGGGTCTTATACCCCCAGAGTCCTGTTCATGCTGGTTTAATCTCAGCATCTAATGTTTGTTAAGGGCTAGAACTGTCCTGGCTCTCTGTCTCTCTGTCTGTCTCTCTGTCTCTGTGTGTGTGTGTGTGTGTGTGTGTGTGTGTGTGTGTGTGTGTGTGTGTGTGTGTGTGTGTACTTACATATATATAATTCTTGAGCCCAAATACTCTGTGGCCAAACACTGCAAATACATCGCATGGCTCTACTGTATGTTCTGTTCTTTGGACCCTGCACATAGAATTCTAGAGGCTTCTCCCTGTCTACCCCAGCACCTTGGTCTCTTGCTCCCAGAGCCTTTCACATTAATAATGACCGTTTTTCCCAGGGGCCCTTGGGGCAGCCAGGAAGCCATTGCCCGACGTCTCCCTGAATTTCCCCACATTTTATATAGAAGAGAAAGGGCAACCTTGCGACCTCCGCAGCCCAGCTCACGCCTGTAATCCCAGCCACTCGTGGGGGGGGTGCTGGGGTCTGGAGAACCTGGCTTTGGAGTCAGCTCTGGCAGGGAAGTCCTCAAGTCCGTTTCCGATGAACTCGAGGCATGGCTAAGGTGAGCACCCCCCCCCCCCAAAAAAAAAAGGCCGAGCAAGAGTGCAAGGCCCCGAGTTCCAGCTCGGGAACGAATGAGTGCAGCAGCACACAGAGGCAAGTATACAAACCCAGATGGACAACGGCTCTAGGGCCACACGGCTGCCCCGGGGAGGAAGCGGGGTCCGGCGGGGCCTTGCTGTGCGACTCTAACCGCAAGTCCACAGACGTCAGGCCCGAGAGGAGGACAGTCCCAGCCGGCAGGGGCTTCCCACCCACCGCCTCAGCACCATCTCGGGCGAGCTCTGCGAGACAGGACGCATGCCCCTGTGTGATAGACCGACACCATGAATCTGTCCAGATCAGAGAGACACTCCTGCAGCACACAGAGACACTCCTGCAGCACACAGAGACACTCCTGTAGCACACAGCACGGGAGGAAACAAAACAAAACAGCGCTGGAGGAAACAAGGCCCGCCTACGGGGAAGAAGCTTCTTCATAGATGTCGGTGGTGACGCAGAACAGGATAGAAAGAATGGAAAGTAATACACCGGGAAATGGAAGGGAGGGAACGCTGCCCGCTTAGAGTTCTATGTTATCATTGCAGAGAGACAGAGAGCGATGTTGTCAATGGACACACATGCACACGCACAGACACATGCACACACGCATGCACACATGTGCACACATGCATGCGCACACACATGCACGCACGCACATACACGCACATGCACACGTGCACACATGTGCATGCACACACTCGCACACACACACGCACACACACACACACGCACATTGGTTTTGAAGCCATGTAATCCTTCAAGGCCCCTCTTGTGCGTGTCTGTGAGGTCTTGGGAAATCGAGCCACCGCTCACTGAGGCAGACGTACATCTCAGTCAGCGCACAACCTTAAGGCTCCTAACTGAGCGTACGGACACTTGATCGCTGTGCAGGGGAAGCTAGAACTCTGTCAGGAGACATGACTGCTTCTGGCGGTCGCCATCTCTGAGTCAGGGATTGTCCCGAAGAATTCTCCCCTTGGCCGCACCGCGTATTATTAAGTTATTCATGAAGAGGTATCATTAGCCAGACAAAGACAAGCCACTTCTAAGTCCCCTCCCAGTGTATGATTTATCTTTCATTAGAGGTCACCTGTTCTAACTTGCTTTTTATAGATAGAAACCGGCTCCACACGAATAGCCGATCCTCCTGTGTCCTCCTCAGCAAAAGACCCAGTGCTCCGGGCAGATCTCACAGACACGGAAGACCGTTACTGTGCCAAAGAAGCACTTGCATTCCGGCTTATCGGCTGTGTGCGCTCCGCTAGTTTTGGGGCGATTCATGTTTTAGTTATAGCATGAAAGATACATGAATTGAGGTTTCTGTGACTTACACATCATCAGACGTAGGCTACCAGACTCATACTAAAAATTCTGTCAGTTATGCAAAAGAGCTGATACTGAGTTTGATGACCTGCACGTATTGAAATGTTATAAGGAGAAGAGAGAGAGAGAGAGAGAGAGAGAGAGAGAGAGAGAGAGAGAGAGAGTGTCCGTCCATGTGTGTGTGTAACTTTATGAGATTTGGTGTGTGTGAAACTTTATGAGGTTTGGGGTGTGTGTGTGTAACTTTATGAGATCTGGTAGGCTCTCAGCAAACAGCCAAAGACATTCTTTAATGCTTTCCAAGGTAACAAAGGTTTAACGGCAGCACGAGATGGAGATCTGGAATTTGAATCCCAGCTCTCCATTCCCTGGGCTGACACTGAGGTTTGCTCTTCATCATGTACAAAACTGGGTAGGAAAAGCTGGGAGGTGCACAGTGACAGGCGTAAGTAGTTATAAGAGAACAAAGCCCAACTTTTAACCTGTACAAACCAACCAGGAAGGGGAGTAAGATGATGGGGGGAGGGAAATGGGGCTGACGCGGACCCATAACCTAACGTAGGGAACCGTAACCTCTTCCTACAACGACTTAGCCATAAAAAAAGTATTTTTTAAAAAAGGAAAGAAAGTAATAAAAGTTCGGTAGCTATTGCTTGGCATGGAACCTCAACCCGGAATCGAGCGGTTAACAGAAGCACGATATGAATCATGGATTTTTTTTTTCCCTGTGCGCCTTGAAATTCCCTTCCTGATACAAAGCTGCAGAATTAAACACAGAGTTCCCGGGATTAAATCACAGATCATCGAGAGCCAGCCACGTTGAATATTAAGTCAGAACACAGACCCTGAGAACTCAGGACCCGGAATATAACCGTGCTTCTGCTGAGCTAGAGAGAATAGCTGTGGATCTGAACGGCTGTGTCTTGCACCCGTTGTAATTCAGAGAGTTTAGATGATGGAAACTTGAACAATACATGCCAACGTTAAAGAAAAGTGGCCCGAAATGCACGGTCCTCTCTCATAGATTAAATAACTAAGGGAAATTCACGACTACCTGACAACCACACTTCCCAGTGCCCCTGTGACATAAAAATACACACAAACCTCTAGCTTCCATTTTGGTACTGCTCACGTCTCTCAAAATAACGATGAGATATTCCAGCCCTACTTTTTTTTTTTTCCTTCTTTCCTAATGTCATTCTTACAGCCGGTTGTACCCAGGCAATTAATAGAAAGCTACATTATTTTGGGTATCAAGAAGTGCCTATTTGACAGCTTGCATTTTCTGGTTCAGCTACTAATTAGAACCAATAAAAAAGATGGGGGGGGCGGGAAGGGAAGGAGAAAAGAAGGCTCAGCATTTCATTGGGAATAAACGCGATGCACAGGGCAGTGTTTAATTGTGCACAGACACAAAAATAAAGCTCGGGTGGCATCTGCTCTGTGGAATCTTGCCATCTATCAGCCTGGCTACAAGGAGAGGACGCTGGGCTTGAACTCCGGCTCTGCCATTTAATCACCTGGCGATATTTGGTTATTTTAAGCTACCTACGGCCTATCGTTGAATAGGAGAAACTATTCTACTCATATCCTAATCTGTGGCGAGGCCGGTGTCTCACAGACATGAGTAGCACAGAGTAGCATCTCATTAAATGAACGGTGACCAGCTCGCTGCTTTACGGTCACAAGTTACAAAATTTGAGCTCAGGGCTAGGAAGTTGGCTCAGTGGTAGAGCGCTTGCCTCGCAAGCATGAGGCCCTGGGTTCGATTGCTCAGCACCACATAAGCAGAAAAAAGCCAGAAGTGGTGCTGTGGCTCAGTGGTAGAGCACTAGCCTTGAGCTGAAGAGCTGAGGAACAGCGCCCAGAGTTCAGGCCCCACAACTGTCAAAAAAAAAAAAACCAACAAAATTTGAGCTCAGCAGCAACTATTTCATCCGGCTAATTTCTCTCTCTCCCTTTTTTTAAAAAATAAAAGCAAATTAGGGGAAGGCTTTTAATTGCCTTGCTTTGCCTTGAATACCTTGAAGCTCAGGACTTAATAACCACAAGCACGGGAGGAATCCATCAACATGTCAACACGATGCTTATTACAAGGGAGATAAACACAGCGCCGACACCCTGCCCGGCCGAGCTCCGTCCTGACACGCGAGCAGCAAATTCACCTGGGCACCAGCCTGCGGCCACGTGTCAAAAAGAATCGTGGTGACGTTGAGAAAAATGTAGCTGATTTCGTGGAGGGTCATTATTTTGAGACTTATTTCTCGAAGAGTGAGAGGAATCAACTCACACAGCCGAGAGACAAGGATAGGAGAAAATAAAGGCTGAGCAAACACATTCAGGGAAGGAGAATTTTGCCGGAAGGTCTGTAGAGGAGATTGGCTTCTGAAGGCAGGGTATTCGGTGCATGGATAATGTGACTTCAGTTAGAATAGATACGAGGGAGCAAACAGCCACCCTCAGCAACTTTGGAACTCTAGCTGGATGACTTTTATACTGGGAAAAAATATACAGAAAACCAGACATGGGTAGCGGGGACCTGTCTTCCTAGCTACTCAAGAGACTGAAAGCTGAGGATCGCAGTTCAAAGCCAGCCTGGGCACAACAGTCTCTTTATCTCCAATGAACCACCAAAAATAAAAGCAGAGCTGTAGTGCCACTCAAGCAGTTGAATGGCAGAAGTGCACACCCTGGCCTTGAGTTCCAGCCCCAGGATCAGCACAAGAAAGAAGAGCTGTGTGTCCGTATGGTGACTTCAGACTTGTTTTATGGCCTCTCTTTTCACGCCCTTCTTCCTCTATGTTTGATACATTCTTCACACAATCTCTCCAACCTGCGTAATTCCCCCTCAAGCCGTGGTTCTCTACAATATATGTAGCCTAGAAGACCATGTATGCAATTTCCTGTCTCAGCAGAATTGTGACCTGGTGGTCTTCTACAACTCAAGGTAAAAGGAAAATTCTGAAATGAAAACTCAAATAAGTTTCTCAAGCTTAATCACCCCCTGAAATGAAGGATTAAAGCTCTTTCTGATTTTTAGGGCCAATGTGGGTCTTTTAAATAAATAGCTATTAGGTGTATATATATAAAAATAGATATATAAATAGATACAAATAGCTATATATTTATATATACACCTAATATTTATATATACATATATAAATATATATACACCTAATAGCTATTTATATATACCTATATATTTATACATTAAATATATTTAATATTTCTATATTAAATATATACAAATATACAATATATTAAGTATATGTATATATACATAAATTCGTACAAATATTTCTATAAATATACATATATTTACATTGTACATAAGTATATATATAAATATACATATAATATTATGTGAACTACATTGGTTTCATCTGTTTTTTTTTCATCTGCTGTGTTTTTGTTTTTTTTTTTAACTTTTTTTGGTATATCACATTGCATTGGGTAATAATTTTACTTCTTATAATGCTGGTTTGAAGAAAAGTCAGCATTTTATTTTGAAAACAGAATTAGCTGAAGCACTTAAAATCCTAGACAATGAGAACTGAGAACTCAGGGCCACCAAAATTTCACACCTATCCAACCAGCGCTGAGCAATAGAGATATCTAATTGCTCACACTAGAGATAAAAGTAATTCTTTAAGATGTGTCATTCACGAGCTGAGATTTTATTCAACACCCTTTGGCATGAAAGAGTCTGGGGTCCTTGGGAGATGCTATCTCTCCACTAGCCAGAAGTGGGGTACACTTGTTATGCAAAGCTAAAGAAAGGAAAAAAATAAAAGAGCCAGGTGCTAGTGGCTCACACCTGTCATCCTAGCTTCTCAGGAAGCTGAGATCTGAGGATCACAGTTCGAAGCCAGCCCAGGCAGGGAAGTCCCTGTGAGACTCTTATCTCCAGTGAACCGCCAGAAAACCGGAAGTAGTGCTGTGGCTCAAGTGGTAGAGCGCTCGCCTTGAGCACAGAGAGGCTCAGGAACAGTGCCCAGGCCCAGAGTTCAAGCCCAGGACTGACAAGAAAGAAGAAGTAGTTGAATGCAATGGAAGCGTATCTTTAATAGTCAGAGTAGGCTTGGTCTTATGAACTTGAAACATAGGATAGAAATGCATCCTTTCTTCTTATTGTTCTTATTTTTTTATTATTTCATTTCAACTCCTATTTTGAAGTATAGGCAATGACGTGAACTTCCTTGGCTTCCCAGGTGGCCGAGTCAGGGGTCAGGGCAGCCCAGGCTCTGCTCCTGCAGGCTGCGTGCGGCCGTGTTCACGTCATTTATCTTGTTACAACAGCGGCCCGCGCTGAACATATCATCCTGAGCAAAGACTTTTCACCACCCGACGGGGAGCTCATAAGGCCTCAAAACACACACAGAGCGCTCCAGAAAGATAAAGACAATCTTTAAAAGTGTCATCTCTGTACTCAAGAAAAGCAATATTTATTTGAGTCACGGGGGCGAGTCTGACGCTAGAGACAGGTTTTTGTTGTAAAATCTTATTTGTAGGACTGTTACTGGGCGTTCTGGACTCATTGTGTCAAAGGTGCAATATCGTGTTGTGCATAGCCATGGCTTCTCCCAGAATTCCACTTAATCTAGGGGGGCGGGTAGGGGAGCCCAGCGGCCAGGACTGTTTGTCTGAGCCTTAGTTCTCACATAAAGCTCACCAGAAGATGTGGGAGGGGAGAAGAAAGAAGAAGATGATTTCTGAGTTACTGAAGTTTCAAAAATCATCCTCAGTTCATGTATGCATATATGCATGCATGCATGGATGAATGCATGTCTATATGCATGGATGGATGTATAGATGTATAGATGGATGAATGGATGGATGGATGGATGAATGCTGTCTATATGCGTGGATGGATGAATGGATGTATAGATGGATGGATGGATGGATAGATGGATGGATGGATGCATGTCTATATGCATAGATGTATGGATGTATAGATGTATGTATGTATGGATGGATGGATAGATGATGGATAGATGGATGGATGAATGCATGTCTATATGCATGGATGGATGGATGGATGATGGATAGATGGATGGGTGGGTGGATGGATGGATGGATAGATGGATGGATGAATGCTATCTATATGCATGGATGTATGGATGTATAGATGTATGTATGGATGGATGGATGGTTAGATGGATGGATAGATGGATGAATGCATGTCTATATGGATGGATGGATAGATGGATGTATATATGGATATATGGATGGATGGATGAGTGGATGGATGGATGGATAGATGGATGGATGGGTGTATGTATGGGTGGATGGATTAGGTGGACAAATGAATTTTTTATGCTGGTCCATGGCTTAAACTCAGGGCCTGGGAGCTGTCACTGAGCTTTTGCACTCAAGGCTAGCACTCTGCCATTTGAGCCACAGCTCCACTTCTGAAGTTTTGCTGGTTCATTGGAGATAAGAGTTTCACAAACTTTGCTGCCTGGGGTTGACTTTGAACCACAATTTTCAGATCTCAGCCTCACATGTAGCGAGGATTACAGGTGTACGTTACCAGCACCAGGGTTGTTTTTTTTTTCTCTTTTAGAATTAAGAGTGTAATGATGAAATAATATGTAAAGAATAGCCTATTTAGAAGGGACTGTTCTTTCTCATTTATTGTCTTCACTGACTCAGAGACCATCAAGATACAAGTGGGTGTGGCATGAAGGAAGGAAGCCATGGTGGTCTGAACTCACAAGGTGGGAACAAAGAAAAAAGCACACGGACAAACAAAACAAGAGCCGGAATAAACAAATGAGAAGGAGGGCATCGGCACGGCGTGAAGGGAACTTCAGGAAGAAGTGCTAGATGCATTGTATTTTAACAAAAAGCAACGAGAACGAGGCAAAAACATAATTAAGAACTTCTGGATGGAAGTAAATTAATAAAAGAGTCACTTATTTTTCTCCAAATGTAGAGAATTTTGTCAGGATTCTGGCAGCGTTGTTCTACACATAAAGTTTGTGCTCAAGTGAAAATAATTTAATTGAATAACTAAATTTTCCTAGCCAACATGCAGGTACTACAATGATAATTAGTGTAGAATGTATGAAGGAGTTGAGTCTACTCCCTCAAAAAATATATTTATGTAAAACAGTTTGAATTATAACTTGCAACAAGATGCCTAGGCATTCATTTCCTGACAAATGCTGCGCTGGTTATGGAATTACTGAAATATTTATCAGGCTGAAGGAGTTATACTTATTTGCATATATGAGCACCCTAAATTACATTTGCATATATGTCATTATAATTATCTGACTTGCATATAAATTTAAACATTATTTGAATAATTCAGAGGAACTGTAGAATTATGGCTGCATTTTTTATTTTGTCAGAAAGCACATTTCAAGCTATAAATATGTGACCGGGCATTATTTTTAAATTATCCTCTGTACTGGATTTATTATAAAGTAGAACAGACTCCGAGTCTGAGTATATACAAAAAGATCTTTTAAGAGAGGAATCTTGAAAAGAAATGTCTTTGAGGCATGCCCTGATTGGTAAATCAAATATTACCCATGTTTTCCATGCCCTCAGAAGTAGCTCTGTTTCTTGGAGTTGATTTGAATAAGTATCATTTTATATGATCAGATGTACACGCTACTGAGCCCTTGGGATCCTCTCCTAAGAATATCCTCCTTGGCTCTCCTGCTGGGAATGTCTAGCTTCCTGTTTAATTCATCATGTCCACGTGCAATTTTGTATCTTTCACTATCCATTCTGTTTACTTGTAGATTTACAGGCCCCTTGTAATGACTACAAATGAGGGAAACCACACCACCTCTGTTTCTTCGGGCCTGGCTTCACATAATATTTTCCAATCCCTCTGAACATCACCTTTACAACAAAAATAGAAATGAAAAAAGAACAAAGTAGCTCAGTTCAAATGCATTTGTCTTCCTCCAGACAAGGCCAATCACTAGCTAGAATTTCTTAGTTTAGCTGGGAATGACTACACCCTCAAGAGGAGAAAGATATAGATGTCAATCATTTTTACGAAGAGAAATGGGTAGAACATTCTACCCAGGAAGTGAAATAGAAAACCATGATGTCCTTGTATCCGCCCTTCAGAATCCTGTGAGTTTGAGAGAGAGACAGAGACAGACAGAGACAGAGGCAGAGGCAGAGGCAGAGACAGACAGACAAAGACAGAGAGACAACATGTGTTGATCTTGGGCTTAAACTCTTGGGGTTTAAACTGCCTCTTAGCTTTTTCATCCAAGGACAGAGCTCTACCACTGGTGGCACAGCTCTACTTCCAAATCTTTGCCAGTTCATTGGAGGGAAGAGTTCCATGGACTTTCCTTCCTGGGCGGGCTTTGAACTTTGATCCTCAGATCTCAGCCTCCAGAGTAGGTAGAATGACAGGCGTGAGCCATTGGCGCCCGGCTTAGAGTATGATTTTTTTTTTAAATATTACCTGTCAACTATACCTCATGAATGTTGCCCTTTGATGCTTAAAAGGTTGTGATTTTTAGGTTTGATGCCTTTTTTGCTGATATTTGAGTGGGAAAATGAGGAAACATGACTTGGTGGGAATTGTTGTCTAGATGCATCTTTAAACCCAACATCCGCAATGAGATTTTATTATTCGCGCCTCCCTCGGTACCATCAGCAGCTTGCGATAATTAGCATGTCACTGATGATATCAGAAAATAACGAGACGACACCAGAAGAGTCTAAGTAATTCTGCAATATTAGTCTCTCCGCCCTTTTGGAAATACAAATACAGATTTTTAAATTATTCTAGATGTATTTTTCCCTGCAATTACATGAACGCTAATATTTTGTCATCTCTTCATTTTGTTAGGCAGTTTCCTGGGAAACTATTAATTACATCTAGATATAAAGGCATCCACAACGCCGCGGTCCACTTCCATTATCCTGAAACATGTCCCCTGTACAGTATACCACGTGTTGAGTCTTTGCCACGGAGCACAGTGCTTAGTAAAGTAAAACAGAATGCATTTTCCCCCTTATTTGCTAATTTGGAAATAGACATGGTGGATGTCTTGGGTTCGGAGCACATTCATCTTGCTTTGATGCTTTTTCTGAGGGCATAAAGCTGATGAAGATATATCACAGGATCAAAAGAAAGCAGCCATAAAATCGCGCAGAACGGAACGCTGCCCGTCTTTAATGCTGTGATCTGGCTTCATTTCTACATCTTCATAAATATTTAAGGCACCTGCTACGGTGGAGGCAACTCTTACCTTCATACATCAAGTTTATGATCAGCCTAGCTCCATCAGAATGTTTCCAGGCCTGATGCTACCCACACCCATTCTGCATGAGAATGGACTATTAAGTAAATAATGTCGTTTTCCGGAATTATTTCTGTGCACATTGAGATCGTGGTCTGAAATCACTCTGAGACTTTGCTTACGGCAGTACTTACGGTTACCGGGGGAGTATTTCCACCGGTTGTCAGACCCTGGTAAAAATGCACTTCTTGGCTTCCCTCAAGACTGTGCGTGGAATGGAGTGGTCTGATTAATATCCGTGGAAGGAAAGAAAATATCGTTCATGTTATCGGCCTTGCTACATCGAGTAACGCATACTCACACACTCCGGATAGGATAGGAGTGAATACGTTTCTTAAGAAAAGAGACACATTTGCACAAAATAACGTGGTTTTCAGACACTCGCAAAGCAACTCCAAACACGAAGACACCGGGCTGAGAAAATTCAGAGGGTTCTACAGATGACGTCCTGTTCCCATAACCCACGATCACCCGAGTCTGACACCGTCTAGAACCCACGATCACCCGAGTCTGACACCATCTAATCTAGAACCCACGGTCACCCGAGTCTGACACACCGTGCCCACCGCTGTCAGGGGCTTCCCTGCGAGCCAGTCAGGAGCTCTAACACGATGAGCGTAAGAACGAGGAGAGAGCCCATACGTCTACCCACGCGGTCTCCCTTCCTTCACAGAGTCTGAAGAGTCTAGTCTAATGCCTGTTGGATGTTGCAGACTAGGTTCACTTTTGCTATAGGCCATAAAGACTGCGCAGAACTCAATGCTGTTACTGCCCTTGATGTCAGGACGTGAAGGGGCTTTGTGAAGCCACGTTTTCACATCCCAGCGTCTCAGCTCCTCTCCTGCTCCGCCGTGACGCCGTGACCTTCCTGTGGTACAACGTTTTCTCTGCCACAGCATGGGGTAGGTTAAGTGCCACACTCACACGGACAAGTTCGGCATCAGGCTCCACCAACTCTAAAAGAAAGAAGCATTCTGTACCCCCAGAATTATACAACATAACACGACTCTATCCTACAGAAGCTATCTAAACCAAGTTCTGGCTTTATGGATACAGCATCTTCTCCTGCGTCCCGTAAACGTGTCTAAAATTCTACGTCTTTGCTTTGACCTGCAAAATAATTCCGTGACACTTAATAAAAATAACGACTAATCTTGTTAAGTAAAATGTCTTATGCCAGCTACATGGCTGGATTTAGGCCAATGCGACACAAAAATCCCAAGGAACTCACGAGCACACTTCCATGCTAGAAAAATCTGCCGAACGTATCTTAGGAAAAATGGTCTTGTTTTGTTTGCAGGGATTGAGATAAATATCATCAGGCTTCCTGTTTTATTTATGTATATATTCATTCATACACATTTAAATGCAGTCAGTTATATATCATGTATGTGCATATATTATATAACATTATATATATTATATATAATACATTGCATATATTATATGCAATATATGACATGCTTATGTATATATGCACACACTTAATGGTGCATTGTCATTGAGACTCAGAATTAAAAACATCAAAGCACTGTAGAGGCCACAGACTGGCTCTCTTTCTCCATTTGTCTGGGACGAATCTTATCATAGAAAAGGATTAAATATTGGAAATCAGTAGTTGGAGTCACGATCAACGATTCCTCATTTGAAGTGATGAACATAGTGCGCTGTGAATGTCTGAACACAGTGTAATGCAAGGTGGAAAACGCAAAGGAAACAGGTCACGGAACCCGACGCGCTGGTAGAGCCTCACGAAGAGCGTCACCGGCTGACCGTGCACAGTCCACCGGTCCCCCGTGGGTTCCATCGGCTTCTGATCAGCAACTGATTGGGAGTTTCTGAGCCCAGTGTGCTTGCTTATCTGCCATTACCACGAGGGATCTTGTACGTCCCCACGTGGCCTTCTGGATTGGCTCCAGGGCAGTAGCCTGAAACATGATTTTCCTCTTTGAAAAAGAACAACTTGACTTAAATGGATTCTCATGGAAAGCATTTCTCGCATTCCACTCCATGGCGAGGTGGCACTGGATTATGGCGTAGAACTGCGTGCGTGCTAGCTTCTGAGAAGATTGTTTCAAAGCATTCAGCTTCATGTTTGTGATGGAGAGCGGCAAGGAATGGAAGGGACCGTACGGGGAATGTGGACAGTGCTGGCTGATTTCACCCTCCCCTGCCCAGCTCCTGGCCCGGCCCGGGCACCGCAGGACTGCGGTATCCCTCAGATCCAACAGACACCTTCAATACTCATTAAAACCTAAGAAGACCGGGGGAGCTTATTCATTCTTCAAGTTCTCAGAAACATACTTCTATTAAACAAATGCTTACTTGGCACCGTCTGTAGTAGGTATATGCTTCCCATGTAATCAGTAGATGAAATGATGGACGGTTCTTTTGGTTGAATTTCAAAACAAAAGCTTACCTGTGAGTATTATGTATACAATATATATGTTAATAATATTATATAGTACATGTAATATAGATGTATTACATATCATATATTATAAATAGCATATATACTATATATGACATGATATATAACATATGGCATTATATATCATATATTATATATGACATTATTATATCATATATTATATAACATATAACATAGTATATATTACACATACTATATATTACTTATATAATACATTATATGTCACATATATTATTTGTTATATACTATATATGTCATATTATATATATTTGTAATTAATATATTATAAATATTTATTATATATTTTATAGAAATATATCAATTTTACTGAAAATGTATCTATATACAAAATTTACCCTAAAATTTTAGGATTAAAAAAAAACCAAGGATGGCAGACACCCGTGCCGACTGTCTTCCCGTGTTGGTGTGTGAAATGTGGATGTGTGTGGTGAGAGGAGCTGTGCTTTCTCCACAGTGTGGTGTGTGTGTGTATATCCCTGGAAGTTTCCAGGGCTGGGGGCTGGATTTCTACAAACTCACAGTGAGCGGGACTTTGGCTGTGTCTCCCGCTGCTGTCTTCTTTTCCCCTGAGCTTCTTTGCCCTTCAGTGGGACAAATTAATTGTCCCAAGAGTGAGAAAGCCACTGTGGAAGCTGATTTCCTCGTATGACCCAGCCTGCGTCGCCAGCCAGGGTCGCTGCTCCAGGGCATTCCCGGAGGCCACCAGCACAGTCTCACCCAGATGTCCCGGGAAAGGATCTCTCTGTCTCTTTCAGAGGAGGAATGACAAGTGGCAGGTTCTAGAACAAGATTTAGGATGGGAAGCAAGCTACGGCCGCGCTATTCTTCCATTTTTCTCACTTGCTGTAGGCATGATGTGACCCTTCCACGTAGGGTCAAAGTACCTCCATCCTGGGGATACAAGATGCTGTAGCTAGAGTTCTTCTATGGAAAGTTCTAGAATTTGGCACAGAGAACAGACATTTCTGTCCAAAGGAGTCATACCGTCACATCTAAGACGCAAGAGAATAGAGAAATATATAAAGAAGGCTGTTTTCTTGGGGGGGGGGGGAAGTAAAATAAAATTCACAACAAAAAGGCATCCGCAATCGCGAGAGTGATTTCTAGGACAGGGGATGAATAGCCATAACAGCCCTAAAACATTTCAAACGAACCCCCCCCCCCGCCCCTGCTAGATGATTCCATCCCGTGACAGCACCCCCTGCCAAGCTGGCCAGGAATCGATTCTGCAGATACAGCTTCTCCAGGCCACGCGTGAACTCTTCACGCGTGGTGCTGAGACTCAGCATTTTAAAACAAATCATTCTGGGAGAGTGTCAAGTGTTGCTAGTCGCTGCTATCTTGCCTTCCCTGTGTTGGAATCCCGCCTACTTGACATGTCTGACACTGAGTCAAATCAGTATTAAATGCTGGGGAGCTGACAACCGCTTGGGTTGATCTTGAAAGATCAATTTGAAAGGCATAGATAGAAGGAAGTTCACTGTCAAATATATATGTGTGTGTGTATATATATATATATATATATATATATATATATGACAGTGTATATGTATGTGTGTGTGTGTGTGTATATATATATTTATATATATATATGACAGTGTATATGTATGTGTGTGTGTGTGTGTATATATATATATATTTCCCCCTCAGGCTCAGCAGTATCATCATTGATTCTGATCAGAGATAAAAGCACTATGCAGTTTTGCATTTAAAAATCATTTTAAAAAAAATTGCTGGGCACCGGTGGCTCACGCCCGTCAACCCAGCTACTCAGGAGGCTGAGAACCGAGGATCGCGGTGCGTTCAAAGCCAGCCTGGGCAGGAAAGTCTGTGAGACTCTTATCTGCAATAAACTCCTCAGAAACAAGCCATACGTGGCACTGTGTCTCAAGAGGTACAGTGCTAACCTCGAGCCGAAAAGTTCAAAGACAGAGCCCAGACCTGAATTCAAGCCCCTGGACTGGCATGTGCACACACACGCGCACACACACACACGCACACGCATTCTTAATGCATTTTTCTGAACCCTGGAAAAACACTAGTGAAATAGAATAATAACACAGACTTTTACTTGTACGTGACAGACACAAGGAGTGAGCATTATGGCTGGCCTGTTTTTACCTACATTCAACTTGTGTTCCTTGTGATTGAATTTTCTGCACCTACTAGAAAATACTAAAAAAAAAAAAAAAGAAAGAAAAATTAGAAAATGAAAGCTGCATGTATATACACACCGCATAGCCTGCAGCACCTCTAATATAGCAATTAATACAAGATATACTCAGCGGCTGCGCATCTCACCATGTTTGTTTTCTAAATCTATTTCGGATTTCTTCTTTCTAGACCATGTTGAAAGAAGTCATTGTTTCTTTTAATTTTTTTAATTTTTTTTTTGGTCCAGTTGTGGGCCTGAACTCTGGGCCTGGGCGCTGTCCCTCAGCTCTTCAGCTCAAGGCTAGCGCTCTACCACTTCCGGCTTTTTTTTCTGTTTATGTGGTGCTGAGGAATCGAACCCAGGGCCTCATGCATGCAAAGCAAGTGCTGTACCACTAAGCTACCTTCCCAGCAAGTCATTGTTTCTTAATACTTCAATCAAGGAAATGTCTTGTTCGCTCGCCCAGCTCCTGTCTTCATTGGAAATGTAGAAAGAAGGAGCAGGAAACTGAAAGGGAAATTATTATAGAATCAGAGAGGGAAAAGGAAGATAAGAAAGTTTAAGAGAGAGGCGAATATGATCAGAATATACCTGATGCCACATAGAAATGCCACAGTGAACATTTCACTTTGCACAGCTCAGGCTCTGCTCATAAAAAGAAATAATGAAATGATATCCAGGAAATTAAATTCCTTGCAAAAGCCTAAGGTAATGCAATGAACACGAGAGTCACTGGACGCGATGAAACCGAATCTGGAAATGGTGGAAAGCAAGCCATGGGCCGGATACGTATGCATTCCTAATTAGCTCCAGCAACCACAAAAACCTCCCGTGTTAGTGCTTTCGTTTACAGACACTGCAACCTGAAAAGACCAGAGTTCCCACAAATCAGACCAGCCCAATCCAGGAGCAGTCCTTAACATAAACAAGAAGGTCCTTTCGGCCGGATGCCGGTGGCTCACGCCTGTCACTCTAGCTTCTCAGGAGGCTGAGATCTGAGGATCGCGGTTCAAAGCCAGCCCGGGGAGAAAGTCCATGAGACTCTTATTTCTGATGAACCACCAGAAAACTGGAAGTGGTGCTGTGGCTCAGGCGGTAGAGCGCTTGCCTTCAACAAAAAGCTCAGGGACAGCGCCCAGGCACTGAATCCAAGTTCCACAACCAGCAAGAATAAGAATATCCTTTCACACGCTATAGGGAACAAGGTCTCAAGAAGAAGAGAAACCCTACAGCCAAGGGGGCGTGCATCCCCAGACACGGTCCTCTTTAGAACTTTCTAGACCACCATCCCGGTACCCGGCACACTGGGCTGTGCTTTTCCATGAACTCCAGGTGTCCATCCGGCCTCCCGAGGGTCATCTCTGCCTGCAGGCTTTGACCTTCGACCTTGTATCCTTCCTACCTCTCATCCTGCGGCCAGCTCTCTGGGAGGGTCTGCACGTTCACCCGGGGTAAACGGATGTGATCCTAACGAAAGACTTTGCATCTCGCCGGGCGATTCCACGATTAGAGCTCATCCTTCCCCCAGCAGCCGAGAGTCACAGAGGCGAGTCTGAAGCACCACCCTGTAAACAGCGTTCAGTAGTTTGTCCTCCATTTTGAGGACCTCAGATCCATTATCTCCTCTTAAGCTCTGAGCAGATCCATTATTGCCAAAGTACTTCCGAGTGGAGTAAGTAAAATACGGTCTGAAAAGCTCTCAGATACCGAGAGGAAGGCTTACGCGAAAAACACGACCGACAGACAGACAGATCTACGGACACGCGTGTGTCTTTAGGCCTCATGGTTCACACAGTCCGTATCGTCCTCTGATTTTAAGGCTTTTCCTGTCATTTTTGCAGCTTCCTGGCTTCGGATCACAACGGCTCTGCAGTCCGCTTTACAGAAGAAGATGAGAGACACGCTCTTAGAGAAAACCGAGAAGCAAAATCACGTTGTGATCTTTGGAGGAGTTGTGCAGAGGAGTTGCAATGCACCAAACAGTCGACGAATACAGGGCTTCTTGCTCAGGGCCACCCCGCGCCACGTTGCTTAAGTTTCTGAATAATATGGATGCAGCACCAGCCCGTGAGCCGTCTAGACGATTTCTCCCTCCTGACTAAAATTAAAACCGTCCATTAAATCTCTCCCATCTGAGAGCAGGCAGCTGGGGATGTCTTTGCATCTTAAGTCAGTGTGCAGACAAAAAAAAAAAAAAAAACCCAAAAAACAACAACAGAAAGGAAAAAAACAAAACCTAAGCTGCTTGTCCAGGCATTCCGGACTTACACCGACTTTGGCTAAGGCAATTAAGAAGAGACAGAAGGGCAGAGTAATAGAAATAGACGTGAACAAATCCGACACTAGAAGCCTTAATAAGTGAACAAGTCAAAGGTCTCTACACTAAGAAAGTTACTTCCACCATGGGGAGGTGCACGGCACTGGGAAGAGAAATAGGAAAGTAGAAACAAAACAGGCGTGTCTGTACATGGGCACCATGGAGGAAGAGAAGTCAACTAAAATCAGAGTCCTGCTCTGCCTGCAGGGAAACGGGGTTTGTCATTCTGAGAACGCGGGAAGGAACCTTCCGGCATTCCCCAGGCTTGCAAGTGAACACGGAGTTGCTATTGTATGACTGCTTATTAATTACCTGAACGATCATACACTCAACCTGCTGCAGATTCTTACCTGTCACGGTTGTGTTCCGGTCATTAAGGGGTGAACAGGCCTAGCTTCCGGTCCCCCAACTCCCCAATGTAGACCTTGTTGCTATTTATTTATATTTTTTCAAATGTAAATGTTATTCTTATGAAGGTGTTGGACGGAGGGGTTTATACATACATAGCGAGAACACATCAGGTCTCTGCCAGCTGGCTAGAAGGTATTACTATACACCCCAAATACGTTTCTGTTTCCTTGTCTTTCTCACTTGATTGTGACGACCTTGATTGCCACCCACAACTTTCTTTGAAACACACACTGCTATTGTGAATGTCTTCTATTTTGAAACCTGACAATTAGGCGCACTCTAAGAGAAACTTTCTGGCTGAAAGGTAACCAAGACTTCCCCAAAAAGCGCTTAAGCAGAAAGCGTAATCTATCACCCTGGTAAAGGGCTAATTTCTCCTTTAAGATAGGAATGCGCAGCGGAGGCTTAATTTATCCATCCTCTGAGAACCCAATACGAACGACACTAAAGGATATTAAGAGAAATAATACCGCGGCAAAGACGCGAACAGGAGGGGAGCTATTAGCGGAATCCATTTATAACAAATTTAATAAAAGCGAATACTATGTGCTTTGCAGCTAATTAATACCTACGGAGAGGCCCTTGGAGTTTGCAGGATTGGGAGAACTGCAGTTGTTTTTTCAGTGCTGTTTTCTAGATAGACAATAAGTCCGCCCCCCCCCCCCGAGGAAAAATACCATAACAGCCCATGAAGAAATGTGGGTTCCAAGCTATTCTCCTGGAATGGGGGGGCTGGGGGAGGGTGGGGCTTGGCCACAGGGCCCAGAAGAACCACAGCTTCGGGTGCCTGGATTGGCCTGGAAATAAAAGCATCCCCTCCTTCAAGTTGTTCTGGTGGAATTAGCAGGAAACGCGAGGTACATTACACAGTTTTTGTGGGTTTTAGAACGTGGCTCTTTCTGTCCTAACCAATGTAGCTATTCCACATTTCCCTCCTATGATTTCACCTCGTGGTTCTCGAGGACAGCAATCTCCATAGCTTGGCTCAAACCTTCCTGGCGGAAGACTTGCTTGAATGAAGAACAGATCTTAATGCAAATGATTTCTTCAGCAATGATGCAATTATATTGCATCTGAACACGTGGAACTATCTACCTCCCTATCTATCTATCTATCTATCTGTCTATCTATCTATCTGTCTGTCTGTCTGTCTGTCTGTCTGTCTATACATACATACATACATACATACAATACTGGATTGATAAATGATGTTCTCCTCTATTTTACACTTCTATGTATGGCATTAAAAGCCTCAGCAATGCCATCGATTTACCACTGCTCATCTCTTTCTTTGGACTCTGCAAAGTATTTTGTTTAATCCCCAACAGATAGCTTTGTTTGTGCGCGCACACACACACACACACACACACTCCTATGCCTAACATTTTTTCAATGGTTCATTTTGGTAGGAAAATAAAGCTTTTGGAGAAGAACACATGTATCGAGCAGAAAGACATCAGTGGAATTCTTTCCATTGGCCTTGGCTACAGTTCATGCATCAAGAAAATGTCAGGTCGACACCGTTCAGTTGCTTTGTGGGAAGAACGGTGCTTGGTTTGGCCTGGCGCGGGCATGCTAACAGATGAGCCGAGCTATGCCCCTGAAGCTGTTTGCTTTTATGTCCTGCAGTGACATGCCACACCCTCTAGAAGCCCCACTTTCTAGAATTAGTCATTTTGGCTGCGAGCAGAGGCAGACACTTACTTACAAGGTGGGATTACTTGCAAGGTGTGACTATTTACAACTCTAGAATGTTCTGTGTATGTCAGATGCACACATGGCTGAGCTGGGAGAGGACTTCCTAGAGCTTCAGGGAATCGATAACAAAGTAATCCTGAGCTTTTTTCTTCCTTTTTTTTTTTTTAAGCTACCCAAGACCAGGTGATCTTTAGTTAAATTTAGAATTAGGAGGGGGAAAAAATTAGATGTTGAGAGGAATATAATGAATTTTCTTCCAGTTGTGACATATGGACTGTAATCTTTCCTCTTATTCCTCCATGAAATCAGGAACAAAACAATAGGAGAATGGCTGCATCCCAGTGCCACAAAGCTCTGGTGGCCAAAGTCGTATCACAGACAAGTAGGGAAAAACAATAGCCTAAGGTATGACTCTACCATAAGGCCTAGGAAAAATATCCGGTGACGATTAGGCCTGGAAAATATCCTAAAGACAAACTTAGCCAAGGTTGCCGGGCGGGATTCACAAAGACAAAACGTAGAGCGGAGGCAGACCCACCCTGCTTTCTCTTCAGAGCTTTCCTGCGTGCTTTAGGAAGGGTTACGCTCAGCAGCACGCGCAGGGTTAAATGTGACCCGGCGCACACCTGTCCCGCTGGCCTGACAGGTAAAGGCTCGTGACAGGACAGGGGCTCTGTCCTAGAACGCGGTCAGAACCGCAGTTTGTCTTGTGTTTGAACAAACGCAGCCCTCCTCCATAGCTGGTGTCTGTCTATACCTGGGAAATCCAATCCAACGCTAAAGCAGACGAGGGGAAAGTATTCCTTAACACCCTCGCCGAACGCTACTGGTTCTTCTATCAAAAAATGATGTTTAAACAACAGACAGACTTTCAGGCTCCTCACGTAGCTCCTAGGTATTCTGAAGGGGTCTGGTTAAATAAACACAGGAAAGAATGCAGAAACACTTTCAGGGGAGGAGGTAATGGAGGATACAGGGAAGGAGGGAGGGAGGGAGGGCGGGCCACCGAATGCAGTCAATAGTCAACATAAAGCTAGGTGCCGGTGGCTCACACCTGCCATCCTACCTACTCATGAGGCTAAGATCTGAGGATCATGGTTAACTTTCTGTGTGTGTGTGTGTGTGTGTACTGGTTGTGGGGCTTGAACTCAGGGCCTGGGCGCTGTCCCTGTGTCTCTTTGTGTTCAAGGCTAGCGCTCTACCACTTGAGCCACAGCGCCACTTCCATTTTTTTGGTGGTTCATTGGAGATGAGAGTCTCACAGGGACTTTCCTGCCCAGGCTGGCTTTGAACCACGATCCTCAGACCTCAGCCTCCTGAGTAGCTAGGATGACAGGCATGAGCCACTGATGCCCAGCTATAAGTAACTTTTCTACATGAATAAAGCATTTAAAGGAATTACTGAGGGGCTCTGTGGGAATCATCATCATTTGACTCCCATCCTTTCAAAAGCCCATTCCTTTAATACTAAATAAAGTAAATACCAACTGCCGAAGAAATTCAGATATACAAATCTATTCATTTAAGACACGGATGGTTTAGTTTGCAAGCTTCGACTTTGTGCTTTTTCCGTTTTGTTCTTTTACTTTTGAACTTTACAAATTAGGCGCCGGCTCAGGAACGTTGGCTTTTGTACATCATAAAGTGCTAAAAGGATCATTTTGCCATTTCGTCCTCACGGACGTCCAAGTCTCTAGATGCTGTGAAATATTGAAGCACTTAAATTAAATTAGGTATTTAAAAGCCATCAGGACTTAATTGTCGTTTGACGGTGCTCGAGTCCACACTTCAAATTTGAAACCGAAGCTTTCACTTAACGAAAGTTAGTCTAGAATCCTCTGGTGAATACAAGTATGGGCTGCTTAAAATTTAAATGGAAATACTTTAGAGGCTGTTTCAAATCTGTTCTGTAAAACAATGTAACTCGGGGTTTCCCCCTCCCCCAAGATTGCACACGGAAACCTGAAACTCCTGAAAATCTCTAACGCGACAAACCCTTCAGGGTGTGTACCCTTTCTGTCCCTTGTAATGACCGAACTAGTTTCTTCTCCTTGATTTCCCTCCCAATTTTAACTACGGCTCCAAACGAACCAGGAACTCCCTCTAGTTCTGATCTAATTACAGCAGAAGTCCAATATGGTGTCTCTCATGTTAAAGGCAAATCTACTTATCAAAGTGGCCCGTGGCCTGGTCCACTGCTTTGAAAGATCCGGGGTTGGAGGTGAGGATCCCAGGGCCCAAATCACCTCCACAGAGAATTACCCACCAGCTCTGCAAACCAATGCATCGTGAAGTGCAACCATGACCCACATGTGCACACCTGGACACCGATACGCTACAGGTGTCTCCGTGTCACGTGATGGAGGGAAGGGACACAGGTATGTGTCCCCCCCACACCCACTCCTGGGATAAATGAGCGACTCGAGGCTGCGTACTCTCCCAGGTAGGAAGGATTTTAAGAGCAGCAGGGCCCAATCCTTTGGCTTATTTTGTCACCGGGAGAAGGTGGCTGTGGTTGTGTCCAAGAGGAAGGACTAGAGAGGTTTTCAAACCCGAAAACCAAAATCCCTTCTTTTATTTCCTTGTTCAGCTTTGTAATTCTGAATTGCAGATGCTAACAGCACAGACAAAAAGGTACTTCTATTCAAAAGGAATAAATTGTGTTCAATTGTGTGGAGTGGGTTACATATATATATATATATATATATATATATGTATATGTATATATATTTTTCTCCCTCCCCCCAGGAAAGAAAAAAAGATTGTAGTATGAGTATTTTAGCTGCACAAAAAGCAGTCATAAAGGAATGATAAGTGAATCAATAAACCCACCAAGTTCATCTAAAAAAGGAAAATGTCCTCATAATAATTACCCCTGGTGGGTAATTATAGATTATTATAGTGGGTATTATAGATACGAAATACAGCAGAAAAAAACGTTGATTGATTACCAGACGCTTCTGGCATCTGCAGTCTTTGAGGCATGAAATATATTAGCACGGCCTCTTAATGCCTTCAATTATGGTTCTGAGTTGGTGTTCGTCTTATGATAGAGGTGCTTAATTTTTCACCAAGCAGCCAGTGGCTGAACAATGTAACGCTTACAAAGAAAATGACCTCCTTTTCTCCAGCCGACACCTAAGCAAAGGACCATGTCAGAAATAACCGGCACCATACATAATTGATAAAGTTGCAATACCACGTTCATCGTGGACATACTTTTGTCCTTTACAAATTATTACATATAGCAAGCTTCCGGTTAAGTTGATTGCATCCCTATATCTGCTGCAGAGCATCTCCAGCTGTAAGGAAAAATTCCCAGCCATGGAAGAAAATTAACATAGCGGTCCTTACATGAAAATACCACCAGCCGGGCACTGGGCAGCTCCTACCTGTGATCCTGCCTATTCAGGAGCCTGAGAGCTGAGGACTGAGGTTCAAAGCCAGCCTGGAGAGGAAAGCCCATGAGACCCTTATCTACAATGAACCACCAAAAAGCAAGAAGTGGAGCTGTGGCTCAAACGGTAGAATGCCAACCTTGAACACAAAAGCTCAGGGCCTAGGATTGGTACACACACACACACACACACACACACACACACACACATCCCTCCCCCCCCCCCAATACACTACCATGTACTACCTAATCACATCAATAGGAGACAGACTCAAACCCGGAACCCAGAGTCACCCCCAATCCATCACCAGTTCCCTAAATGTCCCCGTCAGACACGCAACGGACGCGAGTCTCCCCACCCACCCACGTCTGCTCCGACGACATTTTGAACTAGAATCGGAAGGCCCAGGACAAATGCAGAGCATCTCACCGTGGTGATCGCATTTTGGAAATGCAGTCTGGAACGTGAACAGATAGGGGGAAAGATGTGTTTCTGTCCTAAAAAAAAAAAAAATGAGTCAGACATCAAAGAGTTCCTTAATGAAATCTCAAAAGGCTCCTTGGCGCACAAATAAATAATGAAAAGAGTTTGGGGAAGCGCTGACGGGGACGCGATCAGAAACATATGGATGGGAGTGAAAGTGCTTGAGGCCAGACTCATTAGAGCCTTGGCAAAGGCAGAACATTTGAGAAGCAGCAGAGCGGCAGGCGACAGCTAAGACCACGCTGGCTCTTGCCGAGATGTAATTACTGACCAGAAGGAATCCACACTCACCCCCTATGACAGCACCTTCTACAGAACCTCCCCAACCTCCCAAACCCACGCACGCCAACACTAAACCCCTCCCAGAAATATGCACCCGGTTAGCTGTTTGGTGTCATGATTGTTTCTGAGACTCCAGATAGGCTAGCAGTGAACTAGACGCATGCCTGCCTCGGTTGCCCTACAGTGTGGGCGAAGGAAATACCGTGTCACAGAACACATCATTTCATAGGAGTGTTGGGCACATCCAACAAAGAAGCCAACAGTCAGATAAGGCGGTGCAGACAGGGAACAAGTACCTTCGGGTTTCTGCTGAAATAATTTCCTGCCTCCCTTCGTTAGCTGAGTACATTAGCTGTGCATCTGATTCCTCGTGTGTCTCCGGGACTTCTGGCTTTCCATGGCCATTGCTGTCTTTAGAGAAGGGAGTCCTTTGGCCTATTGAAATGTCATCGAGGGTTGGGAAGGTGGCTCCGCGGTAGAGTGCTTGCCTCTCGGCAGGAACTGTCTCTGATTTACGTAGCTAAATGCACTTACTTCTATTTGGTTAAAAAAAAAAAAGCCCTGCCATTTTGTTTCAACTTCCAAGACAAAAAGAAATGCAGAAGCGTTGTGCGATGGTGTTGGACGTGATTGAAATGCGCTCCTTTCTCAGAACTAGGTAAACTTGAGGGTCTGGGTGGGGATGGAGAATCTGGGGAGCAGGTTGGGAGGAGCTCAAACCCTGCATCTCACCTGGCATGTGTCAGTCATGCCCAATAAAAAATAAAAGTAAGCCGGGCACTGGTGGCTCACACCTGTCATCCTAGCTGCTCAGGAGGCTGAGATCTGAGGATCATGGTTCAAAGCCAGCCCAGGCAGGAAAGTCCGTGAGACTCTTATCTCCAATAAACCACCAGAAAACCAGAAGTGGTGCTGTGACTCAAGTGGTAGAGCACTCGCCTTGAGCTGAAGAGCTGAGGGACAGCGCCCAGGCCCAGAGTTCAAGCCCCACGACCGACAGAAGAAAAAAGAAAAGTGATTTTACAGAAGCCCAAATACCAACACAAGTAAAATTCATGCAATTACAACAGCTTTCAGAATCTATCCTTTAAAAAACTTCTGTTACTTATAACTGCTTATTATTATTTGAAGCAATTATCAATGAAAAGAGAATGAACTTTGATTTTGAGATACGCAGTAATTCAGGAAGTGATTGCATGTGTGAATCATATTTGCCCACAGCAGGCAATTTTCACACTTAAAATTGTTAAGTACAAGCAGAAACAGTAACTTCCTTTGCAATGCATTACAATAGGGCAGCACACACACATTCTCAGGGGCTCGGATTTTTGTCTTTTAAAATGTTAACACATGGCGACATTCTGGGGATAAATTTCAGCTTTCTCATTTACCATATAGACATGATAGTCCGTAATTCGTTTTGAAGAGGAGGAGAAATAGACATTCTAGCTGTGGAACTTATAGACACATCGTCATATACTTCAATGATTTTTTAAAAAATGCTTAGATCCTGGTTGCAGGGGGAATTGCCATGTTGGAATTATATTAAATGCCCTACACATGGTAAGTTGATATAATTTCTATCAGATTTTGCAGCGGAAAAGTCTCAACGGTTGCCGTTCACATAAACCACCATTTTCTAATTTCAAAAACGGCTACATTTCGATACCATCTCGTGAGTTGACCATGAAACAAAGTAATGACCATAATTTTAAAAGCGTATAGTGCAGGTCTTAATGATTGACAGTTTGTATTGCCCGGTTTCAAACTGCAAACCTCGGACAGATTCCCTTTGATTATAGTTAATCTAGCCATTTTATACTGTCAGAGGAATGTCAGCAGCTACTAAAGAAAGAGTTTCTGCTCAGAAGTGAATGGCCGGTCATCAATCTTTCTGACAAAAGAAAACGGAAAGTCAGATTAAACATTTCATTTTCACATAATGACCCCAAAACAAAACAAAAACAAAAAACAAAAAACCCCAGTAGGTTTTTCTCTACAATTTGGGATACAACGATTTTGATAGCTCTCTGAAAATAACCACCTTAGAAGCCAGGACGCCCAAAATTCCGGGAAAGAATTGAGGAATGACCCCAAACAAAGCCCAAGACAAGTCAACCTGTGATTGTTTTTCCAGTCCCACCGATCAATCCTTTTAAATACAATCAAAACGGAATAGTCATAGGAGAAAAAGAATGCTTTTTTTTTTGGTGTATGCTCTCAGTAGGCACGATTACTGCTGACGTTAACAGAAAGAGACGCGCTACTAGGGCCGTGTCCCGCAGTTGTACGTTCACCCCCACACATGGTGCCCTTCCTAGGACCTGACTGGTTTTCCCGTTGAGTTTTGATGACAGCGGATTCCCGGAGCTCACCTTCAGTCAGTGTGTGTGCCCGCCTCCCGCGTTCCCGTGCTTTCCTGCCCTATTTAACATGGAAGACTGGAACTAAGCGACATTCGCCCTGGGTTTGCGTCGTGTGAGCTGTGTAAGGAAGACTTTTCTCTGAAGTATGCAGTTAGGATGGTCTTTCTTTTTCCTTGTCAGAAAGCAATGTCCTTTGCAGTCTCTACCTGGTAGAGGCGAGAGAAGACTAAGCATGGGTCAGCGCGGTTTTACCACATGCTTATTTTAAAAGCCCAACTCAAAATGAAACGTGTGCTGTATGTTATTCTCAGGTCATGGGGCATTTAGCTATGAAGATTGAATGGAAAGATTAATGATAACTTACAATGGTAAACAAGAAGTGAGACTTGTAGGTAATGATAATGGGAAAATGAGATTTGTAGGCATAGTATTTTCGTTGGGTATGAACAAATAGTATGCATACATGAAGTATTTATGTTCAACTGGATTGGAAATGTTAGATGTCTTCTTAAATTCTTGATTCCATCCAAATTGGGGGTGTTTGTGCCTGTCCTGGGGCTTGAACTCAGGGCCTGGATCCTGTCCCTGAGTCTTTTATTTTTCTTTTTTGCTCAGGGCTAGCGCTCTACCACTTGAACCACAGCTTTACTATTAGCTTTTTGGGTGTTTAACTGGAGGTCAGAGGCTCACAGGATTTCCTGCCCAGGCTGCCTTCAAACCCTGGGTCCTCAAATCTCAGCCTCTTGAAGTAGCATAGCTAGGATTACAGGCATGAGCCACCAGCTCCTGGCTTCATTTCATTATTGGTGAATAACTGCAGGTGCTAGTAAAAGAAACAACAACTTTCCAAACGTAATACTTTCCTTACACGTACCAATGCATCTGTAAGATGAGTTTAATAGCTGGGCCTACCTCAGGAAAGATAATCACAATACTTCAAATGCTAAAAGCAGGAAATGAGGTCAGATGCCAACACATGGTCGAAACGAAGATACTCTTGAAATTATCTGTGTCGCAACTCGTTGCTTGATGACAGTGGAAGCTTGGTGATTTGGTTTTGAAGAAACGAAAAGTAGGAGAGTCCCTGGTCACGTCCAACGAATCCTACGTAGCTGAAACTGGACAGGATGGCTAAGCAGAAGAGAATCACTGACATTTGATCATTGGACTTAGAGACAGTAGATGATGTGGATGGGTCCTGCCTGTCTTCCATGCACTTCTTGTTTGGGCAAAGAAAGAGGAAGGCACTGTGTCAGCCTGTGTGTACGCGTGAACCATCTTCCCAAGTCAGGCCTTTCCCGCCATCTCATGGAGCTCCGTGGTCATAACCCGGGGATTATGATGTTTTAAGTCTGTTTCCACAGCCCAGGACTGTCAGGAATCCGGCTTCTCCATCTTTACCTTCTTATCGAGATGGGCGGTGCGCCAGGTCTTCGCCACCGACCTCTCTCCAGTCTCTGAGAAGGGCACGGGGCTTCGTTGACGTGTAATTTGGTATATAAAGCCCGGCTCGTGTGCCAGGCACAATCTGTCGGGGTGGTACAGGAAACTGTCCCAGATCCGAGGGTCCACGCCTGCCCGCCGCCGCCGCCGCTCAGAAGTTCCCTTTCCTTTTTATGTGAACTCTACGCCATACTTCCCAGTCATGCTGGGTACATAAGGTCTGAAGCGCTTCTCTGTCCCACACGGTGTTTACGGAGGCCAGCCGGGCTTGCTTACAAAAGGGAACGCACAGACCCACGCATGCGAGGCATGGTTCTTGTCTAAAACTCCACCATCACAACTTCCTGTCGACGCCTTGGAGTTGATTTACTCTAGTGGCCCAACAGCCCCACTCCGCCAAATATTTCAAGTGAAAACTCTTCATGTTTCCGACAAGTACCACCTTTCTCCAGATAACAGTACTGTATATAATTACAAAGGTGGCCCAGGATAGAGTTCCTATTACACATACAGAGAACTCTGCCTCCAAACAACAACAAAACAGGCCAGAGCCTGGGGGCTCACACCTGTCATCCTTGCTACTCCGGAGGCTGAGATCTGAGGATCGAGGTTCTAAACCAGCCGGGCCAGGAAAGTCCGTGAGACTCTTATCTCCAACAAACTACTCAGAAAAAGCCGGAAGTGGTGCTGTGGCTCAAGTGGTAGAGCGCTAACCTGGAGCACAGAGAGGCTCAGGGACAGTGCCCAGACCCTGAGTTCAAGCCCCAGGACTGGCAAAATGAAAACAAAACCTCAAGTCACATAATGCTTTGTCTCCCCAGTCACGCGTATCAGGAAAAGAAAGACACCCCAGTATTCAGCCAATGAAAAGAAAGGGTGCCTGCTTTTTTTTCTGTAGTAAATTCTTGGTTTGAACTCACAGTCTTTCCCCGCGCATGCGTTTGAAAAGCTGACCGTGTTTTCCAAAGCTACAGCGCCAGAGACCGCGGGGATTAAACAGCCGCACGCACGCCTCCACCAGCCCTACTCTCCGTGGCCTTCCACCCAAATCGAATCTCTCACCCTGATATCACCCACATCACAGTCACACACAGACGAACGCTTCACGCTGTCCCTCCGTGGTCTGTGTTCGAGGTCAGGCTGGACAGGTCCTGAGCTTGCCGGGGCCACGTGGAAGATGGGACACCCACTCACCCCGAGTGAGAAACACCCCTCCGCCCACCCTCGTCCCCCCCTGCACCCCGCAAGGCGGGGTGCTGAGTGCTGAGTGCTCAGAGCGCTCCGACCGGGGGTGCCCTGCGGGAGGCCTGCTGGGTGTGCAGGGCCCATCCTTCCTGGCATCATCACCCCAATGCACTGCGGGAATGGGCATGCGGTGAAATCCACACCGTGCCAGGTGTCGCTCAGACCCTCCAGCAGGCAGGACGGAGCCTTCACGGAGCAAGTGAGCAGGGAAGATAACCTGTCTACGCCGCACGTGAACACGAGGCTTTGGTGCTAGAGGCTCCCTTCAAATCCGGGTCTCGACGGCTGCCGGCCCCCTGGGCAATGCCAGGCAGCGTGTTGTCCTGAAGCAGGGGCCGAGATGGATCCGTGAGGATCGTGGGCACACCGCGCTCATTAATATGAATATGCAGGCCCCGTGTTCCCGGGGGGAGCTGGGGGAGATGTAATTGTGTTGACAAGTGACATCCAAAAGGCCCAGTAATCGATGCTTAGCACAAAGTAAATATTTACAGACCGAGGGCGGCGCATAACTACGCGAACTCGAGTATTAGTTACATGGGGAGGATACTTTGCTTGAATGTTGTGCTGTGTGAAGGCAAAGGAAGAAAACAATACACGCACCAGGACATCTGGCCTGAAGGATCGGTAGTTTGTCTTTTCCAGCCTACCCGCAGGAAAATAGATTTAATATTCAAAGCGGGAAAGCAGAATCTACTAACTGCAGACGGTAGGGAGCCAAATGTGTTTCTCTTTTCCTCTCCCCGAATCTACGGGTGCAGTTCAGACGCTTGCTGCTCAGGGGATGGGTGAGAACCCGAACTCCTGCCACATGGGACCTCATTAGAGACAGAGAAACAAGACCCAGCTCCGAGCTAGGTACCCGGAATCTGCATCTTAAACAGATCCGTAATTGATTTCTCCGCACATTAACACTCCAGAGTTCAGCCTGGATTATCGCTCTTCGCTTCTCCTCCAAGATGCCTTCACCTTGAAGACTCGGAGGCCTCTGAGTTCTTGTTCATTTTTTTCCTTTGGAAAAATGCAAGCCACGGAAAGCATGAGAGCCTGAATCCTGTCTGTTGCTCAGGTAACAGCCTTGATTTCCTCTCTGTGTAGGTGTAGGTGGTGGTGGTGGTGGTGGTGGTGTGTGTGTGTGTGTGTGTGTGTAAAATACCCATGCATACACGTGGTTGAATGATCTTTTTCTGATACCTCATCACAGAAGAGGGAAGGAGACTTTCCTAGACCAAAAGCTCACCATGAAAATCATTCATCCCACGGTATTTAATACCCACAGGGGAAACTGAGGCTCTCCCACAACTTAAAAGTCTCATTGAACGGCCACCAGCCCCATTTCTCATCTGTGAACAGACACAGGCTCTCTCTAGCGGCATTTCAAAGAGGTCTTCACAAACAGTATTGAAAGTTGCAAGTACACTAAATGTGCATCCCATAAACTTCTGTTGCGTCAGCCAGCATCTCTGATTTCGTGAGTTACTTCAAGGGTAACACCTCTCATAATTTTTCTTCAAGATAGACTCCTATTTCTCAGGAATTAATGGTGTATGCAACCTCACATCACAAAATTAAAACAGTTAAATAGTTATTATTGCCGGGAGCCGGGGGCTCACACCTGCCATCCTAGATACTCAGAAGGCTGTGATCTAAAGATCAGGGTTCAAAGCCAGCCCAGGCAGGAAAGTCATGAGATGCTTGTTTCCAATTAACTACCCAAGAGCCAGAAGTGGAGCTGTGGCTCAAGTGGTATAGCATTTGTTTTCAACAACAACAACAAACTTAGGAACAGTGTCCAGGCCCAGAGTTCAAGCCCCAGAACTGGCATTTTAAAAAAGTTCATTATTGCCAGGTGCTGGTGGCTCACACCTGTCATCCCAGCTACTCAGGAGGCTGAGATCCGAGAATCATGGTTCAAAGCCAGCCCGGGCAGGAAAGTCCATGAGACTCTTATCTCCAATGAACCAGCAAAAAGCTGGAAGTAGCGCTGTGGCTCAAGTGGTAGAGTGCTGACCTTGCGCTGAAGGGCTGAGGGACAGCGCCCAGGTCCACAGTTCAAGACTCACAATGGAAAAAAAAATCATTATGAATCTAAGGGTAGAATCTGGTTTATGCACTCAACACATCTGGAAATGTGAAGTTCTCAAAATCACAGTGTATGAGAAATGTTTTCCCTCATCAGTAATGTCATGAGCGGACCTGGTGTGGGGGTACACACACACACAGGAACACAGCTGAAATCCCAGAACCAGGGAGGCGGGCAGACGGATCGCAAGTTCAAGGCCAGCCTGGGCTCCATCAAAAGAAAAGGAAGAGGTCACATAGCCCGTGGATACTCTTCCGCGGCCGTGTCAATACTAAAACCTTTCGAGAATCGTGTGTTTTCAAAATTAATAGCGCATATTTTCTCTCCCATTGCTGAACATCACAGAAGCGCTACCGAGTCTCATAAGCATATATGTTTTCAATGCCAGCTAACGTCTATGTTTAGTTTATTGTATGTGCTTAAGAGCTGGCAGATTTCTTTTTTTTAAATAATTTGTGTCTGAGAATTCCAGGAGACAAGGAACTAATTTTAATGATGAATGCTTCTTTTCCAGACTGAGCATCTTGCAGCCTTAATACAAAACTCTATATTGTATGGGATCTGTTTTCTCCATGGGAAACACATCAAAATGCTGTTAGAATGCTTGGTATTTTTTTTTCCCAGATAATACCGTAAGAAAACATAGTAACCATGGAAACGCAATGCATTTGAATACTCAAGATAGTTTTGTGCAAGCCTACATACAATTCATCATTACCCCAAGTCTCTACTTTCTCTAATTTATGGGCATTCTTGTGTTTGAACCCAGCTGATGAAAGATCTAATAAGGAACCAACATAAACCTTCCTAGCACAGCAAATGTGCTGGAGAAAACACAGAACCATTGCCTGTCAAAGATGGAGGTGAATTTAAAACCTAGAAACTCTTAAAGACGCTGCTTTCTGCTTCTGCTTGTTAAATGAGGTGCCTCGTTGGGGAAGTTTAATCAATTTTTATGCAAGGCAATAAAACGGTCTAGGTAGCAAGATCTCTGGGGACGGAGGTACCCAGTGGGGTAGTAACACCTTTCTCATTCTCCCGCTGTTTGCCATCCAGGGAGGCAAACTGGAATGGCTGCGGGGTGTCTGGTATCATGTTTTTATAGCGTTGCGGAGGAGAGATTCAGTCCTTAGGATGGAGCATCCATGAGGGGGTTTCTATACCTCCCCAAGTCTGCAGTCTACGTAGGCAGCCATCGAGTGACAGTTGCTGAGCTGCGTCTGTTTCTTTTTTGCGGGGGGGTGGGGGACATATTTGTTTTGCATATCAGTAATGCACCACACAAAAGTGGGTTTGGGGAAGAGCTGTGCAAACATGGCGGATGTCCGCTTGAAGACTCCCTTTCTGTACCCGCCCCCTCCGGCCCCCCGCAGCCTATTCTGGTAGCTGCCGGTTGGCACCGGATGATTGTCTTCGTGGTTGGAATAGGGAAAGGAAGTACATTCCCGGAATCTCTAGGGAGCTGGCTCACCTGTCACTACTCCAGACCCTCTCGCTGGAGGGCTGGTACAGCTACAAGGTTGGAGACGGTCCAGGTCAAGTGAATCCACTCATGCAAACAGCCCCTTTTCCAAGCAAGGTGAACTGTAACTCCTTGCCCTCCAGTTGGAGGAGAACGAGCAAGTAAAATTAAATTCTTGGCCATGTTATCTTCCTTATTTAACACAAAGGAAACACCAAGAAAAGCTATGCCATCTGGGGGTGAGGTCAGGCTTGGGGTTTAATATCTATTCATCCCACCACAGAGAACGCGGTCCCCCTGGTTTGGTTATCAGATGGAGGCTGGGCCGGGTTCTCTGCACTGCGCCTATCAATCTGAGAAAAGCCCGGCCTCTTGTGTGTCGTTACAAAGGGCACCTTTAATTCCCTTCCCCACGTTACCTCAGTATTTACATTACTAACTCGGCTCCATAATTGTACTTTATAAAGCCCAAGATTCATTTAAATGCCAGGAAATTATACCAAAGGGATTTCATTTACAGCTGGCTATGTCAGGAATGGAGTTATACAACCCCTATTAATGCTAATGGGGGTTCATGAATAAATCCTCAGGAATAGAGAGAAAAATGGGGCCCGGAGAAGACACAGAATGAAGAGAAAGGACCCGGGAGAGAAAAATCAAACGGCAGCTTGATTCTCCTGAGTTAATACCTCGTAAAACTGGAAGTCACTGGCAGTTACAATCACTTAAGGAGCGGAGATTTTCAGCAAGAAGTCACTCATCTCTTAAGCAACATGACTCAGATCATTTCTGCGAACCGCAGCTTTTATATTGGAAGTGACCTGCAATTAGCCAGCAGGAATGGATGGAAGGTCCCTTCACCCCGCATTCTCTGAGATCATGGGGGAATGAAGATTCTGCTCACACAATTTGTTTCTAGAAATGAATGATCATAAAGGCACGTGATGATCTACGCCGCCTACATATTAAGACAGTCTACATGAATCTACATGAGCTAAGACAACAGGCCATTTTGGGTGATGTCTGGGTAAAATGGCTCTGAAGCCTTCCTAAACCTGCGGTCAATGTTTAATAATGTTTAATGTTAAAGAAGAATGCTAAGGAGTTAGAAACCCATCAAGTTTAAAAACCAAGCTTACGCCTTTTGCAATGAAAGACTTGCATGGTTCTGGGACATCTACAAAAAGCCCAGGAGTTCTGTGTGATCTTTGCCAGAAGACAGAGGACAGAGCTGCCATGTGTCCAATGCCCGATGTGTGCACACTGCACCAAAAGTCGTCTTCTAGAACTCTCCAGAAACTTCTTCAGAAGTGATCTTTTCTAAGCATGTCAATGAAAGTGAGTGGCAGTTGAATATAAGTAAATACTTTTTAACTTAATAATAATAATGTTTGAGCCATTTCAATGTACAACTACTTAAGGATCATCTAATAATTATGAACAGGTTAACAAAAGAATACATTTGCTCTTCACACCGAATGCATATAAACAAGGTTGGCTAACCTTAATCGTCATTGCGGTATTGTCTGTCTCTTTATGGGAAATAGGATGTCACCTGTCATCTGACCTACTGTGCACGCGCACATGTGTGTGTGTGTGTGTGTGTGTATGTGTTGGAAACCCAAAATTTGCATGGGCAGAGTGGTTCATGTGGTACAGCATCTGCCTTGAGAAAAGCAAGGTCGGTTCAATCCCTAATACTTCCAAAACTAAACCACATACACATAAAACTCCAAAGTCTCAGGTGCCTCATCTTGGAGAATAACAAGCAACATGGAGAATGAGTGACATTTACCATCTCAGGTGCTTCAGGGTCTGACGTATGCGCTAAAACCCACAGGCTGTGAGAGAGGAGAAGCACGGAACACTTGAGTCCTGTGCTTGTCATCCGTAGCCCTTGGTAGACGCTGAGTGGCTTCAGATTCACAAGCGAGATGGATGTGCAGTAGATCGCGATCAGCCGCTAATGGGCCCATCGAGTTTACAGGCACCGGAACCTGTAACTCCACCACCAAACGACCTCCGGCCTTACCACAGGAGGCGCCCGTGTCAAAGAAAGACACCGACTTCCTTGTGTTCCCCACTGGCGGGCAACGACTTCCTACCATCCTTTGAATAGCACCGCAGGCAGAAGCAAGGAGAAAAAACATGTGACTTAAGGCATCCTACTGCAATGCTTGGCATCATGGGATGGAGGACTGGGTTCCCCCAGCCAGAGAAATAACTGCCAGGAGAGTGGATGGATGGGTGAGAGGGAGGGAGGGAGAGAAGAAGGGAGTAAAGAAGGGAATCTGGGGAAAGTAAGCAGATTCAGTGACTCTCACTGAGCCTTGGCTTGTGATCCCTGGTGATCTTTAGCAGCTCTATCCAGGGGAGATGGAGTCTGCTGGGCCTGGCTTCTGCATTGCTTAGATATTAGAGTCTCCTTGGTTAATGGCGTCCACCACCAACCCTCCTGTCTTCCGGCAGCTTCCACATTCCCCTCTCTAACCTCTCTGTGGTGTGTGTGTGTGTGTCCGGGGACATTTCCTTATGAGCCAGCGGTGCCTGTGCTGTTGATCCAACCATCCTGCGGAGGGAGGTAAGGAACCCCGAAACTCCACACGGAAAGCAAGAGCAGCTCCGCGTGGAACCCCGCGGAAACCTTTCCCCAGGAAGAGAAATGTTCCGCCGACAACATTTCCAGCTTTCTCATGAGACTTATTCTCTCTCTTTTTTCTTCCCCCAAGGAGAAATAATCATAAAGAATATTCCTCAAGAACAATCCGTCTATGCTCTTGGATGCGGAAAACAAGCGAGCTGCAACTTAACCCTGCTCCTTTCCTCTCCTGGGAGAAATGAGAAGCTGGCTGGCTTTACCTCATGCTTTTATCACGGGGATTTTTTTTTAAGTGCTGTAAAAAGTGGATGTTGATGTGCGGATGGAGGAAGCCTGCTTGTGCCCTCCGTGTGTCTGACATTGTGTATTTATTTTAGATGCATCTATAATGGGACACGCGTGTGTTCACTGTGAGCTTTTTAATACAAATGAACACGTAATGAAATGTGCCATCTATTGCTCACTCATCCCTTCCCACAGATAACTTTGTTTTTGGTCGGTCGTGGGGCTTGAATCTCAGGGCCTGGGCGCTGTCCTTGAGCTCTTTTTTGCTCAAGGCCAGCACTCTACCACTTTGAGCCACAGCACCACTTCTGGTTCACCAGTGGTTCGTTGGAGATAAGAGTCTCACAGACTTTCCTGCCCTGGGCTGGCTTTGAACCACCAACCTCAGGTCTCAACCTCCTGAGTCGCTAGGATGATAGGTGTGAGCCACCAGCCCTTGGCTGATGTCGAGTTGATTCTTAATCTGTTCATCCGTGTGTTTCATGACATGCTTTATTGTCACGGTAAGTTCTGTTGGAGTGTTCATGTGGTTTGGTAAGAATCGGACTCTACCTCCCTCGCCCTTTCCACCGGGGGAGTCCCTGCAGGGATTTCTCAGCAGCCTTTGCGATTTTCCTTCTGCCATAAGCCAGGGTCGAGTTCTTCCCGTCGGTAAAGAAGCTACGTTAGAGAGCCACATGCAGATCCCACACACATTGAACCAGGGAACGTATAGGAAATGCCTTCTCTCTTGACTACACTAAAAGAAATACACAGGCGTGGCCTGTGGCGCTGGTGAACATGCGTCATGGCAGGGCGTGAGACCACATCTCTTCTTCCGGTTAGCACTCGTGGCTTTGCTCATGAAAACCTGTGTGCTGACAGGCAGGTGGCACCCCCCCCCCCCCACCTGAGGTCCACAGCGGAAAAGAACTCAGGGCTCAGGGCCGGTGCTCAGGGCTGCCGCCCCCTGGCCTCTGGAGAGACACCATTTTGCCCTGGCTTGGGGACTGTGCCATGGGAGGGCGAGAGAATTCACATCCCGACTACTTTTCAAGTTGGAAAGTAGAATAACTCGGGGTGGGAGGGGGAGGGCACTGTTCTCTGGGGGACTCGGTGGAGCTCCGGGACCAACACTTTCATGTGAAGACCAGACTTAGCAAACGCCCGAGTGAGATAATCCCTTAAAGCCGCGCAATGGATTAGGAGCAGCTCAATTTCTTCCAGGGGCAAACGATGGAAACCCCAAATAAACTTTTTTATTTTTTTAAAAATACCTGTCGTGCTCCTGAGAGGCCCGAGAAAACTTTTCAAGGATATGCACACTGATTTAATCTCCCCAGAACTGTCCTACCACATCTTTAGGCAATCATCTCTACTTCTGCTCTAGGAAGTGATTTTCCCACTGCAGCAATACAGAGGGCTCCTGACCCTGACTGGTATGCAGAATTCATTCAGAAGCTGCTTCTTTTTTTCTTGGACTAGTGCCCACTTTTTCTTTAGAAGCCATCCCTGGATTTTCCCAAGCTCTCTCTAGTTGTAAATCCATCCACTCATCCATCCACTCCATCTGTCCACCCACCTACCTACCCACCCACCCATCCATCCATCCATCCATCCATCCATCCATCCATCCATCCATCCATCCATCCATCCACCCATCCACCCACCCACCCATCCATCCATCCATCCATCCATCCATCCATCCATCCATCCATCCACCCACCCACCCACCCACCCATTCATCCATCCATCCACCCACCCACCCACCTACCCATCCATCCATCCATCCATCCATCCATCCATCATCCACCTACCCACCCATCCATCCATCCATCCACCCACCCATCCATCCATCCATCCACCCACCCACCCACCCACCCATCCATCCATTCATCCATCCATCCACCCACCCACCCACCCAGCCATCCATCCACCCACCCACCCATCCATCCACCCATCCATCCATCCATCCATCCACCCACCCACCCATCCATGAACAGCAAAGATGGTGGCTTGAAAGATTGAAAAATGGCTCTCAGAAAAAGGAACATACAGGAAGTAAGGCAGCTGGCAGACTATTGTCTCTGGAGCCAAGTACATGAGGAAACCTGAGGGAATGATCATTAGAAATTTGAATTCTAAGAGTATTCCTTCAGGTAGTATTCGCATTGCAAGTACATACTGACACATAGCATGCATGCACATACACACACACAGACACACACATACATATGCACACACAAGTGCCAACCCTGAGGAAGGAAGGAAGGAAGGAATCATGGAAAGAAAAGGGAACATGTCCCCCCACCAGCCTTGGGAGTCTCCTCCTCGAGTGGTCATGTAGTTTATAACTCGCTACTTTCTGGGGAAAAAAAATGTTTTCGCCTTCACTATGGTGTGTGAAACTCAGTCCACAAAATGCATTTATGCCCCCAAAGCCACGCAAATATACTGCCTGCTTGAAATCAGCCTTTTCTCAGAGGCCTTAGTAGTGTGGCAGATTCTCGATGAAGCCAAACCCCCTCATCTCCCAATCCTTAATCCTTTTCCTTTACCTGGTAGGGTCTGTTCAAATCCACCTGTCTCTTCCTCCCCAACACCCCGTTCCTGAAGTATAAACCCCAGGCTGAGCCAGGCCGAGGCCCTACTGTGTGCCCTGTTACCCCTTTTCTCAGGGAGCCCCAAGACATGCAGCCACCTAGAGATTCTGAGACCACCCCGTACCTTCTTATCAACGTGATGCCTGGACTCCTAGCCCCATGATCAGATGCACACTTACAGAACAAGGACACTGCCTGTCTGCCCTAGATTTTTTTTTACCATTCTCAGAAATCCTAGAGAGAAGAAACAGCTATGCTATATCCCCCAAACATTTAGCCAAAGTTTGGGTTTCCCCGTCTCAAGTAAAAAATGATAAAGGTCATCCTTGTAGATGAGCACCCCTCCCCCCCGCCCCATAAAAGATGGGACCGTGTCCAGGTGACCTTCAAGCAGGAGTCGTTTCCCAGGAGAGAAGAGTTCCACAACAACCAGGCAGAGGGGCCGCTTCATTATTAGTGATCTGAACTGATCGATCCTTTCCCTCTGCTTTAACTCTATAAGGCAAGAACAGTAACCCTTGTTTACAGAGTTCTCACATGTGGTTTGACCAAAGGCAGTAATATATATATATAGCATATATAATATACATAATGCAATATGTACTCTATGTTTATGCATATTCTATACCTAGAGACATGGTATATTATAGATACATTATATGATACAATGGAACACATTTATAGTATAAATTACAGGGTGTGCAATATGCAACATGTTACATGAAAGTCACATATAATGTGGAATAGATATAAAAACACATTTTAAAATAACACAGTTTACGTTCCTCCGTCCTGGGAATGCCTGCCAGGCTTGTTTCTCATCTGCTGCGTTTACACCACTGTGTCTCCTGTCCTCCAGCTTGTGAACCCCCAGGACTCCTCAAGCAAACCAAGGGAAGAGCTTCAGAAATGCTCCCGGGTCAAAGCCCATCACTGAGAGGATAAGGTGGAAATTTGAGATTGACCGACTGGGCGGCTGCTGCATCTGCAGGATGGCTGGCGGCAGGAGCGGGAGGTGGCATCTTGCGCGCATGGTTCCGTGCTAAGCGCTCGGCACCTGGAGCTGCGTGGGTTTCTTTCCCGGTGGAGAACCGGGGAGCCCCAGTGCCGGCGGGTGGACACCCAGCATCCACTGCCAACCGCAAGTGTTTAGCTCACTCCTCCTTCTGCTTCCTCCCCTCCCAAAGGAGCTTATTATTCTAACGTAACCTTATGCAAACATTTTTAATTTTTAACATCATGCATGCAAATGACCTATGCACAAAGGCTGCTGGCTTGCTCAAAGCCAGACCTAAGAGAATATTTAATGTAATGCAAGGGCTGTCTCTGTAGACCTGCTCTTACATGAAACATAGAACTTTACTGATACACGAAGAGAGGAAGGAAGGAAGGAAGGAAGGAAGGAAGGAAGGAAGGAAGGAAGGAAGGAAGGAAGGAAGGAGGGAGGGAGGGAGGGAGGGAGGGAGAGGGAGGGAATGAGAAAGGAAGGAAGGAAGGAAGGAAAGAAGGAAGGAAGGAAGGAAGGAAGGAAGGAAGGAAAGCAGGAAGGCAGGAAGGAAAGAAGGTATATACAAGTAAAAATCTTTTTAATTCAACTTAAACTACCATCCCCCACGATTATGATGATTTCCCCCTTAGTCTAAACATTAATTCATTAAAAGTTATATCAACAGTCCTATTCATAGGAAAGGAAGGAGGAATAATAGGGAGAAAAGGAACTGTTTAATTGTGTTTGAGACATGGATTAGTCAGAGATTCTGATTAGAGTGGAGGAATAAATTATTAAATCTACCCACACGCTCCATTTTTAATCTCTATTATTTAATTTTGCATCCATAAATGTTCTCATGCAATCACTGGTAAAACACTAATTAGTATTTATGAACTGATTCATTCTATGCTTGACCTTTAGATAACTACAGTTTGTGAATTCCATTCCTTTTTTTTTTTTTTGCTATACAAATAGCTTGGCAAACTCGATTTCTTTCAGCTCTGAATATCCAGTGTTTAATTAAAATAGCTTTAAGCTGTTTTTTTCTCTCCTCTGTACTTGCTGAAGGTTTATTTCATCAGGATGTAAAGTGTCTTCATTAATTATTTGGAAACAAGAAGCATTATGTTTTAATAATAATTCAGTTTTACTGTAGACTTCTTCTGAGTGATTCCTAAAGAATTGAATAGGATTTTAAAACTGTAATTATGTCTTATACTATCTCTTCAGCATAATTAGAAGGTAAAGAATATTTAGATGAAGAAACTAAAACAGAGTTGACATCATTTCCACAGAGCTAATTCATAATGGAAAATGGGGAAAGTTAATATGCCCCGTTCGCAGCTTATATTTATTCAGTAAGACCTGGGAAGCATCTACTACCTCCTCAAGACTGCCCAGAGTAACAAAATACCACAAAAATACTGCTCAGCCCAGCACCGGTGGGCGGCTCGCACCTGTCATCCCAGCTACTCAGGAGGCTGAGACCAGAGGATCGTGGTTCAAAGCCAGCCTGGGCAGGAAAGTCCATGAGACGCTTACCTCTAATTAACCACCAAAGTGGTTGGAAGTGGTGCTGTGACCAAGTAGTAGAGCACTAGCCTTGAGCCAAAAAGCTCAGGGACAGCACCCAGGCCCTGAGTTCAAGCCCCATGACCACCAACTATATATATATTATATATGTGTGTGTATGTGTATGTATGTATATATATATGCATATATATGTATGTATATATATATTTCATGCTATTCATATTTGCCTTTTTATTTATTTTTCTATTGATGTCCTAAGTTTAACTAATCAGGACTGCTCAGTGCTTTTTCTGTGGCTTTCCTGCAAACCCGAGTTTTGTGTGCCACTTGTTTCATGAGAAAATATGGACACAAATGCATAGACTAGACAGACAGACAGCTGTTTCAAGCATGACGTCGTTTTTGCCTGGCTGTCACCTGTCCACTCTGAAAGTCCCACCCAGGAGACCCGGGCATCAGCTCACTTAAAAATCACGGGAGGCTGTGTTTCAAATCTGAGTAGCAAAGAAATGAAGGTGTTCCACTTCCTTTCCTTTCTCGTTTGCTTTTTGCTTCAAAAGGAAATTCTCACAACCACACACCACCTGGAGTTAAAGAGATTAGCTCAGTGAAGAGCTGATAAAATTTGCTTCAAGGTAGAGTTCTGAGTTGGCCCCCAAACTTGTTTGCTCCACAGCGGATGCTGTATTCCAAGCAATCCATCTCTCTCCCGCCTTGGCCTGACAATGTGTGGTATTAATACATCATTAAAGAGACAGGTCTCAGAGATGATGCATTAGCATCACACACACCAGAGAAATATTGCGCTGCGTGACCCGTGAGACTTTCCGCTGCCGTTTGAAGTTTTGTTGTTACCATCCTTTCATGTGAAAGACTGCAACAGCGGCATCTTATTGATAAGTTAGGCCGTATTGATAGGTTAGCTCAAGGACTTGGAAATTCTCAAGGACAGAAACTTGTATTGAAATGCCGCAAATGAAATTTGGCCCCTTATTAATGGATCCTTCTTAATAAGAAAAGTGATCAAGGAAGGCAAACTCGTCTAAAATTAGTGTAATCTCCATAAGGTGTCCTGAGGCACGATTTATTAGATGGTATTGTTTTAAAAGATTTGGGTGAGATCCACATTGCTCCACAAGTTCCATTGTCTGACCTATTTGAGGCTTCAAATCTCTGAGTACCAAATCCTACGGAGAAATCCAAAACATAAACAAGTGGCGTGGCTCACAACGGGTTCACGGGACCCAAACCCAGAGTCGTGCATTGGAAGAAATCGCCTGGAATTCATCATTGGCTTGGCTTGACCTTAACATAGTTGACAAGGAAACTCTTTCCAAAAAGATGCCAAATTCTCATGGCACAGTGATTACATGTGAAAAGGCAAATTAACCGGCGCTTAGAAGACCAAACCAAGTGAAAAATGGTAATAGTCAACCTTTTCAAGGCCGTCTGCTGGGTGTCTGTATTTCTTTATCTCATGGTCCCTTTTATTATCTTCTTCAAAGGCCATCCATGTCCGCAGAATTTAACTCAAGGTTTATAGTGATTCAATCTTACAGGTGAATCGCAAATCTTTTCAAGAATTCAAGTTCACAAGATTAAAAAAAGTTTTTTTTCAACTAAGCAGAAGTCACAGGTCGAACACACCGATGCCTGGAGAGAGAGAGCGCGCGCGTTGGGAGAAATACCGTCAGTCATTGTGGTGACTTGAATACAGGAGCTCTCTGCTCTAGGGTTGTGTATGGAAGGCTTTGATGCCAGATGATTGGGCTGTGGGTGGGGGTGGGGTAATCAATGGATTCATTATTGAGCAGCTCTAGAATGGGGAAGGAGGGGTCATAGGTCCTTGGATGAGAGGTCTTTCCCGGGCTCCTCTGCCTCTCTCCATTACTCTCTCTGCTTCCTGTCCACCCTGGGGTGAGCTGTCCACCCTGGGGTGAGACGTTCTCTTCCCTCCCGCGCTCCCGGCCATGATGTCCTCCTCGCCACAGTACTCTCTGCTTAATCAGTGTCCTGCACGCTTACAGGGTGTTATTAAAATAGCACGATGTACATTCTGGCTCAGGTACGAGCTGCTGCAGCTGCGGATTTTGTGTCCTGGTCACGGCTGAACTTGTACACATCCCCCTGTGACCGTCCACGTGGTCAGTAGATAGGGAGGTCCCCCAAGGTCGGTCCTGAAGGTCACGTCTCCTCTCCTCACAAATACCGATGATGTGAGGGATGGGGACTCTTGCAACATTAAGAGACATGTCTAAGCCATTCCAGAACCTTTCTCAAAAATAACCAGGCCGCAGCCAAAGCTCAGTGGTACGACGCCTGCCTGGCAAGTTCAAGGCTCTGACTTTGAATCCCAATACCGACACCCCACCCCCCAAAGGCATTTCAATGTGCAGGAGAAAAGCACATGCCCAGAAATCCTGATGAAACCAAGAAAAAAAGCAAGAAAACCAAATCACGGCTCTTCCGTTTAAACCACGCAAAGATGACATTAGGTCACGTAACAGTGGACAGGCCGGGTAAGGAGCATGGGCAACATACGTGTGGTTCTTCAGTAATCAAGGAAGGCGGGGAGCGAGCCGGTGGGAATCCAGTGCCCATTTGCACGTTTGACTTAGTAAGGATAGAAATAATAAAGGAAGGGGGCTCAGCGGTAGAGTGTGTGTCTCCCATGCACGGGCCCTGGGTTCGATTCCTCAGCACCACATACACAGAAAAATCCAGAAGTAGTGCTGTGGCTCAAGTGGTAGAGCGCACGCCTTGAGCTGAAGAGCTGAGGGACAGCGCCCAGGCCCAGAGTTCAAGCCCCACGACTGACAAAAAAAATAACAGAATGGGACATTTCAACTCAGATGAGGAAGTTCTGCAGCCAGGGGGAGGTAAGCATGTGAGGTACCGACACCCGAGTCCACCAGCACATTTGGGGTGAAAGGTCTTCTCCCGCACGGCCAGAGGTCACCTCTGCGTTTGTGGGTGATTTGTAAAACACCCGGTGTGCAGCGGGGCTCAGCCACTATTTCAGAACCACCTCGGCATGGCGCGTCATCACGGTACAGAACTTCTAGGCTTGGAGCAAACGCTGGTAGGACGTCCACAGGGTACCACAGCTGGAGGTAATGGGAAAGACTTGATGCACATTCGTGGCTGGTCCAGCCCGGGGCACCTAGACGGGAAGCAGCCCCTGAGCAGGCGTGGTGAGATGCTCACCGACACGCACAGGTCCACGGTGAGATCTCCCGCCAGGCTCAGCTCACACCCAGACAGACGATGGCGGCCATCAGGAAACGTACTGCTATACTAAACACACGCATTTGCCCAAGATCATTCAGGATGCGTGGAAACAGTCTCTAAATGTCTCCAGCAGCAGCAATAATAATAATAATCCTCAAATATGTCCAAGGAAAGTCACCTGCACAGACTGGACCCAAGGTGATGGAGAAATGCTGAAATTCAGAGCGGTCTCCCGGTTACCCTGTTATGGAGCATTTCAGTATTAGTTGGTGGCAGTGAATATCACTTTCTTTTTCTTCAAAGTCGGGGAGTTGGAAAATAAACAAACACGTAAAGGTTAATCTATTCACAAAAGTTGTCCCAACAAGGCGGGCAGAGGCCCAGGTAATACAACAGAGATGGAGATCTGGAAGCTTCCTTGACGGGGGTAATGAGTCTGCCTTCTGCTCTAACATCAAGAGGAATGCGTTGGCACCTTTTAAGCCGAGGGGGTAACACGATGCCATTTACACTTTAAAATATTCACCTTTGTCTGCTTAAGATCAAAGGAGATAAAAGGGGCGGGCGCAGGGCGAGAATCTGGGAGGAGGAATCTGACAGGGTGATTTTGCTCTTGATTGAAACAGACCAGCCTGGAGTAGAACAAAGCCAAGAGGGGAACATTCACCGCGATCAGACGCAAGGTCCCCTTTGGACCGTCACGTGAACACGGGTAGGGATACCAAGGTGCGATTTCAGAGAGACTTTTGGAACCATGCAGGGGTTCATCCGAAAATCAAGCGGGGGGGGGGGGGGGGGCGGGCGGGGAATGGAAACGCTGCACCTCATTATAGACCTAGATGTAAATTCTATCTTCTGGGTTTTTCGTAGGGTTAGTCCAGACTACAAATCATGGTAGCATTTCACTCAACTTCACAGAATTCTATCTACAAAATATACGCTGAAATTTCACCATCAACAACAATAAAAGCACAAAACGATTATTTGAAAGACTTAGATGAGATTCTCCAAAAAAAAAAAAAAAAAAATCCAGCCCTATTCTGGCTTTTATCTTTCAAATGATTTTGCCTACTGAGAAGGTGTTGGATGTACTTTGTTCTGCCCGATACAGATATATTTCCCTGCGTTCGCCACTCCAGTCTGATGAAATAAGGAAATAGGGTGAGTGATGTAGATATGTATCCGTTTTATTCGGCGCTCTTTTTCCCAGTGTGGTCCTGCTGATTGGCAGATACCTAGAATTTGCTATGCACTATAGACGACTAGCTGAACAGAGGAAGGAAATATTTTAACCCTTCCCGTTGCCTGCATAATAAAGCATCGTGTACAAGAGACTCCCAAACAACAAACCGATTTTGGATTGATGGTCATTATTCTAAATGGTCCTAAGAGGAGAGGTGGATGTCAACCATCCATGCTGCAACCATCTCTCTGCATATACTTCATGGTTGTCGAGTTTAATTAGCAGTGCTCACCAGCTGTAGACTGCAGCCCAACAATGGATTGGCATTGTCACTTTATCAATGAGTATTAGCTGATCACCACATTCACTGAAAATACTAGAACTCACCAATGCAGGCATTTCCAAAACACAGGGGAGTTAAAGGAGGAGACATGACCTCATAAACAGATGATTTGTGCAGTTGCGTAGATGTGTATATATCGACACAGCGACGTGATAATCTGCGTTCATTGTGAGCATCTCAGTGGAGGTGTACATCGAATTCTGTGTGCTAACAAAGGGGGTTGATGGCAAATTGAGCGAGAAATGTTGGAAATCTGCTTTCCCGGCAGTTCTGAGGTTTATGTGTCTACACCAAGATTGACGGTGGCATTTTGGGGGGTCTTTCTCTTACCTGAAATCAGTAACCATTGCCTGCTGCAGTTAGGACAAGAGAAGTTCTAAACTGTCTGTCGTTCAATTTTTTTCCCCCCAAAACAAATCTATTAGGCTGTCTAGCCACATCTTACTGCCTTGTGACTTAGCCATGAATAACTAAATTCTATACTTCAGGGAGCTCTTGGATATAACCTTTGAATAAGAGCAAGATTCTGTTCAGTTAGCTTCCACAAAAAATCATTTTTATGATTTATTAGACATGCCAGCAATAATGATTGCACAAATGTACTGAAGTGGAATATAAATACAATTAGCTATTAAGAAGTGATATTTTGAGGAATGCTATAAATGCTGAGATTCCAAATTGATCTTCCAAATTAAATATTCATGTGAGGTATATTGATTTGTAAAGGTAATTTTAGTCTGAGTAGCATCAACAGAGCATAAAGCCATGCTTTCTTATTTTCTTTCTTCTTCCTCTCCTTCTTCTCCTTTCGTTTTCCTCTTCCTCCTCCCCTCCTTACTTCTGGTTCTGTTATTGAAAGCCTTAGTGTCTTGAATTTTATATCTATACGTGCAATATAAAGTAAAACTCTATACTTAGGAATGACAAAAGAATGATGAGTTTATTTTCGTTCAGGAAAGCAGAACTCTCTGCTTGTTAAATATGTCTGGTCAGAGGTATATACTGATAAGCCAAAACTCTGGAATAATCCTAAATTTGTGGCTTATTGCCTCTACAAAATTTAAAAATGTCTATATTTCATGAACAAAGAGCATATTCTAGGTCAGCAATGTTAATGGCCAAAAATGTAAATAAGTCAAATACTATTTATACCACTGTGAGCAAGGGCTGAGTTTGAGCATTGCAAAAGTAACACAAAACAAGTTATAGGTATGTATTACTAGCTAAGATGATTCCTAAGTCCTTGAGAATAGTTTGGCATATTTATGAACTTAAGATTTTTTTTTTACCATCAGAAGACATATTTTCTAACTTCCAGTCAACTCCGTCTAGCAATTCACAACTTGACCAGTTCCTCGATCAATGAAAACTTTGAAATACATTATGAATTCTTTGGTAAGAATATATAGATTGAAAAGACAAAACTGCTGAATAGCAGGACTTAGATAACCTCTAGATCTCACCAACCATGGCCTTTTGGACAGGATAATAAAATCACATGGAAAGTCCTTGACCACAAAGTCACGCATGAAGCGTCTGTCCACCAGAACACACACAATATGTGTCCATCCTCACAGCAATGTTCCGGCTCAGTTTCATTTAAAGGAATAATAAGCTCATCAATGGAGAGAGAATAATTTTAGGCTGAAGCGGACGATAATTTTTAACAAGGTTATAAAAAGTGTAATTTAGAAAATGGACCTGATTTTATGGTTTCAGATGCCTGAGAAGCGGCTGGTGAGAAATCGAACGCTAAGAAGGTTAAGATGCAGAGGTGCAGACCTGCGGTGTGTCTGTCGTGTTCTCCTGATTGCTCGGTGAAGGTTCCGGTCCTTTACCTCCACAGATAAAGTCCGAGGAGGAGGACTGCGTATCTCAGAGGCTTCGGGGCAGGCTTATAACCCCAGCACTGAGCCAGGTGGTCAAGAGTTCAAGGTCACCTGAGGCGACACAGAGATCCTGTGTGAAGATGCCATACAAAACAGAACAAGGAAGCACCGAGAAGCAGGGATGAGGGAGAGAGAGAGGGAGGCGAAGGAGATGCATATGGTTAATTATTGTAAAGGCGACCCAAAGCCGCTATGTCTAATGGCGCCTGGGTCTCTAAGGTTTGTTGATTCATTTTAAAGGATGAATAAATTTCACTTGCATATTTTAAGAACTGAAAAAAACATCAGATATGATCAGATATGTACACACATGAAAATTAGCATATATAGCACCCGCATATATGATATATGTGAATATATCATATGTATGATATATGTTGATATGTAATAAACATGATATATATGTGGACATATCATATCTGTAGACATATATATTACATGTGGGTATATCGTATATGATATGATATACCACATATATATCATGCATCATATGTAACATGTGTGGATACATCATCTATATGCTATATATGATATACTGTATATACATACATGTGGCCATCCCATGATAGATCATTTTTACGTAATGACATATATGGTACGATGAGAACTCTGCTAGAGCATTATTTCATTAAAGAAACAATTTACCGTGTTTTACACGTCCTATTCACCAAAATCCACGCAAAGCCAGTCTGCTAGACCTTCACCCCATCCTTCCAGATGACGCAGCAGGAAGAGATCTTTGATCTGTGTTGAGACAGTCCATGGCCTCTCTGTGGACTGCTGGACAGGAACTAGTTTAAGGCTGTGTGAAGAGAGGTGTGGCGCTCAGGCGCTCACCGGGAGAAGGCAGCATGGGCCGCTCCCTCGGCCAGGCGTGGCCGCCCTGTGCTATTTGTGTGTCGATGTAATGGTGGCGCAGTCCCAGTGCTCTCTGGATGCTTGGAGGTCACAGCACGGGCTCGGCTGCCATCGACCGTCTGTGAGCTGCTGTGTGTGTCAGGAAGAACTGAGGCTGAGGCGGGTGAAGTCCCCGAGGTCGGGGGCTGATGCTCCGTGTTTCCAGAGCCATCCCGGGTGCAGGCTGCGGGAAGAGTCTGTGATTCAGCTCTGGAGGGCGGTGAGTCTGCCCGCGTGGGTGCGGGCACAGGCATTCGGGCTGACGGGGGACGGGGAGGGGGGGAGAGCACCCCGGGGAAGGCCAGCTTGGCCACCCTGAGGCCTGAACTGCAAAAGCACAAGGAGGCGCAGAGCTGGGCCAGGAATCTCTGCCGTGAGCACGGAACAGAAGCGGAGAGCACCGCACGCGACCGCTCCGGCCACCGCCCACGGCCACAGGTGGAGTGGGATTCGGCCTCCAACAGTCCTTTGTAGGCAGCAGACTTAACCATGTGCGGGCGCGCGCGGAGACTCAAAAGGGAATGACCAACGGGGGAAGGGGCGGCAGGCTTACTAATGCCGGAGCCAGCGCCAACCGGGGGTGAAAAGAAATCAATCTGAACCTGTCCAAATGCACACGGGCGAGCGGCAGGCCGCCGGGAAGGAGCTCCCTGAGTCGTGGTAGGCGACACTGGAAGGTCATTTGTCAGGACCCAAGAGGACAGCGGACATGCCAGGAAACCGCTCTGCAAACCAGCCTGGGAGAAATCAAAGCTAGCGGGGAGCAAAGACACACATGGGCCACTTATCATGGGACAGAAACGGCCAACCACACCAAACAGCCGCCCCAGCAACCCGGGAGGCGGAGGCAGGGGACTCTAAACACCAGACATAAACCCACAGGTAGGAGCGCGCAGCCGCTGGTCCCGGGACACTGGGAAGGGGACTTAGGGTTCTCCAGGAACACATAAAGGTCATCCGTCTACACTTAGAGCCGTGTACAGGTGCGCGCAGATGGCACTTCGGGGGCGAAATATATTTTCTGAGATTAATTTAATGTCGTGTTAAATCGGGCGCATCCCAAATAGCCCGAGGTGCCCCGTCACACCCCAAAGGCAAACACGGACATACCCAGAGGTGGTGTCAAAGAGAATCATCTACCAACCTACCCAAACCATCCATAATTAATGTCCACCCACAAACAGCACTCACACTGTGACCAAAAACGTCAGCACCAATAACTCTTCTACCCAGATGGCTTTATGAGCCTTCTCTTCACCAATTATCATTTTGGAAGCCTTTCAAGTGATCCTTCTTATGATGCTCAAACAGGTTTCTTAATAAAGCTTGAATGTATGCATCCTTAGGGTGAGTCTTCAGTTGGTGAGGTCACACTTAACTAAGTACATAAATCTGGGAGCCCAGTCCAAGCACTCTATTTTATGGAGCCATACTGCCCATCAAGACACTTCTGTGGAAATTACGTGTGTAAATTATAAAAGCAAGGGCGGATGCTGGTGGCTCACGGCGGTAATTGTAGCTAGTCAGGAGGCTGAGATCTGAGGACTGGGGTTCAAGGCCATCCCGGGTAGGAAAGTCCATGAGACTTGTATCTACAATTAGCCACCAGAAAACCAGAAGTAGAGCTGTGAATCAATGTGGTAAAGCACTATCCTTGAACAAAAAGAGCTCAGGGACAACGCCCAGGCCCTGAGTTCAAGCCCCATGACCAACAAAAACAGTATAAAATCACAATTGTGTAGATACCAGCATATTCTGAAAGATGAGCTTTACTTGATATATAGGACGAAATCATTTTTTTCATGTGCTTAATTTCTACCACCACAACAAGAGATGACTACTAGCCTGAAAGTTCCAAGGTGAGAATAAAGAAGGATCGAAGACGATGATTTCATTCATTGCTTCCTTAAAACTTTGAGAAATAAACCACATCTGAGCTATGAATAAAAGTAATACTCGTATCCTATGTTTGGCAAAACACGATTTTTTTTGAACCTCAAAAACTTTTACTTCCTTTTCTCTTACTTCTTCAAGATTTATGTCTCTCTCATTCTAAAATTTACATTTTTTTTTTTGCCAACCCTCTCCTGTGTCAAGTGCCTCTAATAGGAAGAAATCGGAATTTGGCATACACCTTTATCTGGCTGTGACATCGTTTCTGCATGATTAGCACATTCTTCGGGTTTCAGCATTTCATTAGATTTGTAAGCAAGCAATCATTTCTTTTTTCTTCTCATGTCCACGGGTATTTCCCACTGACTGGTATCACCCAGAATTGCTCATGTGTAACCTATGAGGATCTAGACCATTGGGGGCCATGCTCCTGCACTCAGTCCTGCGGGTACCACTTCAAGACGGGTCGTGAAAGGCTTCGTGATTTTAGAGGCTATTTTTTTGTTTTTATTTCATCATAATGATAAGCCAGCGCAATGTACGTTATGACATCAGCACAAGTGTCGAAGACTCAACTCCAAATCTCACCCATCAAACTCTCAGCTGGGAGAATGGAACACCTGGCAGGAATTATCTCGAAAAATACGACTCCACAAGTGCACCGTCGCGGGCCAGTGGCAGGTCGATTCCTCTGTGTATTATTTCCATCCTACACTTTAAAACGCTATCCTCGGTGCGAGCTGTCGCAGAAGGATCATGTTATATGAATGTTTTTTTTTATTCCGTAGCCGGGCTGTAGATAACCTCACAGATACCCTTTCTCCGAAGGCGTTATCGTTGCGTGAAGAGCCCACGGAAAGCAACGTGCACGCCCACGTGCAAACACGCCGACCGTTGTCAGGAGCATTTGTCTGATGTGGCAGACGCTGCCGCCCAGTAGCTTGTTTCTGCTGCTTGGTAGTTTTTCTCCCTCCGGCCGTTGGATGGATGACAGGAGACTCAGTCATCTGGACGCCTTTGGCCATTTTGAATTCAAAACCGGAGAAGAAGACAAACTACCCATCGTTCCTAGGCCCTCTTAGTATTTGTTTCCCCCTGCCATTTGATGGTTACCGTTCACCTTGTGCTTCACAGGAGTAATTCAAGGCGCTCCTCAGATGGCAACATGGCTCCCCTCCCCCCCAATCCTGCCCCCTTCGGGGTCCCCTGGGGCCTGTAGAAAAATGTCAGATGAACCCTCCAGTGGTGCTCAGGATGAGGCTGGACACGGACCAGCTGCCACTGAGTGAGGAAATCCTTGGACCACCAAGAGATAGGCCACACGCAACAACGCTGCTTCAGGAAGGCCGGGGAATCCAACCTCCCTTCAGCAGTCACAGGCTAACTATACTGGCTGTTGCTCGTAGAGGGATTGAACATGTCCTGGCCTTTTGCTGTAGCGCCCTGGGCAGTGACGTGACCCCTGACCTGATTATAACTCTGAGATAGTGCGGTTACCTCTGTCAGCCTGACTCCAGCCCAGAGACCGCCCCTTTGTGCCTGTGATCTGTGAACCCCGTCTACAAAACCAGGACAGTAGCACCCAGCCTACACCGTCACCGTAAACGGAGGACCACACCGGGGCCTTGACCTATTATTACTGATGTTTGGAGTGCTAGCCAGCTTCTTTTCATGCCCACAAGGTAAATATACCTCCATGGACGCACCGTTGCCAAATGACAGTGACAGGATCCGGGAACCTCTTGGCTGGTGAGCATCAGAGTGTATTTACACCAACTGGGATGGAGACCACGTCACTAGGCCGCGAGTTGGCCACGTATAATTTCCTCTCTGGTTTTCCGGGGCCTTCGGTGAATGGAGATCATGAGTGGCGGAGGTGACTTTGAACATGGACTTTGGAATGTGCCGGAAGTGCAAAGCCCTTGGAGAAGAATGCAATGGAGAAAGGGATCTGGAATAATGGGATTCGTGGAGGAGGAGGTGCAGGAGAAAGAGAAGCGTTCTCAGAGACAAATTTGGCGGAGGCGAAATGACTTCCAAGGATGAGCTGTTCACCTTGGCCAGGCTGAGGACCGCTTAAGAGAGAGGCCAAAGTAGGAACAGAATCTCTCAAAACCTTGTAGCTTTCCCCAGTCAAAGGAAACGCGTCTCTCCAAACACATCCCCAGCCCCACGACGAATGCACCGCACACGCATCTCGCACTTGGCAAAGGCTGATGAAGGCCAGAGTCATGCAACTGCCAGATAAGATTTCTGTGGAACCAGGGCCTATGGGTTTACAAGACAGTGCACTTTCCCATGAAGTGGTGTTCACATGTGAGTGAGTGCACACTTTCCCCTGAAAGACATGTCCCTTCAGCAAATGTGTTTGGGGTGCGATTTGAATCGCCCGTCAGAAAACGTCTACCCACTGGAAGCCTTTTTGTCGGGTTCAAGTGGCTGGACACACTAGCCAGTCATCTAAAGATGGATGAACTTCCCGTAGAAATGCCAGGAAGGTAGAACTTGGCTGGGGACCTAGGCCGGGTGGGGTGGGGGGGGTAGTTCTGAGGATTGTATTTGGTCCCCCTCCCCCTCTGCTCCTCAGATTACATCCAGTGAGCAGCAATTTCCTCCACTCTACCTTTCTTCATGCCATTCTTCATTGGTCTGAAATCAACAGATCCAGCCACCACAGAATATAAACTCTTGGAAACCTCAAGACAAACTCCATCGTCTTCTGTTATTTTTCTCAGAGAGTTTTGTTACTGCGGCAACAACCACCACAAAAGAAATGATCTAACATGCTTATTTACACTTTAAAAGTTGCATGCTTCAATCTATTCCCATTTCCTGGGGGGGATATTCTTAGTATAGCTCTCCTCACACACCCACAGAGAAGATTTTGTGCCTACGTTCTCACATTTTCCATTATCTTCATCAAATAGGACAGCAGGACACCTTTACCTAGGCTTGATCTACCAAGATAGAAATGTGTTCTCTCTGTGGTAATTAATGTAACACAAGCAGAACACAAATTCACTCCAGGTTCAGTGATCGGGTTACATTTAAAACACAAAAAGAGTATGGCATCTTCCAAATCCCGGTGAATTTAGACTTACTGTAGAGGTCTACTGGTTTCTGAATGGGCACTGCTTCATGTGAAAGATTTACTGAATAATGATTTGGGTAAACATATGTCTTTTGGATTTATTTTTAAAAAATAATTATGAGTGAAAATATGATCCTATAACTAGTTGGCTTTGTATAGTAACCCAAAGCTAAACATCAACAATAGAGTCCAAAAAAATTAAGATAATCTGCCAAATAACTTTTGGACCAAAAAAAAAAAAAAAAAGGTAACTTCCTAAGATTTCAATATTATGGTCTAAAATCTGAGGGATTCTCTAAGCATAAATGTGAACTTAATTAATCCATGAGAAAATAGTTGAAAGCTCACAAACCAAAGCTGACATCCTCTGCTAGTGTTATACAATCTTAAAAACCAAATGTCTACTGGATATATTTGGGCTAACGAGGAGGAAATGGTTGGATGCACAGTTTAGTGGTAGAGGACCAGCAACTAGATGGGAGAAATAAAACAAGTCAGAGAGGAAGAGTTTCCACAGCAGAGGAGTTCTACACCCCAAGAACAAGCGTATCTTTCCTTTTACCCTTGGGGCTTAGGACAGCCTCTTAACCCCACCAACCCACAACCAACATTGGTTGAATTAAAACGAGAACTTTCCCTAGCAATTCCACGAGCTGGTAGGGGAAAATACATCACCACTTAAATGTCTCTATGCTGCCAACCCCAGCAATTACACTGAGGTCTTTTATGTGTGTGTGTGTACTAATCGTACTTTCTGCTTAAATCCTAAGATTTCCATAAACTCAGGAAAACGGGGGAGGAGGAATAAGATCGCAGTTAATTTGACTATTGGTTGGGGGAAAAAAATTGAAAACGCGAATCTTAGGTCTCCTTTTCATCTCTCCTACAGATTTTCTGGGATTCATGGTGCATCTAAAGCATGAGTTTAGCTCTTCTGGGAGATAGGAAGATGAATGAGACAGGGCTCCTCCTAGAAGAAATGAATAATCCAGCCACGACATAAACTAGAGAGCCGAAGTATAATTTAGGTTGGGCAGTGACAATCGGCCTTAGAGCTTTGTGGTGGCAGTATTTTTCACACTTCTTCGACACACAGAAATAAATGGATTCCTACATGTGTATCTAAAAATGGAAATAAAAGCCAGGTGCCGTGGCTCACGCCTGTCATCCTAGCTACTCAAGGAGGCTGAGATCTGAGGATCCCGGTTCGAAGTCAGCCCAGGCAGGAAAGTCCACGAGACTCTTATCTCCAGTGAACCACCAAAAAGCCAAAAGTGGAGCTATGGCTCAATGTGGTAGAGCTCCAACCTGGGGCAAAGAAACAAAGCTCAGGGACAGAGCCCAGGCCCTGAGTTCAAGCCCCACGCATGACCAACCAAAACATAACGCGGAAACAAATGCATCCCGAAACGATGCCTTCCCTTTCCTGCATACAGCGCCCCCTAGTGCTTTCTATTGCTGTGTGCTGTGGTCTCCCATTGCTCAGCCAATCCCTCCGATGGCAGGGAGCTTGCCCTCAATACTGAATTACAGACTCCTCAACTGAGATCGTCCAAGAAGGTACACCGTTCCCACCGGGTCTGGCCTCGTCAGATGTCGCCTTGAAAAAAAAAGAAAAAGAGGGTTCCAACTCACAAGTGTGTGTTCCAACTCCTTGTACAGATCCAGATGAGAGAGAGGAGTCGTGCGAGGAAGCCTCGAGTGTGCAAGAGGTAGCCCAGTCGTAATCTAAGGATTGTGAACCCCTGGTCTCCAGAGGAGGACCCAGCTACACCACCACCTTCCCAGTGGACGGCGGGGAGCCGGACAGCCATGACAGGGACGTGGCAGAAGTTGCTGGAATGCTGATCACACCAGCCCTGAGGGCTGGCTACATCCAAGTCCCCACTGGCATTTTAATTCTCTGCTTCGATGCAGACGTGAAGGTAACGACGTTGCGTTGCAGGAAACAAAATAACCCCGCGCATCTTTTCTACCTTATAAATAACCCCGCACATCTTTTCTACCTTATAAATAACCCCGCACATCTTTTCTACCTTAGGCGCGCAGTGTTGGGGGGCGGCTGTGTGGTTGGGAACGCGGCTGTGCCGAGCCATGGTCCTGGGGTTCCGGAGTCAGAACCCCAGCTCCAGGCTCGGCTGTCTGGCCCCGATCCTCGCAAGGGTTGTGAACGGCTGCTCATTTTCCCTGCGTCTCACCGGGCGCGGCTGCTACGGCAGTTCTGCCGGAGGGCGTCTTTTGCCTTTACAAATATAATTATTTCTCAGCGAGCAGGTGACATTTTCGGATTTCTGCCAATCACAGAACTAGGGCGCCCGCCGTGGGACTCAGATGTGGGGACTGTTGAGCCCAAAGGCTCGCCAAACACACAGAGAAGGACCTTGAAAACCACACAGAGAATGACCTTGAAAACCCCACAGAGAAGGACCTTGAAAACCACACAGAGAATGACCTTGAAAACCCCACAGAGAATGACCTTGAAGACAACCCTGCCAGGACCCATGCACACGCCGCACGCCACGCTTCTACGGACGCTTACACACTTATTGAGGGCTCCTATAGCACACCCGTTGTACTGATCTAACACAGATGCCTCCTCTCTGAACCGGACCACGGGGCACGATCCCTTGGGTGTGAATCGTACGACCTCAAACGATGCACAGCTCTTACTAAAGGCCAGTTTGGGCTCAAATGCCATCCACAACTTCACAAGCACCTTTAAGGGCCAAGTAACTAAAGCAATGAAAAGGACATCATGCAAAGAGACTCTCTCTGGCTTACACCAGCCTATCTGGCTTTGCTTACAGTAAGAAATTCCTTACATTGACAGGAACACACCTTAGATTTTTTTTCTACCCTCTCTCAGATCTGTATTTTTTTTTTAATCTCAGTCCCTCTCTAAGAAGACACGACTACTTTTGGTAGCTAGAGAAAAAGGTAAGTTTTAGAGCCCCTTCCTCCAGCGATTTGGTCAAAAGAACACTTATTCCTCAGTCCTCGATCACAAACGGTTCTTAACGACGAATTCACAAAGACGTTGGCCGAGAAACCTTGCAGTCCTTCCTGGCGGACCTCTGTGCAACTCCTTAATAAAGCGAACAAAGAAAAGGAAGACCTTCGATGCCTGCTAAAATTCCTTTATCTGAGCACCTGTCAGCGAGGGAGACCCGACCCCCCCCTTGAGACGTGGAAGGGATTCTCTCTCCTTCAGCAACAGATGAGTTGTTTTATGGCGGTGACGCAGATTCTCCTAACTCGGCCCAGAACCGCCGGCCTGGCCACTCCCTGAGTTCAAGTCCCAGGACTGGCAGAAAAAAAAAAAAAAAGAAGGAGGAGGAGGAGGAGGAGGAGGAGGAGGAGGAGGAGGAGGAGAAAGCAAATGCTTTTAAGGCAGCTTTTCTAGTGAGAGCTTTGTCCTGCTTTGAGGAGGAGAGGGGCTGAAAAGAGGAAAGCAGGGAAACAAGGAAAGCCAGGCCAGGCTGGCTGCCGGCGGGGGGTTGCTGTCCCTCCCGGTGTGGCCCCGCTGGCTCGCACAATGAGAACACGAAGCCAGCCCGCCTTTGAGCGTTTGGACACGTGGAGAGATCCGTCCACTCGTGTCATCTATGAAGCCGCGGCTCACTTCTGCTCACTTCTTTTTCATGAATGCTAGAGGCTGTCTGACCTGGCTTATCTGGATTGCAGAAGTTAATCTCTACCAGCTTCATTTAAAAAAAAAAAAAAGCAACGAAAGATCAGCATCACTTAGGAAGTGACAACGCGCCGTCCATCCGTGGAAGACACTTCCGGCCGGCGGGAAGGACGCCGAAATGTCAAATACAGCACACGGGACACGCCCGGAGCACAGCCAGGTGTCTCAAGGTCGTGGTGACCTTCAGAGGGAAACAAAATGTGGTAGGAACGTATTTCCCTTCTCAAATAACAGCGCAGGATCACGGTGCCCCAGAGTTAAGAAATTTGTGAATGTTACTGAAACCAACAACTCTTTAAAAACAAAATGACCGTATGAAATAAACCAAGACCTACAGGAATGGTTTGAGGTTGAAGTCTTACACACGTCAGTAGCTTCATAAGCCAGGATGCATTTGAAATGTTACTTGAGCTCACGAGATTCAGTGAAAATAAACATTGGTGAAAAAAAATCTGTTATGAATTAACCTCCTATTCACTTGTGTGTGTGTGTGTGTGTGTATGATCTCCAGACGTAGTTATTGACATTGTATCAATAACATATTAAATAAACACATTTATTGGTAGCTGTTCTCCAGGGAAAGCTAGCAGGATTGATTGAAGTACGTGTAAAAACTAGAAAAAGTAATATCATAAACCTCAATGAATCTATTGTGCTTTATGTGGAAATACTTTGCTCTTACATTTGGGCAGACATCTGGAGTGTGTGTGTGTGTGTGTCCACGCATGTTTCTACCAATGTTTTATTCGGACACTCTTCTGTCTTCACTAAACACCTGTGAAGCCGCGCGGAATAACCTACACACCGTTTCTTTCCGTGAATTAAAGGTGAGGTGATGCTGCGCCAGGCCACAGCCCGGGAGATGCGCAGGCCTCTCCCCACCACTCCCCGCCGCTCCCGGGGAGACTCTACTTCTGCTGCCGAGGTCCGTTGGTCCTCTCAGACGAGCACTTCGAATGGCAGCGTGTCCACCCCCAGCACGCCTCTCAACAGAACGGCGCCCAAGAGCAGCTCCACAAACACACATCAACGGTAAACTCTGGGAGCTCTTGAAGATGAGCCAGAGAGGAGGATAAGATTTATCGCCTGGTGCTGGTGGCTTCCCACCTGTTGTCCCAGCTCCTCCGGAGGCTGAGATCGGAGGATCACAGTTCAAAGCCAGCCCCAGAGCTGAGAAATCCAGAAGACCCTTATCTCCAATTAATTACTGACAAGCCAGAAGTGAAGATGTGGCTCAGGCGGTAGAGCACCAGCCTTGAGTTAAAAAGCTAAGGACAGCAGCACCCAGGCCTTGAGTTCAAACCCCAGGTCTTGCACAAAGATAGATAGATAGATAGATAGATAGATAGATAGATAGATAGATAGATAGATAGATAGATAGATAGATAGATGGATAGATGGATAGATGGATAGACGGATGGACAGACAGATAGATCAATCTGTGTCTCACTGTCATATATATATATATATGATCAATCTCTCTTGATCTCTCTGTTCCTGTCTGTTCCTCTCATTCTCTCATATATCTCTCCTATACATAATCAATCAATTGATCTGTCTTTTCCCTGTGTGTCTGTCCCTATGTCTCTTTCTGTCTCTCATATGCGTGTCTATATATACATACATATATACATACATACATACATACATATAAAATCAATTTCTCTCAACTACTCTGTCCGTCTGGCTGCCTCTGTCTCTGATTATCTCTGTCTGTCTCTGTCTCTGTCTGTCTCTGACTCTGTCTGTCTGTCTCTGACTCTGTCTCTGACTCTGTCTGTCTCTGTCTATCTGTGTCTGTCTGTCTCTGTCTCTGACTCTGTCTCTGACTCTGTCTGTCTCTGTCTCTGACTCTGTCTCTGTCTCTGTCTGTCTCTGACTCTGACTCTGTCTGTCTCTGACTCTGTCTGTCTGTCTCTGACTCTGTCTCTGACTCTGTCTGTCTCTGTCTGTCTATGTCTGTCTGTCTCTGTCTCTGACTCTGTCTCTGACTCTGTCTGTCTCTGTCTCTGACTCTGTCTCTGTCTCTGTCTGTCTCTGACTCTGTCTGTCTCTGTCTGTCTGTGTCTGTCTGTCTTTGTCTGTCTGTGTCTGTCTGTCTCTGTCTGTCTCTGTCTCTCTGTCTCTGTTTGTCTCTGTCTGTCTGTCTCTGACTCTGTCTCTGTTTCTGTCTCTGTCTCTGTGTCTCTATCTCTGTCTCTCTGTCTCTGTCTGTCTCTGACTCTGTCTGTCTCTGTCTCTGTCTGTCTCTGTCTCTCTGTCTCTGTCTGTCTTTGTCTGTCTGTCTCTGACTCTGTCTGTCTCTGTCTGTCTCTGTCTCTCTGTCTCTCTGTCTCTGTCTGTCTCTGACTCTGTCTGTCTCTGTCTCCACTTGTCATCACCTCTGCCACATGGCCACTGGGGAGCAGAGCAGAGTGGCTCACAGCCCTGAGCGCATGCCTGCACATGCACACACACACACACACACACACACACACACACACACACACACACACGCACGCACATGCATGCACGCACATGCACACACGCACATACACACATGCATGCGCACACATGCATGCACGTGCACATGCGTGCACACACGTGCATACACACATGCAGGCACACACATGCATGCACATGCATGCACACACACACACACATGCACACACACACACACACACGACGAAGCTTTCCTTGGGTCACAGGATGTGGACATGCTTTGGAACTTTGTCAGAGGTAAGCAAAGCTCCTTCAGTGCCAGCACTGATTTAAGGATGGTCATTAGGGCCGAGAAAAGCCAGGCAGAAAAGCCTTGCTGGAGAATCCACAGTTCATTTTGGATCAGATGTCCAAATGGATTAAGATACTAACCTTCTAGGGTGTTCCATCCCTTCTTTAGAAAAAAAATCATGATTGCTCCCTTCGCTGTCAAATGAACAGGACAGCTTATTATTTTCTATTCTTGTCAAATAACTCACAAGAACCCGAAGAAATAGGTGTCAACCGCATGACACTAGATGGTTCATAAAATAGGAGAAATAATTCAGCCACCGAACGGGAGGCTGACCAGGATTTGGGGGGAAAAAAAGTGATATTTTTTCAAGATACGAATGCAAAAGGTTAATTGCCCAAATAGGGAACAGATGGTCTAGCTTACCATCTAGCTCTGGAGAATAACTCGCTCACCGCTTAAAATGCTAATATACACATCTACCCGGCCCCCCCCCGGCACCCATTGTGCAGTGGCGGTCCCTGTGAATGATGAATTAATGACTTCCCGCCCAAGGATTTCTGGTAAATGTAGAGAAAGCACGCTGGAAAAGAAGAGAGTCAGACTATCCGGGAATTTAGAAATACAAGGCCAAGGGCTTGGGCCTGCTGACCACACCGCCGAGGTGGACAGACATCCCAAACCAAGCTTACACGCTTACATTTATGCACTGAACGGGGCACCTTTCAGAAAGGTCAATGCTGCCCCATTGTCAGACAAGTATTTTAAATATCTGAACATCTGAAATTAAAATGGACTACTGCCAGGCACCAGCGGCCTGTCATCCTAGCTGCTCACGAGGCTGAGATCTGAGAATCACGGTTCAAAGCCAGCCAGGGCAGAAACACCCATGAGACTCTTATCTCCAATGAACCACCAGAAAACCGGAAGTGGTGCTGTGGCTCAAGCGGTAGAGCGCTAGCCTTGAGCTGAAGAGCTGAGGGACAGCGCCCAGGCCCAGAGTTCAAGCCCCATGACCGACCAAAAAAAGAAAGGACTGTTGTCCGCTGCTGAAGGAGTCTAGGGAGTCTAGGGCTGCTGCTACACGCTGGGAAGCGTACAGTTGCCACGCTGAAATAAAATGGCCTTCGACTCAGACACATGGCATTCATTAACTGCTTCAATGACAGCTCCTTTGTACAACTACGTACATAAAATATAATCAGAAAGGCAAAAAATTGGCTTTTCTAAGCTTCCTATTTGTTCTCAAGATATGTGTGTGTGTGTGTGTGTGAGAGAGAGAGAGAGAGAGAGAGAGAGAGGAGAGTCAGTTCCTGGGTCTATACACGATCCTTCCTTGGCTTTTTCACTCCAAGCTAGCGCTCTTCCACTTGACCCACAGCTCCACTTCCGGTTTTTCTGGTGGTTCATTGGAGATCAGAGTCTCACGGATTTTCCTGCCCAGGCTGGCTTTGAACCGCGATCCTCAGATCTCAGCCTCCTGAGTAGCTGGGATGACAGGCGGGAGCCACTCCCGGCGCCCGGCTCCAGGATTTCCCGGTGTCTGAGCAGGAAGCATCATTTTCTCATCCATTCTCCTTTTGGTCCATGCGTGACTGGAAGCGCCATTATTCCGATGCTTTAATTAGCCCAATTATCTCATTAGCTTTCTTTCCCCCACGGAGACGTTTCTCTGGAAGGTAACTGTCGACTGCCCCTGAAGATCGGCCTGGAGATGTCACCCACAGAACCCGCACAGCCTTCCAAGCTAGAGAAGATGCTCCAACCCAGCAACGTAGTCCCCCCCTCCCCCTCCCCCTCCCCCTCCTCCTCCCCCTCCCCCTCCTCCTCCTCCTCGCTCAGCCTCGTGGGGTCAAGCGGTGGATTCATGGGTGAACGTTTATAAAAGATGCTCACTTAACCAGACACTGGTCCAACAGGGCGGGCAAACCTAACATCTGTCAGGAAGGGCCCGTGCTGCAAAGGGCCACAGTTTCTGTTCTGTCCCACCGGGCTGCGGGGCGAGGCCAGCCTCCCACCCACCCTCCGCCCGGCTCAGCACAGCGCTCCGGGTCCCTGTGCAATGTCAGTCACGCTGAGAAGCCGGGGCAGGGCGGCCCTCCTGGGTTACCTCATTTACACCGTCTCGAGGGGACCGAGGTGGTGAAAGCCAACCGTGATAGACTTTAAATCTTTATGTAGAGAAACAGGGATTAAAAAACCCCGAACCTCCCATCGCAGAGACTATTTCCAGCTGCGTGACCTTTTATAAGGATCTAGAGTCTGGGCCGATCGTTGGAGAGAACTGGGAGGCGTTCTTTCTCCGATAAGACAAAGGTTACACGGCGCAGGTGCTGCAGGAAACGTGACCCGGGGTTCACACGCACATGTTGGGCTTGGAGCGTTCATGAGGGGGTGGTAATCCACAGGATCGGGGTCACCTCTGGATCTGCAGGAACAAGGGGTTTCCTGGGGAAACGCGAGGCTAAGCTACTTCACATTTCAATGCAATTTCTTACTTTAGAGAGTGAAATGGGGAATGGGGGGGGAACCTCAGATACAGCCAGCTCCCCAAAAGTGGAGTGAATGGGAATGTCATGCCCAAAGGGAATTGGATCCTCTATCTGGAGAAGAACTAAAGAGAAGGCCTCAGAGCTTTAGTCGCATGCTCACACGTGTTCAGATTTGTGGTCCAGGAACTGGGGGCCATGACGTTTCCCACAGAATATACACAGAATCTGGATATGAGAAGCTACCCCATGGAGAGGCCCCCCAGCCCCAGGTCCAGGGAGGAAGTGCAGGTGCTAGGGGTAGACGAGTCTATCTAGGTGCTTTGCTGTTCACAGCTCACAACAGGAAATCTGTCCGATGGCTTCCTGTGAGCAGTTCCAACAATCTTCATTGAAAAAAAAAACACACAAAGCATATGAATGGCTGACTGATTGTCCTAGCTAGCTAACACCCTCGCTCCATGGTGAGCACGGGTTTACAGTCAAGCTTCAGTGTTCTTATCTTCCACATAGTGTGTCATTACTTGCATTTTGCCCCTGAGGAACAATTCAAGTTATTCTTGTATGCTTCAGCAAAGGAGGAAATCAAAGTCAATATGGGGTGTAAAGGTTACACTAAAATTGTTGTCACCATTTTATAATTAAAGATGTGCCCTCGTATGCCAAAAGTTCAAACTGACACAATCAGATCACCGATGCACAATTAAAGATGGCAACGATCCAGTGTGCTTACTTGTAAATTTATAGACACGTTCCCCCAACAACAAATACTCAAAGAAACAATTGCCCCATAAATAAGTGGGCGAAAGACTTACAGAGAAACTTCTCTGAAGAGGAAAGAAAGATGGCCAATAGACACATGAAGAAATGCTCAACCTCCCTAGCCATAACAGAAATGCAAATCAAAACAACATTGAGATACCACCTCATCCCAGTTAGAATGGCTAAAATCAAGAACTCTAATAACAACAGATGCTGGAGGGGATGTGGACAGAAAGGAACCTTACTTCATTGTTGGTGGGAATGTAAACTTGTTCAACCACTTTGGAAAGTAGTATGGAGGTTCCTCAAAAGACTTCACATAGAGCTCCCCTATGCTCCAGCAATATCACTTTTGGGCATTTACCCAAATGTTTACAAACAAGACCACACTACAGCTACCAGCATGACTATGTTTATTACAGCATTATTGACCATAGCTAAGATATGGAACCAACCCAGATGCCCCTCAGTAGATGAATGGATCAAGAAAATGTGTATATATACACAATGGAATTCTATGCCTCCATCAGAAAGAATGACATTGCCCCATTTGTTAGGAAATGGAAAGACTTGGAAACAATTATATTAAATGAAGTAAGCCAGGCCCAAAGACACATAGGTCCCATGGTTACCCTTATTTGCAATATCTAGTATATGTATAGGACAAGCAGAAAATGCCAAAAGCTATGTGCATATGACCACATAAGATGATGTTAAGCGAAATGAACCCCAAGATAGGGACACAAGTGCTTTTTTTCTTGCTTGCTATTGTTTCTAACATATTTATCATGTTTTTGTTTCTTTGTATGTTCCTCCCCCATAGTATAACCCCAGCTTTCACTGTATTTGATGCCAGTGCCCTGCATCTTGTATATACACTTCTCTAATTCGGGGAGGGGAAGGGAAAAAACAAAATGCTTAAATAAGGATACAGTTTGACCCATTGTAACAATGAGATGTGCAAGACACTATGCTGAAAATGAACTTTACAACTTGGGTGGGGTGGGGGGGTAGTTGTGGAGGTGGGAGGAAGGGATGGTAGGGGAAAAACAAAGGAGGAGGCAACAATGCTCGATAGGAAGCGTACTCATTACCTCGCTCATGTAACTGTCACCCCTCTGTACAGCATTTTTACAATAAACAACGTACAAAAAAAACTAAAAAAGAAAAAAAAGAAAGGCAGGAAAGAAGGATGGATACATAAGTCACAGAGATCAGCAACCGTTGGAAGCCGACTTTGGGGCTCAATCCGCTGGCATTTCTCACTGGCATTTTACCATAAAGAAAAAGGAACCAAGCGGAAATAGAAAAACTAGCTAGCCAAGAGCAAGAAGGAACTGCATACGTCATGGGAGAGAGCATTAATGGTGGTTACGGGGGACAGGCAATGTGAAGGGCAGATGAACCTGAATATCTGGTGTGCAGTTTTCCACACTGTCAAACCAGGCTTAATTCACAATTAGGATTTCTTCAATGAAGAGCGCACGATTGCACCAACGTGTCAAATTGTGTTCACACGGCCAAGCAGGAATGGCACACGTCTTAGAAGATGGCCCCGCTGTGAACAACATTTTAATTGTTTCCAAAGACATACGCTGAGCTCAAGCTGCTAAGTAGTGTCACAAAGCCGCGTGAATTGTGCTGGACTACCGGCGCCAGAACATTCTTACAGCCTCTCACTAGTTTACTGGAGAGTTCAATGAGATAATGATCGTGTTGGATGGTAGAATGTGCATGTTTTAAGAAGTACTAAGATTCGGAAATGAACAGCTTGGCCTTGAAATTCAGTCTCCTTTTCTTTGTCTCAAACGATTGATATCTATGGTATGGATCCATCAGATGAAAGAATTAAACATCGGCGGCTCCCTAGGTAAATTAAACTCTTCTAAGTAGTTGCAGGCTTACGGCCTATGACTCTCCGCTTCCGTTTGTAACTGTCATAGCAGATTTCAGATCTTTAGAAGAGACCATGGTAGTGTGAATTTAGGCGTCTCTGAAACCAGAACAATGTCAGCAGCTGTTTCTCAAAGCAGGCCCTGCAGACAAATCAGACACAAGCAGTCATTTTAATTGTCTATCAGGAGTGAGGCCAGCGACCCGTGGCTGCGTACTCACAGCAATAATTGTGAGCTGAGAGCATGTTTACTCAGAGAGAATCAACGCTGGAGCTAATTTGCCAGTGTGGGTGTAGAGATTGCAGACATAACCTGGGAATAAATGTGTAGTTTTCTGCATATCCAGTCATAGCTGGAATTTCTCAATGTCAACAAAATATCTAGTTCTTCTTTAAAAAAAAAATTTTTAGTGAACAATCAATGGCTAAAGAGCTAAGAACATCGACAATACTGTGGTCCGTATCATTCCCTTAAGCAAAAACAAGACCTGACTGGTAGCTCACACCTGTAATCCCAGCTACTCAGGAGGCTGAGATCTGAGGATCACAGTTCAAAGCCAGCCTGGGAAGGAAAGGCCATCAGACTCTGATCTCCAAAAATCTACTCAGAAAAAGCTAGAAGTGGCTCTGTGGCTCAGGCGGTAGAGAGCTAGCCTCGAGCAAAAGCAGCTCAGGGACAGTGCCCAGGCCCTGAGTTCAAGCCCCAGGACCAGCAAGAAAATAAAAAAAAAAGAAGCAAAAACAGTATTACAGTGCTGACACAATGTAGCCTTCGATATGAAGCTTCGCTTAAAAAATAAATCCTTTAACTGTGCATACTTTCCATGTTTCATTTGAAACTCAATGCAACCATTATTTGTTCTATTATTTGCAATCGTTGTTTATTCTTTCTATTATTGGTTCTATTTCTATTGGAACTATAGGGTAAGAAAATACCCGATGTGATCCGGAAATTTCAAGTATTTTTATTTGCTTTGCCAAAAAAAAAAACACAAAGCAGTGCATTCCTAATAGCTCATGTATATATGTGAAAATGGAATTAGAAAAACTGAGGGGAGGAGTGGGGTTGGGGGGGGGAGGATGGGGAAAGGGGTGACATGGATCCAGATGTGTTGTGTTGTGCCCACAAGCTGACACGTTGAATTGAACACTTCTACAACTATAGATAATAGTGGGGGGGGGGCCCTAATTGCAATATTCTGGGCTCCGCAGGTTTGTGTTTTATCCTAATGTGCATTACCAGGGTGCATTTCCAAGAATATCCGGCAAACGGACGCACTGTGGAAAGCGACGCTTCGAAGGCAGCATAGGGCGTGCGGGGGCAACCATGACTCCGGGCCCCCCATTCTCGACAGGACGGAGCTGTTTTACTAGGCGATCTATGGCAGACACTGCCTTTTGATTTCCAGATTTAAAAAATGGCAAGAATCTCCGGTCTGCCCTTCCGGTCTCCAACCTCCGGCTCACGTCTCTGGCACACATTTCTCTGCCTCTCTCTTGTGATTTTTGAGAGGTCAGGTGATTAATCTTGAGCCTGCCATCTGTTCCTGGATATTCTCAACATCTTTAACTCTCCCACAAAGCCCTTTTGTTTTGAACCAATTAACCCGGTAGAGTCTCAGACTTCAGGAACGGAGAAATGAAGGAAACGTTGGCATCCTTACTCTGGCTACCACAATAATAACAACAATAATAAATGTTTTCTCTATATAATAGAGTATTACATAAGAGTATCCCTTAGTTGCCAGCCTCTTTGCAAGTGTCTGTGTTTTGTGTACATAAGCATATTCAACCTTCAGAGCAAATCTCTAAGACAAATGCGCTGTGACTTCCGATTTACAGATGAAGAAAAGAGAAAGGAGGAGCTTCTGACAGAAACAGTGAGGTCAGACAGCGTATTTCTAGAATCCTCCGTTTCCAGGATCCTGGCTGAAACCAAGGTGGGACTGAAGAGCCATGAATTTGCAAAGGTCCTCGCTTCCCTGAGTAAAGAGGAGCTTTCCCATGTCCAGTGTTTCACCACACTCACCACCTCCATTTTCCTTGAAACCCCTTTCCCTGCGCTGTCTAATTTCAAAGCTCGCTCAAAATTAGGATCTGTAGGCAGGGAGAGGCCTGGGTGAAGAATCTCCCATGTACGCCCAACAAGGCGAGGTCTTCTTGAGGTTCTAGAAGCTTCTCGGTAAGATGATTGCCACTTTTCATGGCTGTGACTGAAGGCGGGGGGCGGGGGGGGGGGGATTCAACAGTTGCTAATGTTTCTGCCCCGAGAACTGGTGAGCGTGTATCTGCGCAGACGTGTGCATTCTGATTACACCGAATCGTTAAGCCAGCTCTGTTTCAGGGAAAACAACAAATAGCCTATTTGTTCTTGGAGACAAACAAGCATTTCTTCCATTGCGTTTTTGTTTTTTTTTCAAAAGCCTCTTTATGTAAGTCCTAAAATATGGTACTCATATAATTGTCTTATATGTGTTATTAAATATTACAGCCACACAGACAGATTTAAATAATACATGGCTAAGACACAAGGCAGTAAAACCCCGAAGTCCCAAGGTTAATGGTGACACGTTCCATAGTTTGCCTTTCGTCACCACAGAGAGAAAAACAGTAACTCCAACTGTTTACCTGTAAATGGCAATAAAAAGTCCATTACAGGAAACAGAGTAAGCTCTTATGAAAATCAATGGACTCAATAGGACTTTGAAAAGCATCCTGTTTACGAATCCGCTCACGTTACCGAGTCTGGAATCTACATTCTTGGTCACATATAACTAGATTTTAGTTATTATGTTACGGACAGAATAAAGTAAATAGTTTACAGATGAATACATGGGCAATCATGAAATCGTTCCTTATTTTCTCCACTGAAAATGAGGGTTGTTTCTTCCTTCCCTTCTCCTTTTATGTATCCTGGAAATACACCGGCAGCCACAGGATCCTTCTCGATCAATTAAAGAGTAAAGAGCTCAGGAAGGATGGTTGGCGTAAAGGAGGAACAAACGAGAAAAGAAAAATTACAAAAGCATGTGTTATTTTTATTTCATAATGCAGGAGGGGTGGCCGGGGTTGGCAAATATGTCTCCATTCCTTTAAAACACATGCTCCCTTTCTATTTCTTGGAGAAGTCCATGTACTGTAAGCCAGCCTGGCTTTTCTTCCCAAAGTAGTTTTTCTTTTCAGAGCTTAGGCAAATGTTTTGCCTGCGTGGAGACTACCTTTCCGAGAATATTTCAAGATTAAAAATAACTATTTTGGTTGGGAGCCGGAGGCCCTGGGTGTTGATCCCAGCTCCTCGGGAGGCGGAGCTGAGGATGGGGATGTGAAGCTGGCTGGGGCGGGAGAGGCCCTAAGACTCCAGTTCACATCACAGAGCACAAGGTGGAACTGAGGCTGGGGGGGAGGGGAGGCGCAGAGCTAGCCTTGGGCAAAAAAGCTCTGGGACAGCACCCAGGCCCTGAGGTTCAGGCCCCAGGACTGGCCCAAGAAAACAAAGTGAAGCAAAATAAAGTTAGGTAGATAATAGATAGATAGGAAAGAAGGACAGACAGATAATTCATACACACCTGATCACTGATTACCTTAACATCTACGAACTTCAGAATTATCTTTAGATAAATCATAGTCTCACCCCCTCATTACCTTTTGTTTTGGTCATGGGGCCTGAACTCTGGGCCTGGGCGCTGTCCCTCAGCTCTTCCGCTCAAGGCCAGCGCTCTACCACTTGAACCACAGCGCCACTTCCACTTTTCTGGTGGTTCAGTGGAGATAGAAGTATCATGGACTTTCCTGCCCGGGCTGGCTTTGAACTGAGATCCTGGGATCTCCTGAGTAGCTAGGATCCCAGGCGTGAGCCACCGGCACCAGGCACCCGGTATCTGTTTGCTTTTAACCATTATCTTTCATCTTTTAAAATGTGATCATTTGACTTCACACACACACACACACACACACACACACACACACACACACACACATGAAAAAGCGTTGCAGCTCTGCCTAGAGGAACCATGGAAGATCGCGTGTCCTCAGCTCTGTGGATGGATGACACCATATCAAATGCACCGTATGTAGCCGCTGACCAGCACGAGAATGCAAGCTTCCCGATACGTTTTTTTCTCCTCTCTTCTTATAAAAACTCTCAGGCTTCTGAGCGCCGCCGCACCCAAAGGTCAAGCAGAGCCCTGTGGTCTGATGAAAACTGGGAGGAGATACCACGTTGCTCTCGGGGGACAGGACGGGGGGGGGGGGGGGTCAGGCTTCCTCGGGGGAGGGTGGGAGAGAGGTCACCGTGGGGTGGCCGTGACTTCCTCCACCCGGGCCCAGCCTTCAAAGAACACACGATCCTCACTCTCGCGGTCCTCCGGATGCCGCTTTGGACTGGAGTCGGGAGGGCTGGGGGTCACACCTGTCACGCGATCACGAGACCGTGTGTCAGATTACACGCGTGTGCGCACCGGTGGGCACTGTGGCTCGGGAACAGAGTCATTTCTACCCCGCGCTCTCCTTCCTTTGTGTCTTGTACCCGTATTGAGGCTCGAACACAAGGCCTGGACTCAGAGCCTAGAGTGGCTACCACGTGAGCCACACCTCCGCGGGCAGCTTTTTGCTGGCAGGTGGGAGACGAGGGTCTGGAAGCGGCATCTGGCCTGGGCTGGCTTTGAACCACGATCCTCAGATCTCCCCGCCCTCTGAGGAACTGAAGCTGTGATCCAGCCACACCTGCCCTACCTCCCGAGGAGTCAGGACTACAGGCCTGGGCCACGGACGCCTGGGTGTCACACACCCTTTTCATTTTTGCACACCCCTCCCAGCATTTTGCTGTGCTCCATTTTTCCTGCTCTGTGAAGGAACTTTAGAACTGAAGAGCCTTTCCATTCGTAGATGGTCCCCCCAAGCCCTTAGCCGCTTTGGTAGCATTGATGGACAGGATTAAACGAACCACGTATTAAACGTGTTCCAGGGATGCGTGTTTTGTGCAACACACCCACCAATTATACTTCACAAACAGGAAGCCCAGGCATGCATGGGGTGTCTCTGTCTGGTCTCTGACACGGCTCCATCGCCGGCACCCTTTAGATGATTCTGGGGGTGACGGGGAGAGGTCTTCCTGACGGATGGACTCCCTGGCCACAACTCCAACATGGATACAGAGCAGAGTCTTTGCTCGCCCTCGATGAGTTTTCATGAATTCATTAGGATTTCTCTCTGCGACATACAGCCTATGTGTGGATCTGTTTTCCTAGAACTGCGTAGCCTCATTCAATCTGCAACTGAGACTTCAGTTTCTGAGAATTTTGTTCCCATTACCGCACCCCTTCTCCCCCCAAAACAAAAAAGAGAGGAAAAAAGCCTTATGTCTGTCCTTTGAAAAACCGAGTCGTCGGTATTTTGGTCCTCAGCCTCTTCCGCCCCACAGAACGCGTCCGCACCGCCATGGCATGGAGAATCCAGCGCCAGGAACTTAATTTTCGGATGTCCCCGCGTCTCGGGTGAGTTTAAATTTTTCTGGCATTTTTAGAAGGCTGCGTTTGATCCTCGCGTGTTTTCTTATGCCGGCCATATGCTTTTCCTTTTCCTTCTGTTTTTACGAACATACTTTGGGATTTATTATTCGATTGAAGTCATAGTCACAATGTTGTTTTATAGCAAAAAAAAAAAAGAAAGAAAGAAAAGAAACATTTCTGGAATATTTATAGCTTGTTTGTTATGTCTGGATTTTTCCAGGACTTCTGCTTTTAAACTTTGTCCAAAATGGAGACTATTCTTCCACAATGTTCTAAGATCTTGGGTTAAAAAAAAATATATATATATGTACACACATATAGACACACACATATATACATACACATATGTATACATACCTATGTATATATGCACATATATGTATGTGTCTATATGTGTATATGTGTATACACATATGTATGCATATATTATATATACATATACACATGTGCGTATATACATATATGTATATATATTATATACATATACACATGTGTGTATATACATATATGTAGGTATATATTATACACACACACACACACACACACACATATATATATATAAAGGCCTGTTTGTCTTTCTCCTTGAACTGACACAGTAAATTCTCTTACTGTCCAGTTTTTAATTGGCCCTCATGAAGCACGGTGTAGCCCGGGCACCGGCCATTGCTCTCTGTTTCCTCTCCATTTTCTAGTTCCAAGCCATGGAAGGCTCTTCACAGACAGCTCTGTCCCGGCCCACCACTCTGGTCTCATCAGAGGCCGCCGGTTTTATGCGGCGTCCTGCAGAGCCCGCACGCACTTCTTTCTACGACAGAGTGGGGTACGGCTCGCTTCTGCCCACCCTGTCCCCCTCAGGACTGGGCCCTGGTGCGCTGTCACGGGCCGCGGCCATGGAGATGTCCCTCCCACGCTCTCACACGTGTACAAATCCACGGACGTCGTCAGGAGTGCGATTTTCCTCCCCTTTGAGATTTGCACATGGATTCTTCGAGTCCCTCATTAAAGACCCCTCGGTGGAGAGATGCTTCCCTGGGGACTTGGACTGCCAGGGCAAAGAAACCGGGAGCTGGAAAGCCAGCACCTGCTCGATAGCTTCGCTCTACCCAGCCCCTCCTTGCCTTATGGACGCCGAGGAGCCATCTGAAAACCGTCTCTGAGCTGGGCGCCGTGGGCTCGGGCTGACCCTCCCGGCCTCCTGGCAGGCAGGGAGCAGGGGGGGAGAGCTGGAGGCCAGACCAGGCGTGGACAGTCTATGAAGCCCCGTCCCAAGCCGTGGGAGCTACAGGGAGAAAGTACAAACAGGGAGATCGAGGTTCCGGGCCAAGCTGGGCATAAAACAAGACCCTCTCACAGAAGCTAACCGAGAGTGCCGCCCTACAAAGCGCGAGGCCCCGAGTCCAGACCCCCCCGAAAGTGTCTGCTCACACCCAAACTCAAACCAGGAGCCAGGGCCACTGTGGCAAGGCGCAAGGCATCCGGGCAGACTGGAGTGAGACCCCAGGGCTGAGAACCTGCCCTGCGCCCTGATTTTCTCAAACACGGCCTTCCTCTACTGAAACACATGTGTCATTCTGGAAGGGCTAGCTGTTGCTATCCATATTTTACAATGAGGAGATAAGCCTCCTCTTAAGCGGTGAAAAATGCGTTACAGGTAAGCATACCGGAATCAGAGGGATCTGCAAGTCAATGGGCTTCCCCGGGGGCCTCTCTTCGTTGGTGATATTTGCCTTTTTCTAAGGTCTGATCACACCTGCGGTGGGTGGGTGGAAATCCGCCGCACGGCTCTCCCTTCGCTCCCAACCCCAACACCCAGGAGCCGCTGAGCAACAGCGACGTGACCTGTGGAAGCTCTCATTCTGCCGCTTAACAATCACAACAACACCAGAAACACGCCTCAGTCAGTGAATCAGGGACTTACCAGAGTCCACTAATAGTTTCAGCTTCCATTTAGCAAAGTGGCTCGTGTTCTCCTGAGCACCTCTACCAATGCAATGTTTGCCTCTCAGTCTCGGCCTGGACATTGCACAGGAGAATAACTCAAGATTGCAGGGAACATAAACTACACAAGGAACATTTTTTTCTTTGTTTATTAGTCACTTCTGTTGTGTGACTTGGATCTTGGAAACTGTGTAATAAAATAATCTAATATAGACTCGGTCTCTGTGGTTTACTAGCGACAGAGATGCGGCTTTTAACTGCAAGCAAACCGGGTGCAATGAAAAGCATACGTGCTTTGTGTCCATCCAGGCCGCTGCATGTTGGGTGTTTTCCCTGTGTGCACGCATTCTTGCATGGGAGAGAGACGTGATTATTTGCTGGCCGTGATCCACGTCCTGTGCATTTCCCTCTCTACCGAACACTTCCGAACATGTGTTTCCAGATGCCAAATCGGGGTGCTCCAACACTGGTTCTAACAACAGTCACGGTTCGGTCTGGTAGAGTTCTCACAGAATCAAATAGGTGAACTTTCTTACAGAATGGTGACTTTTACAGATTATTCATGAAATAAAAAGTGAAGATGTGACGTTTTTAACGCCTAATGATGAAATCTCTTGTTTAGAAGCCTGTGGGCCCCCTGCGTTGGTAAAACCATAGGACAAGCATCCAGTGCAAACAGGATTAGAGCCTGAGGCCAGATACTTCTTCAGAGATCCACCGGCACTAGGTTTACGCCAGTGAATTATGAAGATTAAAAATATCTTTACAAAGCCTGGTGCCGGTGGCTCCCGCCTGTCATCCTAGCTACTCAGGAGGCTGAGATCTGAGGATCATGGTTCAAAGCCAGCCCGGGCAGGAAAGTCTGTTTAGACTCTTATCTCCAATAAACTACTCAGAAAAAGCCCGAAGTCGCACTGTGGCTCATGTGGTAGAGCACTAGCTTTGAGAAAAAAAAAGCTCAGGGATGGCGCTCAGACGCTGAGTTCAAGCCCCAGGACCAACAAAGAAAATAACAAAAACCTTTCCCACAGATTAGATTTTGGCTACCATGTTAAAGGTAAAACATATGATATAAATAAAATCAAAATAATATTCATAGTAATAATAATCACACTCCTCAGAGGGCCATAGATTACATTTTAGAAGAACCACACGGACCTTTTTTTGTATGTTTGTTCCCTAATCCTTCTTTATCTCAGCCAGGAAGGAGGATTTGGAAGGGTTCTGCTTCAGGATGTCGGGGCAGAGCACTATGAACTGCACCCGCAGCTTTTCCACATAGCCGTTTACACGCCACACTCACCTCCCAACTTCCAGAATGGAAACCCCTTGGAACAACGACTTAAAACACGTAAATAGTAAGAGAAAACAGACGGCGATCTACAAAGCCAAAGCAGCATTCCTCTCCGCCCCACGGCTCAGGACACCACAGTTCTGGAGACTTGGCAGCCCAAGTCTCTTTCTCTGCTCACCAATGAAGACCAGTGTCACAGCAGGTGGGAAACAAAGGTCCGGGCATGAGGAGATCTGCGTGTGTGCACACGCATGTGCGCGTGTGTGAAGTCCCATTTACTGAGGCCTACCAAAGCTTTCCCCCTATCAACCAGCCTTCCCCTTGTTCTCCGCCAGGCCGGCCTGTGTCAGCGTGGAAGGTGGATGGGTGAGCGTGTTGAAAAGCTGGGAAACTGATCAAGGTGCTTTGTATTCATAAACGTGCTTTGCTGCACGGCGAGCCTTGGTACCACTACTTAAAGATAATAAGTAATAAACAAGCAAATAAATAAACATCTGAAAAAATAAGGAAATTAAAATGAAGGAAAAGTGAAACGTTCTCTATCCATGTGTAGCATGATTCTCTGTCTCTCCGTCTCTGTCTCTGTCTGTCTGTCTCTGTCTCTCTCTGTCATCTTTTAAAGGATAGACCTCAGTTCTGAAGATCCATCCTTGGTCCAGTCACCCCTCAGCCACAGCTGGCCACAGCCTGTTGTGCATGTGGAACTAGCGTGTAGACAGAGCGGGCACATGCCCCATACAAAGAGATCCAGCGGCGTCGGACGCATCGGCTTGACAGCAGCTCTGATCCGACCCACGCGCGTGCCGACACTCCAATCAAGTGTCAGCTACACTAAGACATACTAAGGGGATGGCAGGGAGGATCGATGATTTTTCGAGCTCGCACCACTGACAGACATCTAGCTCTCTTGAATGCCGAGTTTTCCACAACAATCCTGTTGTGGAAATGAACGTGATCGTGATCCTGGACGCCAGAAAGCCCAGGCGCGTGCCTGCCTTGGATCTGAATTCCAGTTTTCATCCGATCTCTCTGAAGTTAACCATTGACGAACCAATTCCCCACGTCTGCTTTTCTTGTCTCTGCAATGAACACCTCCTTTAATGGCGGACACACGCTCCACCCGGGGGGCGTGAGGTCCCATCAGATGTTCATGAGAAGGTGTGTAAGATGCGGGAAGGTTGTGTCCCTCTCCTGAAGTGTATTGGCCAGAACTGTATGTAAAGGGATGTATTATTATTATTATCACTTTCAATTTCCTCCCAGGTTTTTTATTTTTGGGGGATCCGGTTGTGGGGTCTGAACTCAGGGCCTGGGTGCTGTCCCTCAGCTCTTCAGCTCGAGGCTAGCGCTCTACCCCTTGAGCCACAGGGCCACTTCTGGCTTTTTCTGTGTATGTGGTGCTGAGGAATTGAACCCAGGGCCTCATGAGCCACCCTCCCAGCCCCTCCTCCCAGCTTTTAAGAGCCTTTTGCAATTCTTTGATTTCCACTTTGGTTTAAACGAACATGAGATTTGCTGATCTAATTGGTGTAAATACAGCTTTGACCGTTGATTTTTGGGTGAAAAGGCGGGCTCTCTGTACCTCCCCCCCGCCCCACCATGAAGAGTGAACAGTCACTACTAAATAATTTACTTTAGAAGTCAAAACGTTGTAAGCGGAGCAGCCATCCAGGTTGGAATAATGTATGCAACCATCTATTTGTGGCAGAACTGACCACTCCTTCATAGGCTGCATGTGCGCCCCAATCCCATTTTATACGGTCGTGTAATTAGATAGCATATTATGACTCATGGGGAAAGCAAGTTCCCATAAATTCGGGAGTTTGAAAGAAACTGGCTCTGTGTGTTCCTTTGCTCTGTTCAAATGCGAGTGTTCCCGTGAAGGGGAAATGCTTAGAACAGAGGCTACAGCAAGAAAATAGAAAATCTCCACCCCCATCGCCACCCCCCTGGCAAAGTAATAGGTTACCAGTATAAATATAATGACCAGAGGATGTGAATTAAAGCAGAAGTCATAAAACCACATCCTACGCTTACGAGCTTCATAAATATGAAGAAAAAAATTCACCAGTTCTTGTGAGGATAAAGTGAATTGGGTTCTTTTATGTACATAGGGTAATCCTACATGGAAAGATGTGATGTTTACCAAAGTGTCATTTTAATTTTATCTATAAATATCAGGTAATACAAGCCTACCTAAATAATAATAATAATTGTTGAAGGTACTTACGTTCGCATGAATCCAAATTTCGTCCTTTGGTCTACATAAGCTCAGTTTTACGACCGCCACGTTTGCTTATTTGAAAATTCCTACCTTTATTATTATTACTGTTGTTGTTGTTGTTATTTCGTCCGACTACCACCTTAGGCACATAGCTCGCGGTTAATTATTTGCAAACGAACCCGTCTAGAGTCCATAAACCCTCATTATTTTGTTCCCTTTAGCGCATTATGGCTGCCTCCTTAGCGGCCCCCTCTTCTTCTCCTGAGAGAGGAGGAGGGGGGAGACATTCTGGGGTCCAGGTGGCCCCCAGAACGCCAACTAAGAAGCCTGAGCTCAAAGGCCCCGTGGTACCTCAGCCGTCCCTCGGCACTCCCATGATGCACGGCGCGCACTGGGGCGTGGGGCCCAGGGACACCTGCACCAGCGGGCATGGCGGCCGGCCCCCCGGCGCCCCGGCCGGCCCCCTCCCAAAGACAGGCCACTATGCTCATCATCACTCTGCTCACAGACACGCTGGGATAAAAGAGTCCATCAGGAACGCAGAACTTAAACTGCCCCCAGGGTAACATCTGCAGCGCTATTAAACGACACCCCAATGTCTCTTCACTTTTCACTCCGCGTGGGCACAGGCTTGGGGTCTTTTGATGTTCCAGAGAGAAAAACAAACTACTTGAAGCCAATTACCATCCTGAACAGCAAGCGCTCCTCCCGCGTTTCAATTCCCGTCTTTTCCCCTCCATTTGTCTGAAGCGGCTCTTCAGAATTTTTAAACAATTCATTTACATAAGAATCATTTTCCGAGCTCCAGACAGTGTGAATGTTTTAATGCACATTAAAGTGTACTCTGTTTAAAAACTTTAGGGGAGGGGGGAAAAATAACAAAAAGCCAATTCCTGGGAGCCAAAAATCATATTCTAGATCTAATAAGCCACCGTGAGTTCGAGGCGCCTAGGAATGAGGCTGCAGAGATCTGGAAATGTCACCACGCAAAGTGCAATTTAAACAAAATGCCCTATGGCGTGTGTGTGTGTGTGCGCGTGTTTGTGCGTGTGTGCGTGTGTGTGTGTGTGTGTGTGTGCACTTTCTTTACCTTAGAATAAGACTTTAATATTCGGCCTGTCTCTACAAATTGTCAGGCATGGTGTAATATTTCTAAGATGGAATCATGCCAAGACATTGTATAGAAAGATGGAAGATCCAAGTGTGGGGAAATGCAGCACGGGTTCCTTCTCCTAAGCGCCCACTACCCAACAAGAAGAGGGAGAAAAATGTAATGAATCTGAAAACAAGAAGCTAACGTATTCTCCTCCCGTAAGCGCTTTAAGTTGTCTAATGAAGGAAATATCTCCCGCTGAGCTCCTCCTTAGAAAACTCAATAAAATTTTTATTAAAATGAACAGAAACAGCCAAGGCAAGTTTAAAGCACATGTTATACCACGCTCTCCTCGTAAAGGGCGCTGAAGTCGTGCATTAAAAGCAAAAAATCAATAAGACACTCAACTACGGGGCTGAGCAAAACACCTATTAATTCGGCTTTGAAGAGCAACGCCACGCTAGAAGAAAACATTTGTGTGGGGGGCAAAAATGAAACATGATGCCGCTGGAGAAGGACAGCTCCTTTAGGCAAACAAGGATCAGGGAGATGTATATGTGTGTGTGTAAATGCATTTATAAATATATATTTGTCTATATTTATGCTTATATAAATATATCTCTATATAAATACATCACATAGAAATATCTATATATTTATATATAAATACTTATATGTGATATATTTATATATATACACTTATATAATCTATAGTTATATTAATATATAAATAATATAAATACATATTTATATAACCAAAATGTTTCCACACAACAGTTGTGGACGCCAGGCCTTGCAAGCCAGACCTCTGGACAGGAAACTCCACAGTCCTGCGCTGAGCCTCGACTTTGACAACCACAGCATAAAGCCATCTAGGCGTCACGGTTCAAGTGGGAAGATCCCCTCTTGTGTCTTCCACTGTGTTCTGAGCTACACAGTCACCGAGGAACAAGAAGCGGGAGAGCCTTCTCGTGATCGCTCGTGATCGCTCGTGATCTCTCGTGATCTCTCGTGATCGCTCGTGATCTCTCGTGATCGCTCGTGATCGCTCGTGATCTCTCGTGATCTCTCGTGATCGCTCGTGATCGCTCGTGATCGCTCGTGATCGCTTGTGATCTCTCGTGATCGCTCGTGACCTCTCGTGATCTCTCGTGATCGCTTGTGATCTCTCGTGATCGCTCGTGATTGCTCGTGATCTCTCGTGATTGCTCGTGATCTCTGGTGATCTCTCGTGATCGCTCGTGATCTCTCGTGATCTCTGGTGATCTCTCATGATTGCTCGTGATCTCTCGTGATCGCTCGTGATCTCTCGTGATCGCTCGTGATCTCTCGTGATCTCTCGTGATTGCTCGTGATCTCTGGTGATCTCTCGTGATCTCTCGTGATCTCTCGTGATTGCTCGTGATCTCTGGTGATCTCTGGTGATCGCTCGTGATCTCTCGTGATTGCTCGTGATCTCTGGTGATCTCTGGTGATCTCTCGTGATCTCTCGTGATCTCTCGTGATCGCTCGTGATCTCTCGTGATCTCTCGTGATTGCTCGTGATCTCTGGTGATTGCTTGTGATCGCTCATGATCTCTCGTGATCTCTCCCCAGGGAGACCTGGCCCCTGTGGCCCCGGGAGGAAAACTATCATCAGGGATCAGCCTTTTGCGCAGGTGGAATGTGTGTCTTTTTTTTCCTTGGTCTTTATTTTTATTTTTGATCATGGGGATTTTTCTACACACATGAGCTCTTGCCGGCTGTTTTGGAAACTGCCATTTTAAGCACAGATGAGAATTCTGACATGAGCGACACGGATAATGTGAACCGCAACGTAAAACAGCACACACGGAATGGACGGGCAGCTCTGTCCTGACATCCTAGCTAGTGGGGGTCTGAGGGAGGGGATGGGGGGGGGGGCTGTGGTTTAAGGCCAGCCCACAGGAGAGAAACAGACAAGCTCAGGAGACCGAAGAGACTCCATCTCCACCGGTGGCCCAGTGCCGTCACACACACCTTGAATGCCCCTCCCTCCACCCACACTGCCTTAGATGGCTGGGAAAAGTTCCTGGTGAGCCATCATGTTCTGTACGGAGAACAAAGCCACACTTCCCGGCCCACGGCCGCCACTGGGGCTTCCAGACATCAATGATCACACTCCATCCTGTGAGCCAGGAACCTACAGACAGGAAAGGCGGGAGAGGGGATGGCCCGGGCCGGGGGCGGGGGGGGGGGGGGGCTGAGGGGCAGGCTGATTTGCACCAGCGTAACCATGGCAACAGCCAACCCAGCCTCCCCGAAGAAGGACACACACCGGCCCTGCAAACCCGCGCTTCTGCGCTCCAGCACCCCACGTATGATGCTCGGAGGAGCGCCAAAGAAACACACTGGGTCCCGGTACCGAATCAATGAGTCCAGGCCTTCTTCGGCACTGCAGACAACACAGGATCTTGTTTGGTATACAAACAAACAAACAAGTCAACGGCACTTCCACACGCGAGCCACCAACAATAGGGCTTTTTAAACCTTCTTTAAAAGCAGTAGCATTTGCAGTAGCGCCAAACAGACGCATGGTAACCCTCGTTCTATATGACTTTGGCTGTAATGTTACCTAACAGGGCTGCACCGCCAGGCTAGCCTGAAAACTAAGATCCTCCTCCGAGTGCTGCTACTACAGGTGTGTGCTACCATACCTGGTGAGTCGAGGTGTTCTAGAGACCACTAAGGTAACACAAGAACCCGGATTCATTCCCTGGGGTTGAGTGTTCACACATGGTCTCTCCTCGTGGTTGAGTTCAACGGGATCATGGAAGGATTCACATTTTGAAATCAGTTCCTATACCCTGATAGATTAGAGCCACTGCTAGAAGGGCCTCCGATCACAGTTCATTCCAGATATTCCTCCTCAGTCCTACTGAGACAAGCATCGGGCGTAACGAGGCTCCAATAACTTGGAAAAACTGTGAGAACGCGGGACTCAAAGACACAATTTGACGTATCAATTTATGAATACATGGCCTTAATCAATACCTCAGTACACTGACTAATGTACAGTCTTACACAGCTCCTGGCCGGCTTCTAGCCATTTTTTTTTTCTCGGTTTTTCTCTTTTCCTCCCTGAGGATTTCTAACCCTAAAGATGAACGGCTTCCTCAAATTACCCTCCGCTTCCTGGTGAACCTATTACAATTCCTCCTCCTCCTCCTCCAAGCCGCCCGGACAGTTCGTGCTCAGCCATTTTACATCTCACTTGTTACGCAGAAGCACCCAGAGCCATTGCAGGCAGCATTTAGTCGCTGACCGTTTAGCCTTTTGATAAATAAGAGCCCTGAACTGCACAACCGCCCAGGGGGAAGGGAGAAGAAATACAGAATTTCCAGTAAAGCCCGTTCTTGGTGAAGTGGGCTTTCTAGGGCCTTCCAAATCAGGATGCCGTGACTCCTTGTGCTTTTCCCCTTTGCTCCGTGGCGCTGTGCCCTGAATGACCCGCAGACGGGAACACAGCTTCTCGCCACTGAAAGACACCTGGGAAGAGCCAGGGGGTCACCGGGGGGCCGGGATTAAGTGTTGTTTCAACAGCACTAAGATGCACTCAGCAGACAGTTCCCTGAAGAAAGGACTAGCTTGGAATTAGTTTTGAGAGAGTTTTTTTTGTCCCTTAAGGAATACATCCATTAAAAAGCAGAGAGCCCTGGCAGCATTACTTAGTCAGACTCGCTTCAGAGAGGCTCACCAGACCGGAATAGGATTCCTCTCTTAGGGCATGAGAAGTTGAAGGTCACCCGTGAAGGTCACCCGTGGCCGTTCGTGCTGTGAAAGGCTGCTCGGACGCCCACATGCCCTTTCCTCTCTCCATCTGTCTGTGTTTCACGGCGCGGGGTGACATCCGTGAGGCGGGAGCGTGGACGCGAGCTGCGGGAGTGTGAATTCACGCGGCGGCGCGGGCGCGGCTGGAGAGACGGGCTGGTGCACGGGCGCTCGCGGGACGCGGCTGCGTCCACGGGAGCTCAGCGCCATCGCCTAGAGAGGCCAAGCTCAGCACCATACACCACCAGAGAGGGGGAGGGGAGGGGGGGGGACCCAGTCAAGAATCAAGCGTCTGCCGGTGGCTCACCCCTGTCATCCCGGCTACTCAGGAAGCTGAGATCTGAGGATCGCGGTTCAAAGCCAGCCCGGGCAGGAAAGTCCATGAGACCCTGATCTCTAATGAACCACCAGAAAACCAGAAGTGGCGCTGTGGCTCACGTGGTAGAGCGCCCACCTTGAGCTGAAGAGCTGAGGGACAGCGCCCAGGCCCAGAGTTCAGGCCCCATGACTGGTACAATAATAATAATAACAACAACAGCACAGCAATAATAGCTGAGAGATAATAGAACCGAAGCTTAGCATGTTGTAATTTCCAGGGACACTTGGTTTTCCGGCTGCCACGTTCATTTACCTGTGAGCTCGCCAGGTGCACACACACACACAGTACCAAAGACACACTCACATCGCCACGCACGGAAACCACGGAGCGCGTCCTCCTCTGGGTTGCGAGCCAAACACCGAGCTTCGGCTTCATGCACGGGCGTGACGCGAAGAGACACAGGCTGCGGACGGCCCTGGGGGCCCCACGCCCCAGCCGGGGAGCGGAGAGGGAATAGACCATGACCACGGCCCCCAAGACCGGGAAGACGGGGCCACAGCGAGGGGCGTGCGAGGCAAAGCACCGCCACCCCGGGGAAGACTCCCGATGCTGGCGCGCCCCAGTTCACACGTCACGGGAGCCCCGTGTGGCGTGCTCACACACGCGTGCACACACACACACCACACACACACGCGCACGCACACACACGTGCACGCACACACACACACCACGGACACACACGCGCACGCACACACGCACACCCCACGGACATGGAGCACGGGACGCACGCCGTCCGAGCTGCGCACGAGGTGGATACCGACCGGGTCGCGGTGCGTTAGCCCCCGCCGCTCTCCTCCGCTCTCTCTTCCTGGACCCAGCGACAGCTCACGCCCGTCGCCCGAGCCACCCGCGGGCTGAGCTCTGAGCACCCGAGCCCGGGCAGAAGTGACACCTGCCAGAGGCTTATCGCCAACCAGCCACGGGAACAGCACGCTGTGCATCCAAGGGGTTGAGCAGAGAGAGCTCAGGGACTGCGCCACTGGCCCCGAGTTCAAATCCCACAACCGACCAAGAGACCGGAAAGTAGAATAACAAAAACACGAGGACCCGATTCCCAGCCATGATAAAGACGCCGCAGCACTCCGTGAACGTCCGTGCAGAAGGTGGGCGTGCGTCCCACGCATGCATGAGCTCCGTCCACGGCAAGCGCGTGACCAAAGCCCCCAGAAGAGAACTGCTTATCCTGTCCACCGGCCTCTGCCTCCCTTTCATAATAAGAGTCCTGTGAAGGCGGGGAGCCCTCCCCCCCCCGCCCCGCAGCCTCACACAACCCAGGGATCAGGCTTGGTTGTAGGGCAGGCCTTCTGGCCAGGCGCCCTGAAATGGAAGTGCACCCTGAAAAACTCTTGGGAGCATGGGGTGGGGGTCTCCTGGAACTCTCAAGGAAGAGCGGGGGTTGGGAAGAAAGGAGGGAGTGAGGAAGAGAGATGGGGGGAAGCGTGGATGGAAATCATCCATCTGTGCCCCAGCCAGAACCACTTTGGAGGACGCCCTGTTAATAAGGCACTGGGTGGACGGATGGACGGATGGAGGGATGGAGGGATGGAGGGATGGAGGGACAGAGGGATGGAGGGATGGAGGGACAGAGGGATGGAGGGATGGTGGATGGAGGGACAGAGGGACGGAGGGACGGAGGGATGGAGGGATGGAGGGATGGTGGATGGAGGGACGGTGGATGGAGGGATGGTGGGTGGAGGGATGGAGGGATGATGGAGGGATGGTGGATGGAGGGATGGTGATGGAGGGATGGAGGGATGGTGGATGGAGGGATGGTGGATGGAGGGATGGTGGATGGAGGGATGGTGGATGGAGGGATGGAGGGATGGTGGATGGAGGGATGGAGGGATGGTGGGTGGAGGGATGGTGATGGAGGGATGGAGGGATGGAGGGATGGTGGATGGAGGGATGGAGGGATGGAGGGATGGAGGGATGGAGGGATGGAGGGATGGAGGGATGGTGGATGGTGGATGGAGGGATGGAGGGATGGAGGGATGGAGGGATGGTGGATGGAGGGATGGTGGATGGAGGGATGGTGGATGGAGGGATGATGGAGGGATGGTAGATGGAGGGATGGTGGGTGGAGGGATGGTGATGGAGGGATGGCTTCTGTGAACGGAACCGGGGAGAGTCAGCACGGAGCTGAGCTGGGCAGAAGCCAAGGCCTCACAGTGTGGTTCACAGCCAGGAACACCTTTCCGACCCTCAGGGTCCAGCTCTCCTGGGGTGGGGTGGGAGGGTGGAGGAGAATCTCTCCATCACAGGGAGAGAACCAGAACCACAACAACAAACACGGGAAACTCGCTCCATTTCCAACAGCCCCAAACTCTGCTCTTACATAAAAAAAAGAAAAGAACACATTCTTTGTTGTGTTTCTAGATCTCTCTGCAGAAAAGCTCTTGTTACCTTGGAGATTTATGAATCCTGCAAGTAATTGAGTGAAATAAAACGACGCCCCGGAGGACAGGCGCGTTGAAGATCTTCGCTGTTTGGTATAATCACCCCGTAAGTATTAAAAGGGGGCGTCGGGGGAGGGGTCGCGTTTCCAGTAGCAAAATACACATTAAAGTCCCAACCAAAGAACTCCATCTTGGAATCCACTTCACGCAAGTACCATCTCCATGATGAGGGCGGAAAATGGGCACTGAGTGATTTGGGGGGCTGCCTTGGCCGGGTGGTGCGGCGTCCGCCATTTTGCTCACGCGTGAAATGAAGCCATGGCACCTGACGTGTTTCTGGGCTCTCGCGAGGGTAGCGACCAGCCCACATTGAGGGTGGGGATTCCACCTGGTCATGTGAACCCTTTGTTTTCCCTCCAGAGGTTCGTGGGTCACACACCCCAAATCCGGGACACTTCAACGTTGGACTTTGATCTCGCTCTCCAGTAGGGTGGTAACCTCACAGGGGCGGCCGGGGCTCCTTGCTCCCCACCCTTTTCCCCCTTCCTTGCCTTACCTTATACCTTCATGTATCTCTACTTTTTTTTGGGGGTGGGGGGGCGGTCAGTGGTGGGGCTTGAACTCTGGGCCTGGGCGCTGTCCCTCAGCTCTTCAGCTCAAGGCAAGAGCTCTACCACTTGAGACACAGCGCCACTTCCCCTTTTCTGGTAGTTTATTGGAGATCAGAGTCTCACAGACTTTCCTGCCCAGGCTGGCTTTGAACTGTGATCCTCAGATCTCAGCCTCCTGAGTAGCTGGGATGACAGGCGTGAGCCGCCGGCACCCGACTTGACCTTGCTATGTTTGCTGGGTGATAGGGTCCGGCTGCCAACGTGGATTCCACAGCGAAGCTGCTGCCACCGCTTGGAGAGCTCTGAGCGGGAGCAACGGGCCACGGAGCCGGCCTGGGAGGGCACTCCTGCAGAGATGGCTGCCCTTGCTCCTGACCCCACGGTTATAGACACTTGTCCACCTCATGCGATTTCTGGTTTTTATGCTCCTTTTCTGAGGAGGGGGAGGGGAACAGGGAGGGAAAATGTGTCACTCACACATCTGAGAGTTGTTACATACACACACACACACACACACACACACACACACACACACAGACACACCGATCCCAGGGGAGGTTTTCTGAACTGAGCGGATGACAGGGCAGAGCCCGGTTTGGTCCCTGCCTTGGTGGCCGCGTCTCCCCATGTCGCAGGAGGAAGAGCACGCAGCTGCCGCTGAACTGAACCCACATCACATCCGGAGGACGAAGGCTTGACCTCCAAGGTTGGCACGGGCCGGCTGGATGCACAGGAGTTGGGTCTGGCCGGCGTGGCCCCTGCTGGGCTTCCTCTAAGCCCCCCTCTCTGCTCCCCAGCACCCCTGCGCCTCCACCACATGGCCGGCCTGCGGGGAGCCTGCCTGAGCCCAGCCTGCCGCCTGCAGCCCGCACACCTGCTTCCCAGCGCCCGGCCCGGCACGGGACATTTGTTTCCTCCTTTTTTTGGCACACATTCTCCGTTTTCTCTTCTCCCTCCCACCCGGCCTAGGACTAATGACCGAATTCTCCTCGTTCCTTCATTCCCGTCTCCTTTGCCCAGGAAGCCTTTCTGGTATTATTCAGGAAAATCACGGGTCAAGGTTTGTTGACAATTGCTTAAGAAATCAGGATTAAAGTATATATATATATATATATATATATATATATATATATATATATATATACACATATATATGTATGTATGTATGTAGGAAGCCAAACTGGACAAGGTTATCTGCGTGGAAAATGCACTAGCGTCCGCAGGGAATGTGTGGTAGCTAATTATCACCGACCAGTTGAGAATCAAATTAATAGTAGAGCATTTCTGGGCCTTCCTGCATTTGTGGGTAGCTTCAAGATGCACGGTTGTTGTGATTTTTTTTTTTTTTCTCCAAACCCAATTTGTAGAGAAGCCAAGATCTGGATGACGTGATTATCTTTTGGCTAGAGAAGACAAATGCCTTTGAAGCCAAGCTGCTCTTAACAGAAAGAAGAAAAAGAAAAAAGGACCATAAATTCAGAATAAAAGCAGAGGCTGGCGGCAGTGAGTCAGATCTTACAGTGATATATTATTAGTCAGCGCAAACTTTTCAAGGCTTCTACCCAAATTCCTAAAAGTTTAGACATGAAATTAGAAACAACACCACAGCCCTGGAAGAATATTGTTGTCTAGCTTAATCACAGTGTTGCGATCTTATTTTCTCATAGCAATAGGCATCGTGTTCAATGCGGCTCTTGAGGAATTACTTTGATGGTGATTTGTTTACTTTTCCGGGGAGTTCCGAGTTCCCAGTGAAAAATGTTGTTTCACAATACTCCTTCCTGGGCTGGAATCCGCCACCCCAGGGAAAGACAGCCCAAGAGAGACCCTTTTGGTCCCAAAGAAAATCCCCCTTTACCCCGTGGATGCTTGATAGCAGATGAATTTTTAAAAGATCCGTAAATAAATAAAACCTGGGTGGGTGACGTGGATTATTTATACTGCGTGTTATTGGACACTGAGCCAAATTCCAGGCTCTGAAGCCCACCGTTGTGAACTCTTGTGCTAGAAATGTGACTTCATTTTCTGAGCCAGCTGACTTACTCAGACCACAGGGCAATACTCCAACACGCTGGGGGCAAATGAAAGAACTCCGTAAAAGCGTTTAACCTATACCTTGATCTCAATGGTAGCCCAGGAAGACCGAAAGCAGGCTGCAGATCCATGCATCCTATTTCTCTCTGTATGGTATTTATTTTTTTCCAGTCGTTATATGGCAATGGATGAATTGGCGGTCTTGAAGACACGAGGTAGAATGGGACTCCGGTAGCTTGGATCACAGTTATTAGGGGTTCTCGGCTCTACCGCAGTCGGCTGGACTGGGACCTACCACATAATACTGTTGCTTCAGTTCTCGTGGTTTCAGAATACTAGCTGCGAGCTGAACACGGAAGTGTATGCCTACAGTCCCAGCAACTCGGGATGCTGAGATGGAAGGATCCTTTCATCCCAAGAGTTCAAGGCTACAGCAGAATAGGATACAGCCATTTACAGCCACCACATGGATGGAATGACGGCTCATTCGTTATATCAAGTGGAGTAAGCTAGACACAGAAAGACAGGTTCACATGAGGTCTCACTCCAACGGGAGTAGAAGGGAAGTTGATGCTATTGAGGCCTGGGGTTCAATGCTATCTAACAAGACGGGAGAGCCGTGGAAGGAAGAGTTTCCCAGAGCCTCAAGGCTCAGATGGAAGATTTCAGTCATGAGAGAGGCCGTCCCTGACCTGAAGTATTAGAAGCTATAACTTGGGAGACGCTCCTTACTCTTCTTGATGCTGTATGTCCATGTTTTATCCACACACACACATATTTACACAAACACATGCACACACCCTGCCCACCCGCAGGGCCCGGCCTCTGGGGTTATAGCTAATGCCTTGGAGCTCAGTGACAGATGAACCTCCTTATAACCTGAATGGAGATCTCGAGCTAAGAGAGACGCAGAACTAGCCGGGACACTTACTGGCATGAGGGAAAATTAAACACAAGCGAACAAGGTATTTCCAACAAAGAACTTCATCGATGGTGATTCACGGGGAAAGTCAGCTGCGGTGTTAAGGAATGAAGCACTGGAATGGAATTCAGTTCTTTGTCGTGCATCTTTAATTGTGATCATTCAGGAGATTGGGTGTATCTCCTAGTTTTAGTGAGAACGTTGACAGATACATAGATAGATAGATCGATAGATAGATCAATAGATAGACAGACAGACAGACAGACAGATAGATAGATAGACAGACAGACAGAGAGACAGACAGACAGACAGAGAGACAGACAGACAGACAGACAGACAGACAGACAGACAGATAGATAGATAGATAGATCGATAGATCGATAGATCGATAGATAGATCGATAGATTGATAGATCGATAGATCGATCGATCGATAGATAGACAGATAGATAGATAGATAGATAGATAGATGATTGATTGATTTCCTGGCCGTAAGAGCTGCAGAGCAATCGGTTAGTTAGATCTCTGGCAGTAAGATGCTTTTTCTATAGACCACAGCTCCAGGATGGGAAGTGCACATCTCATTTGCAGTTTCTTTTACAAGAATAGAGACGTTTGCACGTCCATAAGGACAGGTGCTCTGGTTCAGGCGTCCTGTGAAAATGAGGTCTCCATTTGACATGACTCCGAAGGTGGGGGCGGGGAGGGAGACAGAGAGGCGGGTGGTTTGTCCTGCAGGGCAGAGTTACTGCAGCAAGTGCGACTTTGTTCAAGATGACCGAGTCTAGACGCACAGTCAGGGTTTTTGTTTGTAATCGCTTTCCTCCGTTTCCTAGTTTTAGCTCTCCTCCCGCAGCCACGGAGGCCCAGGCAGCGGAAATAGGGGCTACACAAAATGGCGGCTTCTCACAAACCTCTTTTTACGCAACATCATCTCTGATTTATGTGAGGACACCTTCATCTGCTTGACATGTGTTTATTTGTGGAAAATCATATATATTTATAATATATGACAACTTATGAACCACGATGTGCATAACAAGAGAATCCTTTGGAAAACAGTATCAGGGAACCGATGAAGTATGGAAAATATAACTGATATAAAGTCTCGACTAGTAAGGAATATAACTGCTATAAAGCACCAAATAGGAAGGAAGGAAATGGAAGTGAGCAAGTGGTCATTTATGGTTTGGAGGGAAAAAATGAAGTTTAAAATAATAAAAACGAAAACAAAACACACCTGAAAAGTTACGTTCAAGCCTGCACGCTCCTCATGCCTGTAATCCTTCCTAGATCCATGCGAGGCTAAGCTGGGAGGATGAGCATTCACGGTGAGAGTCTCGCTCCAGCCCCGAGGACACGTGGGTGGGAGTAGCACGAAGTTAGAGCGACCTTGGACAAGGGTTGGGAGGAGCATGTCGCACATTAGTAAGCACTAGTTTAAACAACGGTGAGGAGTGTCCTCGTGCACACGGATGAAGTGTAGATTTCTCTCCTGTTATCAGTACACCACATGCTAGGGACTGAGCCCCTGCCTTCTGATAAGTGAGCTCATCTACAACAGCTGTCTTCCACACCAATAAAAGCCAGGGGTGGGACCGGGAAGGTGGCTCAGGGGTAGAGCACTCGCCTTGCATGCATGAGGCCCTGGGTTCGATTCCCCAGCACCACATAAGCAAAAGGAAAAAAGCCGGAAGTGGCACTGTGGCTCAAGTGGTAGAGCGCTCGCCTTGAGCTGAAGAGCTGAGGGACAGCGCCCAGGCCCAGAGTTCAGGCCCCACGACCGACCAAAGAAAAAGAAAGCGAATAATGCTCCTAAACAACATGGTGATTTCCTCTCTCTTCTTGTTTGAATTCTCCTCATCCCCCCCCCCCTTTTTTTCTTTTTTGGTTCCTGGCTTTAGCAGAAACTAAGCTGTAGATTTCAGTAATTTCTAAACTGGGGAAATTGAAACCCAGCCTCGCCCTCTCCAATAATCCACGCGAAGCAATTCTTGACAAGGCATAAAATAAAATGGAACTCCTCCAAAATTGAACTGTTGTGTTACTACGGCTCTTTTCTGTCGCGATTCATTTTTCTACCTGACCATGTTTGTTGGTGGCGGTTTTTCTTTTTCCTTTGTGCAATCAGATGTTTCCTCGGGGATTGATCCTGGTAGTCTGTCTATTTCAAATCTTTATTTGAAAAAAAACAAATCGTTTCGTGTTTGAGTAAGGCCACCTCTATATCCTTACATAATCTCAGCCCCAGCTCCGATAGGAAGATGCCAGGGGTTTAGAGCGGTAGAGGTGGTAAGACCGCAGTCTTGTGTTTTATGACTTGAATTTTGCGAACAGAGGAATCAAGTTTCAGAGATGTTCTCTGACCTTCTCAGCCATTATCCCCTTCACTGACCAAGCCCGGAAGCCGTCTCCCTCCTCTGAGAAACGCTTGTGAGACCCTGTATCCCCAAGCACCTGTGTGTTCAGGGGTGTCTTAGTTCAGCTAAGTGCTACATCTTCCTTTTAGATTGTGCACAAAATGAAGAGTTTAAAACAAGCCAGACATGGAAGCCATCAAGAGGCAGCAAGTCTTCCATATTTAGAAAACTGACCTTGGATATTTTCCCAACATGATGGGAAATAAAGTTGAGCATATCAGCAAGGATCCCACAAAGTTATAAGGACATCGGCAACCAGGAGATACGAAACTTCCACCCGGGCTCCACTACACATGCGTTCATTTCATTTTATACACGTGTGGACGTGCATTGGCAGCCACAGAGATTTCTGGTTGGAACGACCAAAAGGGCCCATGTTCTAACGCATCACCTCTACTCTGTGTTCAGAAATAGAATGGAAAACCAACAAGCAACCGCCACGCACGCCCGTCAACCAAGTCTACTGCCCGAGATACGCATCTTCACGTGATGTCAGCCTCTGCCCTCTTACAGGATACATAAAAGAAGCTGGACAGGTTTCACTCATCAGCCACGTAAGATTTTGATCTCAGAGTGACAGGGCCTGTAGACAAAAGTGAGACCAAGACCTAAACATAAATAAATAAATTGAAGAACAAAAAATTAGCCCCGGCCTATCCGATGTCTTGGTTTGGGAGAGTGGTTGACACAGAATGTTCATAACGTAAATGTCTTAACGACATAGGCTGTCAACAATACATACGATCATTAAAAGCCATAATTAAATACATTTCTGATCATTACAATATGGTTTCTGATCATCAAAAGCTTTCCTGACAAAGGTACAATGATGTAATTAGCAAATGATTAGCACGTATCCTCTTCAGAGCGCTCATATCGATGAGTACCAGTGGCTCACACCTATAATCCTGGCTACTCAGGAGACTAGGATCCGAGGATCATTTTCAAAGCCAGCCTAAGATATTCTTATCTTCAATTAACCGGCAAAAAGCTGGAAGTAGAACTGAGCAACCTTGAGCAAAACTAGCCAAGCAAGAGTATGAGGGCCAGAGTTCAAGCCCTGGTAGCAGTGCGTGTGTGAACACACACACACACACACACACACACACACACACACACACATTAGAGAATGGGCAATAAATAGAAACTGAGAACCAGTAAAAGCCCAAACAATCAAGAAACACACAATCTCCGCAGTCATCAGGGGAAGGCAGCCATAGTTAACACCATACATTTTCATGTTCATCAGCCTGGAAATAATTAAAAGTCTGACGATATCCAATACTGTTAAGAAAAGAAATGGAAATTTTCACGCCTGGTTAGAGAAAGATAATGAATACAATCGTTCTGAACAATTCGAGTACCTACTGAAGTTAAAGCTTATCTTTTTTTTTTTTTAAACCTAGCAATTCTAAGACTTGTCTGTACAGCCTGAAAAGAAACAAGGACTTAGCCGGGCACTGGTGGCTCACGCCTGTCATCCCAGCTACTCAGGAGGCTGAGATCTGAGGATCGCAGTTCAAAGCCAGCCCGGGCAGGAAAGTCCGTGAAACTCTGATCTCCAATAAACCACCAGAAAACCGGAAGTAGTGCTGTGGCTCAAGAGGTAGAGCACTGGCCTTGAGCAAAGGAGGGAGGGAAGGGAGGGAGGGAGGAAGGAAGGGAGGGAAGACAGGCAGGCAGGCGGGCAGGTGGACAGATAGACTTTTGAAAAAGGTCATTTCTCCAAGCATTATTGGGCTGCATGCTTTCTAGCAGCAATAACTAGAAAGTATCTAATTTCTCTTTAATAAAAAAAATAGATAAGAAATGATGGGTATAGTCACATGATGGAATAGAGTACAGTTGTTCAAATGAAGTACCCATGTGCATCATACGTGATGAATTTTCTACATACTTCATGCCATATGGTAGATCAGTACAAGCCACACGCAGGATTATAAATACAATGCCATATTGATTTTATAGCTAAATATACGCACTGCATGTTGTTTTTACAGGCTCCTGTAAGTAGCACAAAGCATCCATTTAGAAATCATAACAGAGCAAGTTGGAATTCACCAGGAAGGGAGAATGGGAGCTTGGGCTCCGGGCTTCAGTGCCGCCAGATGTGTGTTGACTGAAATTTTGCCGTAAGAATCCGCTAAGGATTCGCCAAGATAAGGCAGAATCTGGTAAGGCTGCAACATGGATGTACCTGTGTCATCTATTTTTCTCTATGCACGACTCCATATTTGAAAAACTCCCCCTCACAAAGGCCTCGGGAGAGAGCAGTATCTGAAAGACCAGCTGCAGAATGCATAGAAGATAATGGCTGACCATTATCAGAGTGGAAAGAACCAATAAACCCAGGCAGTGCCGGCCACACATCCAGTCCTGAGGACAAAGGAATTTCTTACTGAAAAGAAGCATTATTGAGCTCCACCGTTCCAGGCACCCAGGTCTAAATGGGACATTGTCTGGGTTCCCATTTGCAGACCGCACAGCTTTCTCCCTTAATAGCTGCGTTTTTGTTGGCTCAGAGCTTTCTCGGGCTCTTGCATTATTTAATTTTCCATGGTACCGAGACTTGCACAAGACACATCTCCATAGATTCAAAGTTCTCACTTCGCTGACAACCCTCTAGTTGATGCTGTATTCTCCTCTACTGGAGTTCCTGAGATACAGCAAGGGTGTGTATAAAAAACAACTAAGAGAATGTATCAAGGCACTGCTCGGGTCAGAAAGGCAGTACTCTGATCATTTTCTACACTGGAATATTGATAGCAAATGCAGACACTACACCTAGGGTTTTGATTCAGGTCCAAAGACTCGTAACATGAAAAAAAAAAATCTAGCCCAAATATTTCAGGGCCAATTTATGACAAAGACTGTACAACTGCTTGAAGAATCTTTTAGTTCCCGAAGGTCCGTGAGCTATTCGAGTATTGTATATGAAAGGAATTAGGGATTGAAAAACATCTGTAGTTAAATGTAGAGGCCTAAGAGGAAGGGCTTTGTGTTCAAATCTTTTTCTTTGAACATTATGGGAATTACAGAAAAAAACGGCTCAGGAAGCATTTGTTTTTCTCGAACTTAATTTGCTTCTTGCTTCATTTTGCCTTCTTTAATTTAGCTCCTATATATGTATCTTTTAATTCTGACCCTTTTGAAAACAAGGTGTACGCACATGGTCTACTAACAGCAAGAAATTATATATACACATACACATTCATACTTGTGCATATATGATTATTATATATGAGACTCTCTATATGTAAAATTAAAAACTTCCTAAGGAAATAATCACTAATTTTGTGACATTACCCAATATCCTACCCATATTCCTATTTCTCCAACTGTCTTTCATACTTATTTCTTTTATCTAAAAATCTAAGTTCATATTTTAGATGGGATTCTGTCTGTCTGTCTCTCTGTCTGTCTCTCTGTCTCTCCCTCTGCCTCCTCCTGCCCTTTATCTCTTTAAATAAATAAGCTAGCCCGTTTGGTAGCATCCCAACATTGCAGATTTGTTTCCTTTGTAATTGTTGCGTTGTTTTAATTTTCTTATCTTCTTCGTTCTGTAAACAGGAAACGATCAGGAAACAGCGTGACTGGGCTCCTACAACCCCGAGGTGGGAGTTTCGGGTCTGATCCACGCGCGTGGGCCGGCTTTCCCTCACGCTCCCTGATCCACGCACGTCTGCACAGGTGCGTCTGCACGCCTGTCTGCACGGCCCATCAGATCCTACCCTGAGCACCTCAGTCTCCTCGCCAAGGCCTCCATTTGGATTTTCCTTTGGCCTTTCTCAGAGACAAGTGGGTTGAGGAGGATCCAGCCTGCGCTTCTCTCAAGAAACCATCCTATCTTTCCAGTTGCTTCTTGTCTTAATGTTTCAGACCACATCTTGACGCCCACGTCACCCTCTCAGAAATGCGCGTGTGAGTTCCTCTGCCCCCACTGCACGCCAGCCCCCCCCTGCACGCCAGCCCCCCCCTGCACGCCAGCCTCCCCCTGCACGCCACGCCAGCCCCCCCTGCACGCCAGCCCCCCCCTGCACGCCAGCCCCCCCCCCTGCATGCCAGCCCCCCACTGCACACCAGTCCCCCCCCCCACCTGCAGACACACGGAGGTGGTCGCGGAGTTTCGCCCATCAGCAAACAGTCTGCCCAAATTACGCACCCCTTTCTCCTACCCGGCTTTGCCGCCTCCTTCACATCCCGCAAGTAGCTTCCTACTGTTTCAGAGCTCAGTTTTGTGCCCCCTAAATTTTCGTTCAACAAAGCACTTTGTACTAATGAGAGTTGAAAAGGTAAAGAAGAATCCACTCCATTCTCCTTTTACACACACACGTATATATACACGTGTGTGTGTGTGTGTATTTGTCGGTCGTGGGGCCTGAACTCTGGGCCTGGGCGCTGTCCCTGAGCTCTTCAGCTCAAGGCTAGCGCTCTACCACTTGAGCCACAGCGCCACTTCCGGCTTTTTCTACCTATGTGGTGCTGAGGAATCGAACCCAGGGCCCCATGCGTGCGAGACAAGCAAGCTACCACTGAGCCACCTTCCCAGCCATATATATATTTTTTTCCACCTAGGTACCATGCCATTCATCTTTATACTATAAAGCTAGGGGAAATAAAACCCATAAAATTTGGTGTCATGCACGATACACATGGCCCACTGCGGGCACTGAGGGGTGAGTAAGCAGGGTGGCACGTGGTATGTGTGGCCCGGAGTGCCAGGACTGTGTGAACGGGGAGCAGCAGACGCAATTCACGGCGGTGAGCAGACGCGGTTCAGGGCGGTGAGCAGAGGCGATGCACGGCGGTGAGCTCACACCCCCGTCGCCTTGGCCTTGGGTCCATCGAGCTTCTGCCTTTCTGGGAAGACCAGCGTGAGGACACGCAGACAGGGCAGGTGGCCACGGCAGGGGGCACAGGGGCCAGCGGCGAGCAGGGCGGAGGCCCGAGCATCACCGGCGCGCCCCGCTCACCCCGGGAGTGCGCGGTGCAGGGGGAGGACCGAGCCTGCCAGCACCTTGACCATGGCCTCCCGGCCACCGTCACCAGGACGACGGAACGCAGCTCTGTGGTCTTACGAAGCCACCTTCCAAAGCCAGCCGGCTCTACGCTCTCAGGACAGTCGGGGCGCATCGGAGACACGGGCAGCGAGCCTTTCCCGCTCCACACTCGCGTGGCCCGAAGAACACGCGGTCGCCAGGCCCCCTGGCATCTCCATCACCACCTGGAGTCTTCCTTCCGTCTGCTCCTGCCCAGCCGTGGCTTCCGCGATTCGCGTTCCCCAGGGGACCTGGGGACGAGGAAAGGCACCGCGCGTGAGAGGATGCACCCTGGGTGAGCGTTGGAGTATAGTTTTCAGGACAGAAAAACCTGGCTCTACCACGTGATGACAGCTTGATCTAGAACAAACCAACGGGCTCGTCTCCTCCTCGTTTGGTTTTCTTGGATGTACGATGGGCACCGGGGGAGTCGGCAAATCACAGATCCAGTAGAGCACCCACACACGGCATTCTTAACAGAGTGGCCTCACAGACGGGAGAGGGTCACGCTGGGATAAGGTGAGAACTGAGCTCCCAGAACAACAGGTCACTGGATCGTTCTAGAAGCAACCGTTATCTCCTAGGGTGCCGCAGACAGATGCTCGTCAATGCTACAATCACGGAGGAGCGGAGAGATCACGGCGGGGCGAGATGGTGTGGGAAGAAATGACAGCAGCAATGCCGGGCGCCCCTCACAAGATCCGACGGCGCCTTGGACTCCGTGTTACCAGCAGCGCTGGCGTGTGATTCTGGCAAGACGCCTCAAGGCCGCGCCGGCTTTGTTCTCAGGTTTTGCTGCCGTGGTGGCGAGATCAAGAGTAAGACAATGAAATCGTTCGTGACGTGAGACAGATCATCCCGGCTCTCGGGGATGTATGATAATCTAAGCACCTACGCTTGCTTGCGTCGCGGTTTACCCAGCCCTGACCTCTCTGCTGCTTCACCCCTCACGAATCCACAGATCGCCCGGTCTGTTTACACCTTTTGGCCATCTTTGATTCCCTCATTATTTTTATTTTTTTTTTACAAATTACTGAGAAAAATGAATCACGATGTCAGGTCTCTAAAAGCTCAGCCACCTTTGGACCTGCTTTTCTTTCAAGTCCTGTGACTTTTCTATTCACGAGAACGTGGAAGACACCGCCACCCGTGGCCCCCGGCCGGTGAGGTCCGGAGCCTTCGATGACTACAGAATCCCAGAGGCTTGGACGTGAGCGCATCCCGCACCCCCACACGGAAGACCAGGGGAAGCAGGTGCTCATTGAAGCACACGTGGACAGAGCAATACTAAGACGAATTCCACATGCTTCGCTGTTTCACTGTCTTTTCCCGTGTTAAATACAATAATCTCAAAGGATCGAGTAGCCATAGGTATTGCTCTCCAAATGTGGGCAGAGAGGAAACGAGAGTGATCCAGTATCATCACCAGGAATGCACACAGAAAACCTGCCTGGAGCGTGGTAAGTGTGATCAAAGATGCCAGGCACTGAGGTACCAGAGACTCAAAGCAAATCTGCAGATATATAGACACATGTATGTGTCTGTGTGTGTGTGTATGAAATAATGCTCAATCAAGCATCCACTGTGTGAAGCATGGGAAATCCAAGACGAAGCCTTGTATTTGGTGTGACTTTCAACCCGTCCAACTTGCCTTCCGAGATCGCGGTGACCTTTTAATGAAATCACGCCGACAAGCCACACACTATGCTGGTGGCCTGTGAAAAGAAACCTAATTATTTCCAACAGTCATAGTCTGACAATTAATTTAGATAATTGCTTGACTCCTCATAACATCTGTCCTAAAAATAAAATTCTGAGCATAATTAATAATTATCTCCGTCCTTTAAAAAAAAAAAAAGAAGAAAAAAAACCCCACTGGATGTCCTCCTGAACATAATAATGAACAAGGTTTGCCTCTTCTCAGAACTAATGAAGAATCATGGAATAAGGATTGGGATCGCACTGGGGCTGTGTGTGTGTGTGACGCAGCTGGTTCTCTGAAGATGTTTTTGAAGATGGAATATTAGCATGCCACCACATGAATAGACTGTGCCCGACGAAGGAGATTCCCAAACACTGAGCTACAGAGATAAAAATACAAAGAGCCCCAAGCTGCTTTAGTGATCCCAGGCTAGACACAGTTTTTCTAGATAGAAAGAGCACACATTGTCGTTTTAACCAAAGTCAAGGGCTAAGTGTCGAGATTCTTTCTTGTTGGTGTTGTTGTTCTTAAGAAACTGTGCAGGAAGCCAACACATAAAAAACGCGGCTCGCTGTCAATTTTCCTGACACGTACGTCAGGAACCCTAAATCCGAGGTCCTGAAACCCTGTGATACAATAATAATAAAAGAGGCCGGCCGGATTTATGATGGAGCGGTGCCTTCCATGACAGGAACACAGCAAATCAAATTAGTGGAGGGGAGATGAATCGAATCTCATCCAACCCTAAGTGACCTCCTAAATTCCCCGTCTCATAGAAAAGCCGTGATTGAAGCCCCCTCGACACCGGGCCCAGAAATAATCCCCGGGAGTGGCCTTGGCTGTGGACGGAGAAATTGATTCCACTGAATCCTAGATTATTAAAAAAAAAATGGAGGGCCTACCTGGGCGCTCACGCCTGTCATCCTAGCTGCTCGGGAGGCTGAGAGCTGAGGATCGCGGTTCAAGGCCAGCACAGCAGAGCCTTCACAGACCCCCCAAATTCAGATTCCTAGGCTTTGATTTCTGGCCCCACGCGACCACCTGAAGGATGTCCCCCTCGGTACCTGGTACCTGGACTGGTACCCGGACACAAGCGCAGGTCTCAAGGATGATTTCTAAACCAAGACGTCACGAAACCTGCCCTCTCCCCAGGGCTCGAGTTCTCCGCCAGCAGGGCCTGCTGCCTTAATCCTCGTGAGCAGCCATGATAAAACCACGGCCTCTTCCTCGCTCCCGAGTGGAACGCAAATTCTGCCAGGAGTGAATTCCGCCCAGACGCCCCAGGCCGCCGGGAAGGCAGGCACACACTCGGCCCTCAAGTGTGTTTGACTTTTGTCAAAGAGCTTTCAGTCCCCTGCCTGGTGCTCTTGCCTGCATGTGTGTGTGTGCGCGGGTCTGCGTGTGTACCTTAGACACATGTTTTAGGGTGCGGACGTTGTTTCTAGCAAAGCCTCTTTGGAGGTTCTCAAGGATAGGAGGTCGCAAGGTGGATCTGTGCAGTGGACGCCCAAGCATCCTTTTAAAGGCAAGCTCGCAAGCATCGGGGATTGGTTTGAACTCAGGGACAGCATGAGGCCCCCCTGGGTTCAACTTCCATCTCTGCTTTTCCTTATTCTCAGGCGCCGGTGGCTCACGCCTGTCATCCCAGCTACTCAGCAGGCTGAGATCTGAGGTTGGTGGTTAAAGCCAGCCCCAGCGGGAAAGTCCTTGAGATTCTAACTCCAATCAATCACCAGAAGAGGAGCTACGGCTCAGGTGGTAGAGTTCCAGCCTTGAGCACAAAAGCTCAGGGACAGCAGCCAGGCCCTGAGTTCAATCCCCCCCCGACCAACCAACAACAACAGCAACAAATTATTTCTCTAACTCGAATCCCACACATCCAAACCGTCCGCAGCACAGACACGAACCATCGGTTCACATCCCACAGCTTTGCATTTATCCGTGCATTGAATGTTGCATTGAATGTTGTCATCTTTTTGTTAAAAAAGGAGTCATGTCTTGAGCTGTCTGCTTTGTGGGCACTGAGTGGAGTCAACAGCTTACGTGGTTATGGAGCGGGGGGGGGGGGGGGGGGGGGATCCAGGCCCGCAGACCCGGCCCACACTCAGGCATCATCATCACAACCCCGGGAACAACTGGCAGGCAGCCTTGCCTTGGGCCAGAGAGAAACTCGAGCCTAATTATATGCTTTCTCACGCTATTTAAACGCTTGAAATGCCCCAAACTTCAAATATTTGCTTGCATCTGGTCAGACTCTATAAAGAGCCACGGTAAACAGTGGGAGCTCTTAGAACAGCTACTCTGTGGGGTTCGTCAGAAATTGGGCAAAAGCACAGCATCCTAGCATTGGAGAGAGACACAGATAGATAGATAGATAGATACATACATACATACATACATACATAGGTACATACATAGATACATACATACATACATAAAGAGAGATAGATATGTAATTTTTAACCCACTTTAGTGCTCAGTAGTTTCACCAAAAATTAAATGTCCTAAACTATTAGAATTGCAAGAAAACTTAGTCTTGGTTTTGTTTTCTGGTCCTGGGGCTTGAACTCAGGCCCTGGGCTCTACCACTTGAGCCAACAGCACCACTCCGGTTTTCCCATGGTTCACTGGAGATGGGGCCTGAGCTCTGGGCCTGGGCGCTGTCCCTCAGCTCTTCAGCTCAAGGCGAGCGCTCTACCACTTGAGCCACAGTGCCACTTCCGGCTTTTTCTGCTTAGGCAGTGCTGAGGAATCGAACCCAGGGCCTCGTGCATGCAAGGCAAGTGCTCTACCACCGAGCCACCTTCCCAGCCCCTAGCCAGATATTTTTTATACACACCCGAGGAACCGAAAGGCAGCTGACAGGCAGGGGAGCCGGGCTCTTTCCTGCCCAGTCATGTGTTCTAGTCTAAGGAGAACAGGAAGGCGCTCTCGGGTAGCGGGTAGGGTGGCGTTTGACTCAGCACCGTCTCCACGCAGCACTGAAACCTTTCCGTCCCCGGCAGGACTTTCACACCAGGACAGAACGGAAGGCTCAGTCCCGAGTGGAAGCTGAGCCCCGAGACGTCATCAACGCAGACAAACCCGAAGGAGACTCACTTCAAGGACCGTGAGCCACCACAAGGCGCGAACTCCTTTAAGTAAGTGAATTATCACGTGAGCTCTGATACCGGGTTGTCATGGCGAAGGCTCCATCCCGGCCGATGGGCTTTTTGTCGTTGCTGTTTTTCATTTTCATCTCTAAGTCATTTACAAGGAGCTTCCGTTCAACAGACAGAGTCTCCCTGTCCATCGCCCCCTTGGTCCCTTCTTGTGCAGAGCTCCCAAACTCTCAGCTAAAGCCCAACCCCTGCTGTCTCTTTGCATGGGAGAATATCTTATTTCTCTGCCCTGCAGTGACCTACACTGCCCACCTCCTCCTAGTCTTCTTGAAGCCAAGACCTCCACCATCTCTATAAAAACTCCCCCTGATGCATAGATAGACACCAAGCTACGTCCCCGCAGAACTCGCCTCCACCTCTTCCTCCCTAAATAAAGCAGCTCTCTTTTTTTAAATTCCTGACACCTCCCATGGTCATTCTGAAGCACACAGGGGAGTTGCACAAGCAACGTTGGCTCTGGACGTACAGTTTACACCACCTGCTGCTACAGGAGTTTGAACACTTGGAATGAAAAGGACAGAGGGCATCGACGCTGGCCTTCAGAAAGGAGGCAACGCTAAACCGTCCAGCTCCTGTCCGGTCGGAAGCAGGCTCATCCCAGCCTTCCATTCCTTCAGAGCCAAAGTTTCTCACCCCTAGGAAAGCAGGTGTGACACACGCATGTGGCCCAGCGGTGTCAGCCACTGGGGCCAGCTGTGCTGTGTGTGTGTGTGTGTGTGTGTGTGTGTGTGTGTGTGTGTGTCCGTTTGGTGGCTGCCCCTTGTCCCCGGGGAAGTGTGCTGACACCTCTCCCATTTCTGTCTCAGAACGACAAAGTTAAGCACTGGCAAAACCACCAGTTTACCCTGCTTTTTTATTTTTTTTTAAGATTTCCCTGGCAAAAGATCAAAGAAAGAGAGGAAGAGAAGCTCAAGATAAGGCTTAAAAAAAAAAAAAGTAACACAAAACACTATGCACAAAAGCGTGGGAAAGGGAAGAGTCTGTGTGTAATCCAAACATCGTCCCCACAAAAGCTGTCTCCAAAGAAACCAGGCCGCAGCCTGGCTTCATTTCCAGGAATTAAAGAAAGGACTGGCAGCTTCAGGAGCTGAGTGAAGAGTCCAAATGCCCCTCATCTTCCCAAGAAATGGCTGAGCAAAGCCCCAGGAAGGCAATGTGAGGAGAGAGAAAAAGAGAGACAGACAGACAGACAAAGACAGAGACAGAGAGAGAGAGAAATGAACTTAGCTCCATTCATCAATCATGTACCAATTAAAGAAAGGTGGGAATTTAGGCCCTGCAGAGACAGGAATAAAATGACACTCAGCTTGTTTCATGATTTCTACCTGGAAATTACGAAATACATCTTGACCCTGATGTTATAGCTTCAAGCCTCACTAAAGTGTACTACCTGTTGGTCCAATACCCACCTAAAAAAAATTAAAGTCTAACACACAGCAATTATTCTTGCTTGAGCATACTGGGAGAGCTCATGAAGAATGAATTTATGCCGGCCTAGCATCAGCTCCTGCCGATGGTTTGATCCAGAAATATAAATCAATCCGTTGCTACTTTTAAACCTCTTAGGCTATTTTCTCGATCGCTCTAGCAAGGTTAAGGTACAGAAGTGGCTGAATGTAGGGTACCACCGTAAGTAAGGCCATGTGTGCTTGCCATTCAACGCAATATTAACCATTCCTGGAGACTTATTAAAAATATTTCCACATACTTCACTTTATATCAGGAATTTACGCTCATGTGGAACTTGGATACGGGAGGAGGTAGCCGTCAGAGCACATGATTTTATTTAAAACCTCAAAACAACAAGAACTAAGACACTCTTTCGTCTTATTTATACGAGGCCACCTGGCAACAGGTTTCGACAACTTTGAATTTCAAGCTAATCCCGTATTCATGTTTGCATTTCCCCAGGAGATCACACAGGATTATGCACACACTAGTATTATTTCTTGCACCACAGACTGTGGTTTGAGCTAAAATGTGGAAGACAGACGTCCACAACGGTCCAATCAGTAGCCGCTCAAGGTCTGGGGGTGGGGGGAGGGGCGGGAAATGTGCTTTCTAATCGGGAGACATTGTGAACATCTGGGGTTTGCCAGCTGCTGCTATTTAAATAAATAGTGTTACGGGCTTCCTGCATCTGGGCGTGATGCAGTTAGCTCTTGGGGAGGGGGTGCTTGTTAATTTTATCGCGATCACTCCATAGTGATTATTTTTCTAATGAGCGTATCTATCCACTATGGACCCTTTCACGATTGCGAGGTAAGAGCTCTGCCCCGTGAGCCCATCCTTTTGTATTTTGTTTTTATTATCTCTGCACAGACAGGATCTCACGGTCCAGCCAGAGTGGAGCTCAGAGGCCAGACTCTGGGGCTGGAATTAGAGGCCAGGGCTGCCACATCCAGACAGCACCTGACTCCTCTTCCACGAAGAAAAATGACGGTTGGCTACTGACGTGACTGAGGCTATTTTAATACGAGCGTGAAGAAGACTATGTGGTCCACAGAGAAATCAGTGGCCAAGGACCCTTGTTAAAATGGTGCTGTCTCTTGGGCTGGGAAGGTGGCTCAAGTGGTAGAGCGCTAGCCTTGAGCTGAAGAGCTGAGGGACAGCGCCCAGGCCCAGGGTTCAGGCCCCACGACCAGACCCAAAAAAAAAAAAAGAAAAAAAAATGCTGCTGTCTCACGCTCTAGCATTCAAAAACTTGAGGGAAATAAAGACTTTGGAAATCTCTCTTTTTCACAAAATTCATAACCTTGTCGTAATTCAATACATCTATGTGAACATCCTGCACGCTTGCTCAATATCTTAGTTGTTTATTTTGATTGGATATCGTTTGCTGCATATTTTTCTTTGCGTTTCTTTTATAGGGGGGTATGTGTGTGGCTATGGATGAAAACGTGTTCATTCTTACCCTTGCAGTTTTCTTTATTTTTTATGATATCCTTTAGTCCCATTTCAAAACAAAATGAAAAAAGGCAGAAAACCAAAGATACTCATGTGACAAAATTAGTACCACTTCTCTGAATTGAGAAGAAGGTTGGACCCATTTTTTACAGGTTTTTCTTCTTCTCCAGAGAAGCAGGAAAAGGAATCGTCTGGAGCTGACGGTGAGCGATCGCTTCCTGAAATGGTACGAACCTATTTTATCAGGAGTAACGTCATCTGCCTGCTTCACGTCTTTACCCCAAAGATGTCACTGTGAGAAAAGATGGAGAGAAAGCAAGGAGGGGAGGAGGTTTTTGTTTTTCATTATTAAATTTTCCTGTGAAGGAGGGAGATGATTTTTTAAAAAATCAAACGTAGATGAAAGAGAAGCTGGGAAAGAAGGAATCTCCTTGCGAAACTTCAGACCCAGCCAGGTGGACCATCCAGCTAGATCCTAGTTTTGCTCAGTTTCAATCGCACCAGGCTGGTGTAGAGGATCAAAGGACGGCTTTCTGATCTAAGTTCAGGAGAGTCGGCGCTGTGTTGACGGACTGAGTGTAGATTCACCCCGCTGAAGGACAGCCCGCCCCCCCCCCCCCAGCTCCTCAGCACTACGTACAAACGAGGATCTGATAACTGTTATTATTATTTTTTGCAGGGTGGGGGAGTGTGGGTTGTGGGACCTGAACTCTGGGCCTGGGCGCTGTCCCTCAGCTCTTCAGCTCAAGGCTAGCACTCTACCACTTGAGCCACAGCACCACTTCCAGCTTTTTCTGCTTATGTGGTGCTGAGGAATCGAACCCAGGGCCTCATGCATGCGAGGCAAGCCTCTACCACTGAGCCATCTTCCAGCCCTGATGTCTGTTATTTTAAATAGTCATCTATTTTGGAGGGAAAAGAAAAAAAAAACCTCCACTCCGCCTCTGTCGAAAAATAAATAAAAAGTCGAATTAGGAAAGTACTCGAAACATTCTTTCCCCACCACACACACACCAAAAGCAAGGTAGGAACCCCACATCAAATGGGATCTTTTCTAGGATAGTTCCTCCTCCTCCTGGAAATATTAAATTCAGAAAGGCTGGTCTCAGAGAGAAAAGTCTGGTGTGACCCCAGAGGGAGAGTTAAGTTTGCGACGTGTGAAATCGAGACATTATGCATTCTCTCCATGTTTCTCTTTCTCTCTTTTATATAAAAAAAAAATCCTTTTTCTTTGACCCAACTGGGTTTGCCACCTAAAAGCGTGTGAAGACTGCCACGCAGACACGTGTTTCCCTCACAGCTTGCACGTGAGTTCTGAAGACCAACACTCTGCCTCCGCCTCCCACTAAGTCAGACAGACGTGAGCACACGGGGAAAGTTAGCACCGTGTCATTTCCCTCGGCAGGCAGGAACGCTGGCTTGACAAACTTGCAGTTCCCTTTTTCAGCCCAGGGGGGGAGAGAGAAAAACACGTTTAAAAAAAGGTCCTGTGGTGAGGATGGTTTCTTAATTCAGAAAGGGAAGGTCAGGGAAACGGGGGGCTCTGCACTTCAGATCCTGTGAGCAGGAAATGCTTCCTGTTGGACGGCTGGGGTTTTGTGTTTGTCTTTTCCTTAATCGTCTTCAGACGGGGGATCAGCTGGAATGTTCAACCTCACAGCGTTAGGCAATAAAGATTTCTCTGGAGCCATAGGCATTCATAAAAATAGAGTTGTTAAATGCTGTCAGCCCGGAGAAACTTTTGCCAATCACCAATATAGAGAGAAGTGTGAAAACAGCACACTTATCTTTGGGTTATATATTTCTCACTTCAAGCTTCTAACTTTAAGAAATGCCTCTTACTTAAAACAAAAAGTTTTCTCCAGTGCTGCTCAGTAGGCACCAGGCTGCACAGGAACTGCAGAGAGAGAGAGGAGAGAGAAAGAGAGAGAGAGAGAGAGAGAGGGGAGAGAGAGAGAGAAAGAGAGAGTGTGTGTGTGTGTGCATGTGTGTGTGTGCGTGTGTGTGCGCGTGTGTGTGCATGTGTGTGTGCGCGCGCGTGTGTGTGTGTGTGTGTGTGTGTGTGTGCGTGTGTGTCAGTCAGGGGGTCCGGGACACGGGGAGAGGGCCAGGAAAAGGGTGTCCCAAAAGAAACGTGCTGGTTACCTGACTGTAGCTGTCACCCCTCTGTACATCACCTTTGCAAGAATAGCTTTTTGAATGTCTTCTCGAAGGGAATCTGCTCACGCGCCATCTCCCTTTACAGGCCCAGGGGCTTGGAGGAAACGCATTTGCCTATAGAGTCTCCCCCTCAGGCCCGGCGTTGGGGGGGGGGGTGGCTGGGAGCCATCGCGGGACATGGACGGGATCCAATAAGGGCCGTGGCCTGGCCGTCTACACCCCCAGCCCGCCTCCAGGAGCCGCTGCTTCCATGAGAAGGTGGGGTTTGAGGAAAAACGTTTCCATGTTAAATCGACAAGACCCTGCTTGTGGTTAAGACTTTCCCTCTCCTTCCCTTCCTTGTCCCCACTTCCTCCTCTCCTCCTCTCTCCCCTTCCTCCTCTCCTCCTCCCTCCCTTCCCTCCTCTCTCCCCTCACCAGGTGTTGGCGGCTCATGTCTGTCATCCTAACTCAGGAGGCTGAGATCTGAGGATCGCAGTTCAAGGCCAGCCCGGGCAGGAAAATCCATGAGACTCTGATCTCCCATAAACCACTCAGAAAACTGGAAGTGGCGCTGTGGCTCAAGGGGTAGAGCACTCGCCTTGAGCTGAAGAGCTGAGGGACAGCGCCCAGGCCCAGAGTTCAGGCCCCATAACTGACAAAAAAAAAAAAAAAAAAAATACCAAAGAGACCGTGTGGACACTCAGGAAGAAAACAAGAGACTTTTCTTAAGTAACAGGAAGCTTAGCAAATTCCCCCCTCCACACACACACCCAGCAAGAATCTCTTAGGGCCAACTGAGACCTTCCAGCCCAGGCAGCCTCATGACCATCTACCTAAGATTTCTATCCCCAATCTCTTTGTTGGCAACCAATGAATTCAGGCCCCACTGTGAAAGTACCTAGAGTCAGAGCTGGGTGAAACACAATGGAATCAATGAGCCAGAAAACATCACAGGACTTGTACACACACACACACACACGTGCACAGATAGAAATATACATTGCAATATCTCAAAATTCCGCAGGGCTTCTTTACAAAGACATTGCATTCTTCCCCTCTGATAGACATTATTTGCACACATCACGCTGAGCGCTCTACCCGGTGTCAAGTTCCTTTTATAGATGTGTCAACACGGAATTCACACCCTGGCAGGTAGACGTGTTTCTGTCCACGTGAGCAGCTGGGTAGACTTTTCTACATGTGTTACTGAGTGCTGCTAGGCTCCAAATTACTCCTCTACCTGTTAGAGATCTGAAATAAGCCATTTAGGGTTTTGTTTTGTTTTTTTGGTTGGTCATGGGGCTAGTGCTCTACCTCTTTGAACCACTTCTGGTTTTCTGGTGGTTTACTGGCGATGAGAATCTCCTAGACTTTCCTGCCTTGGTCTGGCTTTGAACCGTGATCCTCAGATCTCAGCCTCCTGAGCAGCTAGGATGGCAGGCGTGAGCCACCAAAATGAACCATTAACAAACCATCTCCACGCTGGGCACGGTGCTTCATGGCTGTCACCCCAGCTACACAGGAAGCAGAGACAGGAAGATCGTGACCCAGTCCAACCAGCCTTGGTGTAAAGACATTCAAAAAAGGAAAAGATCTGGAGAGACAAGAAGAAGTAGGCACGCTTCCGCCATCGAACAGGACTGGCTTCACATGGAGCGAAGAAGCCAGAGAGCTGGAAAGGGTCCCACAAAACGCTTGGCCTGGCAGCCACCTGCTGGTGTGCCCCGATCTTTACAGGATCAAACACACCCCACTTCTCAGCCAGGAGAATTAGTATCCTACCACCAAAGTCCCAGAAAGTCAGGAAGAGCACAGCTCCTAGGAGAGGGTTCTATGGAAGATTCCTACAGCCCCCTGGCCCAACCCCATCCACAACCAGGGTCTATCAAGATACCTGTCTGTCTTGATCTAATTGCTAAGCCTGGCTCCCTGCCTTGCTTCCCTCCGTCTTTCTTCCTTCTTGCTGTCCTTCCCTTTCTTCTTCCTTCCATTCTTTTTCCTTCCTCCCTTCCTCCCCTCTTTTCTTCCTTCCTTCCCTTCCTTTTATTCTCAGAGGAGAAAGAGAAGCAGGACTCCAAGCCATAGCTTCTCCTCAGCAGCCATTGCTGCTCTAGCAGCTACTAACAGACAGGTAAACAGCACAGAGAAGAGATTTTTTTACCTGACTCACTCAACTGAGAGCCTAGAGACTTCTCAAAAGCAAGTTCCCGCTGCAATCTTGGACATAGCCTCAGATGTCACCAAAGTGCGAGAGATGATCACTCACAAGGGTGGTAAAAAGGCACAAGGCACTGTGAATTTCCAAACTGTTGTCTGTAGATGACAACGCGTCTGGTGTTTTCCAACACTGATAACTAGCATTGCACTTACGGTTATTTTTTTCTTTTAATGAAAAATAGATTAGCATGACACAAGTGGCTGAACCTATTCAGGAGAAAGGAAAGGAAATGTGACTGGATCTCTTTGGAAGATGGGAGGGGAATATTTTCAGCCTCCAACACCGCATATGCAAATACATGCGTGAATTGACGAGGCTAATTTGCATTTTACACACTTCCGCACACATGTCCCAGAGGCTTCTGAGAGGGTAAATTAAATTTCATGGATCTCCTCCAAGGACGTGTCTATTGTTGTTTGTTGGAACAGAGGAGGAAATTGAGACATAAATCGGGAGTGAGCCAAAAATTAGTCAGGTCAAGAGGGAGCGCGAAAGACAGAACTCAGTTCTCAGCTCCAAGCACCAAGCACATCACTGTCCTCTGCAGCCGTCAAGATAAAGCGGAGCAGCTGCAATGCTTTCCCATGTTCTTCATGTGTTAACAGAGTCTTTTATTACAAGGTTTTTCATGCGAAAGATGGATCACGTATGAAACGCGATCCAGCAGAAGTGATGTCTCTTACAACGCTGCCATGACATTTTTATCCGTCTATTCTCTGCTTTGGGCAGGCATGGATTGAGTTACCAGCACTGCACAGAGCCTGTGCGACCTGCATCCACTGAACCTCAGATTACACGCAACGCACACATGCTAATCAGCATTTAATAACGAGGCAAACCGGAAAGAAGCAACCACACAAGAACACTCAGACTTAGGACTCCTGAACCCTTTCCCAGCTTTTACACACTAGGATTCTGGAGCTCAAGACGCACTTGAATCTTCTAGAACTTACCAGTCGAGGGGGGTGGGGGCAGGAAGGAAACAAGCTATTGATTCCAAGAAGTAGAAAGGTAGCTTTCTGTACTTACTCCCTTTGATCATGAAACAGAGACTCTTCCCTTTGAATCAGAGTATCTAAGCCATGGGGAGGGAAAGATGGAAGGCATTTCACAGCAGAGACTGAGTCAGGTTTGATGGGATTTTGTTATTTTCACGATTGTTTTGAAGAGGAAAAAAAAAAAAAACCCTAAATAGAAATGAAGTGATTTCCTGTAGGCAGCCACACGGCAAAGTTGAACTCCCCTGCAAAAATGGAACTTGATTCCACATCCTAGAGATGCGGTTAGTTCACTGTTGGAGGGGAACTCGATCAGCGAGAGACAGAGACGCCGCATGGTGGGAGGTGGAATTGGGAGTCTTTATCGGACAGCCAGCCGCTGCAGGTGGACTCCTATCCCAAAGGCCTGCGGCCCCTCGCATACACTTAACACTGTCGGACCACTGAACCATGAGAGCAGGAAGAAAGAGAGAGCAGACAAACAAGACCAACACGCCAGATCGACTCCAATGGGGTCGAGGAGAGCGAGACCTGAGCCGTGGCCTAATGGCCCTGAGCTGGTCAGGGGGGCGGGTCACAGGAAACTCTCGCTAGTTCAAGGCACAGGACTGACAGGTGCAGTGGCCTATCATCCAAGTCCCCGCCCCTGCCTCTAGGAATTCAGGCACGCCCATCACCCTCTTCCACCATGAAGACAAGATGGCCCCAGTGAGACCCAGCATCCTCATTTTGTCACGACCGCAGCTAATCAAGATGGCACACTGTGCTGAGAGAATGGCAGGGTAAGTACCATCCTTGGAAGTTCTGACCATAACCAGACTTAGTGAAGAATTTTCTTTTTCTCCACAGGCAAAGTTTCAACCCCACCAGTTCATTGATTTTTGTCCCTTGATGAAAATTTGTGGTGGTTAATCCAGCAGACATGAACATGAATGGATGGCCTGAAAAAGGGGGAGAAAAAAAGCAATCAAGAGGATTTTTATTCATGATTTGCTTTAAGAAAGTAAAATGTAATGATATTTCAAACAAAGAATGGAGAATCACAGACGCTTCTGATTCCCACAGGAATACAAAGCCAGAAAATGTCTGTAAGAGACACCCATGGTATGACATACTTTCCACAGAATTAGAAAGTTATTTCAGGGAGCGTCTGCAACTTTCCCAAGGTCACACAGCAAAGCACCTGGAGCCTGACCACGGATAGTCTCCACCTTCTGTGAGGTGGAGTGTGTCAGTCAGCTACGCTGGAAATACATTCCATACAAAAGCAATCCAGGACCTTCATTTCCCGCATTTGCATCTCAAAAGACTCTATGATAAAGAAATCATTTGCTATTGCCAGGTAAGTGCTTCCTCAAGCAAGAAATTCAGGACCCATGAAAGGCAAAGAAGAAAATTCACCAGCTCTCAACTCTTCTCCATATTATTAGACAGCCACAAAAGACATTTCACGTACTGGCATTAAACGCAGGCGGTCTAGAATTTCTAGCCGTTTCTAGGACTTTGCAATTTTAAAGGGAACAGTTTCCCGGGACCTAAATCAAGTGAGTCCATAAATTATGAAAAGACAAGGCCCTCTGTTTGTGTCCATATTGCTAATAAACATGTGGTAGACCTTGGAACAGAGATATCTCTTTTGATGCTTTCAACCACCTTAGGGGTGTGGGGGGGGAGGTTTAGTTATTTGTCTTTTAGAATCCTCGTGCCTAGAAGAGGACTTGAGCCGCTAAGCAGTTATTCTTCATGCACCACTTAATAAGTGGATACGTTGTCTAACTGAAAAAGAATGGCAGAAAACCGCTTTCCAGTTTCTGTTCTGTATCTTGAAATGGTTTCACAGTTGTGGGACACGGGAGCCAAGTTTCCCTGAAAGAGTCCTTGCGTCTCTGTGTCTGCAAAATACATTTTCGTCATACTCAAGACAAATACAATGGCGTTCCAAGTACTTTATTCTTCATGAAATCAGACAGGCTCAAAGCTGGAAGGATGATGTAGAGCAAGACGACATTGGGGCAAACGCTCGCATCTCAGTGCCCAAGCCGGGCCTTGGGAGGCGTGTGCATTTGATCATCTGCTGCTGGCGCGGCAAATACAAGTCCTCCGACAGCCTAGCGCCCAGAGTGCTCGATTCATCAGTCCTGTTCCTCAGTTCATACCGCAGCTTCACCCAGGGAAGCCAAGACGGCGGTCTTGGAGATGCTGAACGGCCTGTCTGTCTGTCTTCTCAGAGGTTAAATTCCACTGACTTCACCCCGCTGGTACTTGGGGTGGGGGTGGGGTGCTTAATATATCGCTTCTCATTCATTTCTGCGGTGCTGTATTTGATAAGGACTTCTAGCCCAGGATAGAACTTGAAGACAAACTCTCTGCCCGTCGGGTACTCTGCTCTCTCCTCCTGCCCTCCAGGAGCCCAGCTCACGACAATGATGATGATGGCCACAGTTAGATCATGCTGAGCTACCCTGAGCACGGCACTTTGTGATCTCAGTGGCTTCGTTCAACTCCTCCCCACCCCAGGGCAGTACTGGGTGATGCGATCTGGCCGGAAGTCCCCTCCGGGGGAGGGGGAGAGATTTTGTATAAAACTCAGGATTATTTTCCAGGGTCATAATTCTTCAGGCGGCCCCTCCCGGATTCCTCTTCCACTTCAGAATCCGTCGAAGTTATTCAGATACCATTTGGAAAAACACATGTCAGAGCAATTATGCAGGACCTGGGTCTGGTTTGGAGGGGGGGATTTAGGGGTCTCGGGGCTCCCTCTCAGCCCCGAGATTATGAAACGGGGAGATCAGAAAAGTTCCCAGAGAGCTGTAACATGATTAGGAGATGGAAAGCATTTCTATAAAACGTGATTCTTTTATTAAGTTTGGTTCGTATTACACAGCAAAAATAAAATAAAATGGAAAGGAAGTCTGGAGACGCAGTTCTGTTCCAAGGTTTGCAATAAATCCATCCATTCATAAATTCAAAATTATTGGGTGTCTGCTAGGTGCCAGAAACTTCTACGTGCGCCGTACGCGGGCAGAAACGGAGAGAGAGGTGCCAAGAACCACACAGGTAAAGAAACGCACGCAGAACAGGAGATCCAACCGGTCGTGAAGAGCTCGAGTCTGCCAGTGCTTGAGTCCAAGCTGCAGACCGTTACAGAGCGTCAGGGCTGAGCTACAGTTGATCTGGAGGCGCGCTCTGAGAAGCCTGGGATCTCCTTCACAGGCAATCGACCTCTAAGGGGACTTGAATCGAGGATAGTGTTCTGCTGGCTCTCTGAATCGGAATTGTCTACATCAGTGAATTTTGACCAGCAATGGGTTCAAACCATTCAGAAAAAAAAGTGCATCTGGACTGGGAAGGTGGCTCAGTGGTAGAATGCTTGCCTAGCATGTATGAGGCCCTGGGTTGGATTCCTCAGTACCATATACATAGAAAAAGCCGGAAGGGGTGCTGTGGCTCAAGTGGTAGAGTGCTAGCCTTGAGCAAAAGAAGCTCAGGGACAGTGCCCAGACTCTGAGTTCAACCCCAGGACTGGCAGAAAAAAAATGCATCTGCATGGTATATGTGTTATACATACATGTATAACACATGTATGTATACATGTTTATAAATGCATGTTTATATATGTATTTGTGTTTCTATGAATATATGTATGAATATACACCTAATTGAAATAACATAATACAACCTACTCAACATTCCTTAAAGGGGGAAAGGAAATGCAATAGGAAAAATAGCACACACCTATATAGATATATCCTAATGGAACCCTTGTGTACTATTCATTCATGCCAATAAAAAAATATAAAAGATATTAGAAGACCAATGCAGGAGACATGACTCCCAAACCAAAGTTCTGGAAAAAAGAAAAAAAAAAAAGCAATAGCAGAGAAAAGTGAGAAATGGTAAAAGAGTTGATTTCAAAACAGCACTCACTATGGAAATAAAACACCGTGAAATAAAACTCTGAGCGCTAAATTCTGAACACTGATTGTGAGACCCATTAAGATATCCCTGAAACCGACAAACACACAGGAGACATTGCAGTTCTATTGCTCAGAACAAGAGTCCAAAGGCCAGAAACCACCAAATAAAAACTTCAGAAATCAATGCTTGGGATGTGGGTGCAGGTGAGGGACTGTTCTTTGTTAAAGGTTTCTGACCCTCTCGATGCTTTCTGTACACGGGCTGGCTAGACGAAAAGTAACCCAGGAAATGTAGACGCATGAGCAACGGTCTAACGCGGTACACATTCAACCTACGCAGATTTAAAAGGGAAAAGGACTAGAGGGCAGCTCTTCAAAGAACTGTCATCAGAATGCAGCACCGAGTATTGAAGCCCCAGACGTGCTGGCTCTGTGCATTGCCTGAGCCTCGGTCATTCTCTCTCTCGAGTCCCGGTGCAGCCCCCGGGGGTCTGGGAAGAACAGGACCGACCGCAGGTCAGGCACGTCTTCCTGGGGACCTGCACAGCCCCTAAAGAGCAATACAGCTTCCTCAGGACTGATCTGGCAGGCGAAGCTGAGCCGTACTTCCTGACCCAGCATCATAGCAAGAACATCTTCTCCAGAATCTTCTGAGCAGCCGGTCCGTGCTTTGTCCAGGGCTGTGTGATGACCAGGACCGTCCACTAGCTCTCTGTAGGGTTAGCTCTCCTGCAGGTGGCCGAGTATGACAGGTGACACCAGCCCGTGTCTGCCATGCTCTACCCCTCACCCTGTCTCCTTATCCCGCGACAGAGACTACAGGCCGGGCCTGAATGTAAAACAGCTCGGGTTTGGGGAGGTGGGGGCTAACCTTCCAATTTCAAGACCGAGAAACTTGTAGACAGGCCTGCGTGCTAGTCCAGGTAGAGTCTCAAAAGGAAAGCAGAGAGTTCATTAAGGGTGGACAGGCAAGATCTGGAACAATACCCAGCTGAGTTTTCTAGAAGAAATGGAAGAATCCAATAGTAAGCTACAAAAAAAAAAAAAAAATATATATATATATATAAACATATATATATAAAAACATATATATATATATATATATATATATATATATATATATATATATATATATATGTCCCAGAGAGGGCACAGAGATAAACCAGAAGTTTCAGAATGTCATGGGAACTCAAGGAATACAAATTTCCCACAGAAAACCCGGGAGCTACAAGTTCAGGTGGTTTCTCTACCCTGTATGGAGTAGATATCCATTTCCAAGAGATACGCAGTTCAAAGGATCGACTGATCCTGTGTAAAAGTACCTCAACGTAGGTAAATCGCACGCACGCACGAGGGTATATAAATGAATACATTGCAGTGATTTGGAAAATACTGTACCAACAAGCCAACTAAACTGTGAGTACAGACATTCCCTCAGAGCTACAGAGGAAATTGCTTCCCTCCATCTCTGTTAAGAGAGACAAAGGGAACGCAGCCCGAAGCGCGCCGAGGATGAACTGAGGGCGGAAAGCAGGCGTGGCGTAGCTAGCTGTCTTTGGTTTTGCTTCCACGATGAAAAACTAGACTCACAGATTCCACGCTTCCCATGAGCTCTTTCGGTCTTGTATAAACAAATCCCTAACTAACTGGAAAGGTCAGTTCCTGCCCGCTTTCCCCAGCCACCTGGCTTGATCTGCCCCCCTTCCTACCTCAATACCCACGCGACTGCAATGCAATTCAGTGCTTGCTTTTTAAAATTACGATTCAGAAGTTAAGGAGCGTCGAGTGGACAACAGGTTGCAGATTTCCACACAAGACAAAAACAGATCTATCTGTTCCCTTTGTTCGGGAATTTAAAGCGGTTCTCTGGCATTGCCGTCATTAACGGTGAACAGCTCTTGTCCAGCTAGCCTACACACACAGCGAAAGACCCAACCTAAGACTGCTTTGCCCGCAAGGTTTATGGCGTGCGTATGGAAAGCGCAGGTCCGGCCTTTGAACAAGTGACCGGCCTTCTTGGCAAGAAGTTGCCCATTAAACACAGTACCACCTTCCCTCCAAACTATGTTAGTTCAACTAATACGACCCCAGAGGACAACAGTCCGTAGGTGCCTTTAGTTCCCCAGTTATAAGAGGTCAAGCCGTAGAGCCCGGTGGCCATGCTGCAATCCCAGCTAGTCGGCAAACAGAGATGGAAGGAAAAAAGGCCAGACTTTACCTAATAATTAATCTAATGCCAAAGCGGGTAAGAGCACAATCAAGCAACAGAGCCCCTGGCCTAACATAAATCTCCAAATCTAGGTGATAAAATGATGGCTGGCTTTGCTGGCCAGAGAACATTCTGGAAGACTGTAACTGCCCCCACGCCCTCCAACTGGACCTCTGTGTGAACTTGGAAAATACAAATGTTTCCTGTGATACTTTGAGCATTGAGATTTGGATATTGCTTTTCGTCTTTTTTGTTTTGTAATTTTAAATGCAGGAAGTGGCACTGGATTTCCTTCTGTCTCTCTGTTTATTTCTCAGTCTTCAAATAAGCAGATGAATGGAAGGAGAAAACCAGGTCACTTCTTTAAGGGCAGCCAGGGTCCTCCATAGTGCGGGAGAGCCACATAAAGACTCTAAAATGAGAAGTCACACACAGCACTCCGGCTGGATCGGCGGAGCTGTCTTCACCAAGGACGTGGTGGGAGGCGGTAGAAGTAAATGGATTGTTGGTGAATTCTGCTATTCATCTTTGTTTGGTGTTTGCCGAAGTCAATGAAGATAAGCAGTCAAGATGATGCGCCCAGGGTCCCGGCTGATGTGATTGAAAATCTAATTTAAAGGTTCCCCTCCTCTGGAAGCTTATTGGAATTCTAACGCAGAGGGTTGCTCCCATTACCTCAGACAACGATCACTCAGAACATCACCAGGAAAAGCAGCGTGGCTTAATTGCTTGTCAATAGGCCATCATTTAATGTTATTTACCTCAGATCAAACTTGCTCAAAGACAAATGTTCGTGGTTTTATTAGCTGTACCCATGACATGGCATTCCAATAAACCAAGGAGTAATAAATCAAAGAGATTTGAACCACGGCGTCTACTCTTTCTGGGCACCTATGAGATACATATGGTTGCTTATTATTAAAATCCTCAATAAGTGAGACAGCTGTGCTTGAGGGCATGAAACTATCTTCTGTTGCTCTGAATACATCATCTCCTTTGTATGTGTTCCCTCACACACGTATGTCGGCCCTCACTTGACTCCCGTGCTGCACTGGTTATATTGCGGTTATCCTGAGGTCTGTACTAAAACTCCTTCTCTCAGATAGAGGTCAGATTTAGTCTGTCTTTGCATCCTCATTCAAAACCAAGCACTAAGACACTACAGTTTCATCAAATGTGTGGAATTCACACATTAATGGATGGATGGATTGTAGGATGGATGGATGTTTGGATGAATTATTGGATAGATGGTTAGATGGATTGATGGACAGATAGATGGATAGATAGTTGGAGGGATGGATGATTGGATGGATGGATGGGTGGATGGATTATAGGATGGGTAGATGGATACAGCCAGATGGATGGGTAGATTGTTGGATGTATGGGTGGAGATGGATGTGTGGGTGGATTATTAGAAGGATAGGTAGATTGTAAGATGGATGAGTGGATTGTTGGATGGATCAAGGGATGGATGTACAGACAGATGGATGGATGGATATATTGTTGGAAGGATGGGTAGATTGTAGGAAGGATGAGTAGATTGTTAGATGGATGAATGATTGAATGATTGGATGATTGGATGGATGGATGAATGAATGGATGGATGGATGGATGGATTGTTGGAAGGATGGGTAGATTGTAGGAGGGATGAGTAGATTGTTAGATGGATGGATGAATGGATTGTTGGATGGATGGATGGATTGGATGGATGGATAGATGGATTGATTGTTGGATGGTTGGATGGATGGATGAGTAGATGGATGGATGCATGATTGGATGGATGGGTAGATGGTTGGATGGATGCAGGCATGCATGATTGGATGGATGGATGGGTGGATGTGCACAAAGAGTCAGGACATGCACAAGGGCAGAGGTGCTCTGGCCTTGTCTCCATACACTGAGTTAGGATATATGTTAAGAAACCAGGAGGACATCACCCGGCTCATTCAGTGAGGGTGAATCTTTGAAGCATGGCTGCTTCCTGGATGAAAGGATTCATTCAGGCTTTTCTCTTGCCTGTGTGAGACTCTGTACTGTTAGTTGGCGAGAATACAACTGAATGACTAAGAGCCGGTGGCTGTCAGGTTCCTGGGGCCCAGAGGGGAAATGCTATTGGGTCCACGGTGTGGAACACGCCGGCAGGCCGGCAGGACACCAAGCTCAGCGGAGCCGTTTCTTCTCAGAGTGTTTGATTCTTGTCTGATCTCACGCACTCTCTTCGGAATTTTTCCCAGGGAGGTTCAGGTTTATGTTGTTGTTCTTCTTTTTAACCATATATTAAATAAAGGAAGCCGGAATAATAGGATTCAAAGTGACGGCTTCATACTCACATATAAGGCATTTTGATCACATGCAACAAACGTGATGCCCTCCCTCCCCTCCCTTCCCTCCCTTCCCTCCCGCTGGTCCCGCTTTTCTTTCCAAATGATGATCCCGTACTTGCACATTTAAAAAAAAATCAAGATTCTGCATAAGAGAGAAGACATGATATTTTTCTGGGTCTGACTTGTTTCACTTAACGTGAAGACCTTCAATTCTACCCATTTTTCTGCCATGATAATTTTCTTTCTTATGGCTATACCGTATGTGGTCCATATACCACATCCTCTTTATCCATTGTTTGTGTGTATGTGTGTGTGTTGATTCTGTGACTTGGCTGAGTGAACAGGATCACAATGAACGTAGCCGTCCAAATTATCCACGTGGGAAGCTCACATCCATTCCTTGTTCTGATGAAACTGGACAGGAAACAAAATTCTCCTATCTACATCTCCCACATAGCTGAGGTTACAGTCATGTACCACTATACCCAGCCTCCATGAATGGTTTTAAGCAAACCAATGCTCTGGTATGAACCATGAGTTACATGGTTCATGTAACCATGAGTTACAAGAAATATCCTAGATGGATTCTGGGCAGCCAGCAAGGTAGGAAGAAGAAACAAGATGAACTAAGGATGAATTCAGATGTCTGCATTTGTGTCTGAGAGACTAATCCTGACACTGAAAGTCTTAGCTTATAAAGGCGTAGGGCGATCCAGGGTATAACAATGTATCAACTGACCATACTGTTGAAGTGCATGGTTGACAGAAGTCGCATCCCTGTTACTAAATTTAACTGTCCAAATTGACCTCAAATACCACACTGAAATCATTTTTCTTCCATATGGGCATGCACCTCAGCCCAAGAAGTTACTTATAAGAAACAATTGAAATCATCCTCTTAAGTAATTTTGCCTTTTCTATATATGCTGATTCCTCTGTGTTCTTGAAGTGCCTGCACTTAATTCTATGAATAGACAATTAGATGTGATGCCTATTATAAAAGAGTCCCGTGGCTAAGCTAATGCACTACTAGCTGGGTTACCATGGAATTTAACTCTCTGCCACAGAGCCCAAAAAAAACACAGAGCTTGGAGCCCGCATCCTTAGGGAAGTCTCTTTGTATTTCCCCCACTGATATTATTAATCCTCACGAATGTATTTTAATAATGTCATAATTCATTTAACAGCCGGAGATCAGATATTGACTCTAAGGCATTTTCTCACAGCCATGGGTCTTGACTAATTTGCAGAAATTATCTGGTTATGATGACGAGCAGACTGTGGCTTTAAGATGCAATTATCGATCTATTTTCTAACACAAGAAGCGCGCCTAGTGATGTATAAACGGGTATTTGATATTTCCAGTACAATTCCTAAGTTCTGGGTCCACCTGCCTTCCCTTCCCTTGCGTCCACAAATGCATAGGTGTCCTCTGAATGCAATAATCAATTAGAGCACATCCGGGCAGGTGGCCGTGACCTCTTGGTAAATTCCTTTCTCCTGTGAGTCCCGCAATGCCTTCAGCTTCACTGTGTGTGTAGCTGACATTTCTTTCAAAGGGCTGTCTTTAGTTATTTCGAAGTCTGCCCCTCTATGGTGAAATCTTAATGGAATTGTTACATTGATACAGCTCATTCTATTATGTACCCAGGCAGCTGCAAATTGGATTACTCTGATAAACTCAGCTGCCAGTATTTAATGCAAAGCTAATAAAACAATTGGAATAAATAGATGCATAGGCAGTTTTTTTTTTCCCCAAACGAATAAAAATGTTTCTCTGAGGAGACATGGACAATGCTTTCATGTTCACTGAGTATTTTTCTTTTTGTGGATGTCCTGGCTGAGCTCAGAGCATGATTTGTATTGGGAGAAGCGGGGTAGCCTTTAGTTTACACAAAACTGTACCCATCTAAGACATTGGTTTTCTACTTTTACATTAATTGCTTTAGGGAGATTTAACACACACACACACACACACACACACACACACACACACACACACACACACACACACACACACACACACACACACACACACACAGGTCAGTGTCTTCTCTGAAACCAGGCTGAGTGACCCAGGCTCAGGATGGGTAGGAGTCAAGGTGGCCTAAGATATTTCTAGATATTTCTAGAGTGGAGAATGAAGCATTTGTGCTGAACACTGTACAGTAGAACAGAAATGAGCCATGTTGACCAAGAAAAGCAATGGAGATCTAGAGCCATTTCCAGAGCTGGGGTCTCTGATCCTGATCCAGAATTCCACCCATTTCCCACCCTGGAGGAGACTCCACCGTGACCAGAGGTTGATGGGAGACGGTGATCCTGTCCAGCTGGGTGAGAGTAACTGTTTCCCTAATAGAAACACCACAGGTAATCGAATTCTGCGATCAACCTCCTGTTTCTCCTCTGTCATTTAATTGGTTTAGGAATTTTTTTTTTAGTAAAGATCATGTGCTAAGTTGCATTGGTGTATCGAGGGGATGAGAATTCATTCATCGGAGTTACCCGAGCATCTCACTTTGCACATTCATGTCATTTGAGTCAAGACCAAAAATAAACCAAGGCTTAACATGACTGAGCCCCAGATGGATTCATTTTATACCCCAAGTGCTCTCAGGAGAGCAAGTAAGACAAAACATGCCCACAGAAGACACCAGCCTAGGAAGAGGATTCCTGCCCAGGATTCCTCGGGATTGAAACAGATCGGTGAACCAAAGTATTAACATACAGGAATAGAAACATACAGGAAATGTGTAATTGGTTGATTTTGGGGGAGGGTAAATTGGTATGTTTGTGATCTTTTCCATCCGAAGGATATACAGATAATGGAGGCCTATGGGCTTAGAAGTGTGTTCCGGTTATTGAGAACTCTCATTTCGGGATTCTAAACGGGCGTTGGGGTCACCTTCCCACGGAACCCTGTGCTGTGATCACTGTACCCCCAAAGAATTCTGTTCCACGGCAAAGCACCATCCTGCCAGCGACGATGTTACTTCCCATCTTAGCCTGGAATTCTATTTCCAAGCCAAACACACAACCAACAAATCCCTCCCCAGAAGGAACACACAGCCTCACCAAATGACTATTTTCTGGGCATTCAAAAAGCAAAGCAGATTGTGTGTCACTGTATACATATTTAATCTGGAGCTCTAATTTGGTAAACTCCACTGAAAAGATGAAATAAAGAAAAAAGAGAAAGAAGTTCTTCTCTGCCCAACCATCTGAGCATGTGCATAATGACTTCTTGCTGCACCAACCTCAAGTTGCTAACCGCACCATTATTCCTTAGACATACCCATGCAATGATCATCTAACATGCACATTCCTTTGTTCCTAAGACGGCCGTCAAATCCCTGAGCTAGAATATCAGACCAGAGCAAGCCAGCCAGCTCTCCACCCTCTTCTCCCCGCTGCGTTCTCCATACAACAGCCTCTACAGCCGAGACACCGTCAATAATGAGTGGACTCGGGCATTCGTCCAACAATAACCTGCGTGGGGAACAGCCAGTGTCGACTGTCATAAGCAATACCACACAGGTAGGTCTGGCCTTTTGCAGCCTGGTCGCACTGCTGTTGGCTGTCGTGACTGAGCTCAGGAAATCAAGTAGGAAAAGGGAGGAGCGTGCGTCGCTTCAAGCTGAGGGAATGGGACCAGACCCCAACCGCAGAAGCAAGAGGACCAGGCTGGCCTACTACACGCTAGGAGAGGAGACAGACCTCACCAGTAAAGCTTCGTGGCTTCTGGCTCTTCCGAGAACACGGAGAGGCCGAGGAGATGCCTGCTGACCTGGGCACTTGTTCAGAACGGCTTTGATTTCAGCACGGAATCTGGATTACGACGGAAGAGAGGCCTCCGGAGAGGAGCTCAAATTTCACCTGAACTGTCGGGGTGGGGGGGGGGGGTGAGGGAGGTCAGAAGAGATATCTCATCTCCAGCGAGGGGAGCTGGCCTCTTGGGTGTGCACCTGCCATCTCTGCGTTCGTTCGGCCCTCAAAGCAGGCGGCTAAGAGCTCAGGCACACACCAGCCAGGGAGAGACCCTGTCCTCAAAGTAACCAGGGGAAGACAAGGCTGGAGATGCAGCCTTAGATCATCCGCCTCACGAGCACAGGGCCCTGAGTTCAAACCTCAGTACTGACCACCACAAAAAAAAGAAAAAAGAAGAGGGAGTTGGGCTGGGCCTGGTGAGGTGAAAGAGAGGTGGAAACAGTTCAAGCCAAGGATGCCTTTTGGAAACGTGGAAGTCTTGGGGCCGTCTTCACTCACATAACATCAGGCTTGAAGACAAACTCCCTGCAGGGGCTTAGGCTGAGCCGCGGGAAGATCACGGATGCAAAATGTCCTATGGCGGGGCTGGGAAGGTGGCTCAGTGGTAGAGTGCTTGCCTCGCATGCCTGAGGCCCTGGGTTCCATTCCTCAGCACCACATAAGCAAAAAGAAAAAAGCCGGAAGAGGCGCTGTGGCTCAAGTGTTAGAGTGCTAGCCTTGAGCTGAAGAGCTGAGGGACAGTGCCCAGGCCCAAAGTTCAAGCCCCACAACCGGACCCAAAAAAAAAAAAAAAATGTCCTATGGCTTGCACTGACAACTTTCTTCGATCGGACGCTCACCGCCGGCTGGAAACTGTGCACGTTGGCAGCCGGGCCCCATCACCCAGCAAAAATAGCAAGGTCAAGTCGGGCGCCGGCGGCTCATGCCTGTCATCCTAGCTACTCAGGAGGCTGAGATCTGAGGATCGCGGTTCAAAGCCAGCCTGGGCAGGAAAGTCCATGAAAGCCTTATCTCCAATAAACCACTCAGAAAACCGGAAGTGGCCCTGTGGCTCAAGCGGTAGAGCACTAGACTTGAGCTGAGGGACAGCGCCCAGGCCCTGGGTTCAAGCTCCACTACCAACAACAACAACAACAACAAAAGACTAAAGCATAAAAGCCTGGTAATATGACTCAAATGACAACGAACGGAGGTGCAAGCAAGCGTAACGGAAACACTTGTCTCACCTTTGAATGAGCTACACAAAGCTTCGTGAGGAAGTCTTGGCTGCTCTTGGAGCCGGGGCTGACCTGTGGATGTGAGCCCCGGCCACTGCCCCCCTGCGATTGGCCCCCCTGGAAGCGATCACCCCCTTCCTGTCCAGTCTCAAACGCCTTCACTAAAGTCATCGCTTGGCGTAGACTTAAGCCCCACCCCCAGCGATGCCCACGCGTGCCCAGCTCCTGCTTCTGTCTGCCACAATCTCCCTGATGGGCAAAGCCGTGCAAGAGGATGGATATTTGAACCTTCATCACTGCTGCGTCTCACACACACACACACACACACAAACACACTTACCTCTTCCGCACTCCGGCACACAAACCAACCGTTCCTCAGCCCACATTCTGGACTGAGGGCTTCCTTCCCACTGTGCAAAGAAGCCTGGAGAAGCCTGGAGACATTGCTCTCCTTGCTAAGGCTGCCAGGAAATGTACGGATGCCATTCAAGACCATGATGGTGGTAGCGGGCATCAGTTCTCCCTCTCCACCGAGAGCAGCACAAAGCGTCCATGACCCAGACATAGCATTTCCTACGCCATGTATTCCTAAGGAGCAAGGCCCGAGCAGCCTTGGTCTTTGATCCAGAGTACCTGGATGCACAGGTACTCTGCAAGTCTGCTGCTGTAAGAAACACCGTGCTTCTGCGAGGAAGCCAGCTGCCTTCAAATTACTCAGAAGGAATGCCATCAGCACCTCCCGATTCACAGGGCTTTGATTTTGCCATTTTCCCCAGACCGTGAAAGGCAAAATAGTCATATAGATTTATGACTGTTACACACACACACACACACACACACACACACACACACACACACACGCATGCACGCACAAAAGAAGGGAACAGAGCCAGTGCTCCGAGCAGGGACTCCGATCCCCCTGGCACCCAGCGGCGCCAGCTTTGTGGCTTCACATTGATTTTTGAGAGCCAGAGCCATCAGGACAGAAAGACCGAGAAAATAAGCTACTTGGACTCTGAGCTTATCGGTCACTACGTACGATGGCTCCACTGGAAAGTAGCCATTTCCCATTTTTACCACACTTGGGTATCTATAGACAGATGACTGATCGGTTGATGGATTGATAGGTCATTACCTCACTGCCACTTTTTGAATACTTCAGCCGGTATCTTACCCCAGGTTAGGTGACAGAGCTACACACACGAACAGTATCTGTAGTAGAATGCGGGTAAGATACGGACTTGTAAAGTCAACATAGTGAACGTTGTTCCAGAAAACGCAGGTTAAGAACAAATTCCACATTTCACGGCCCGCGTGTACCCGGTCCCTGCTGTCATCATCACTGACTGGGAATCAACAGATAGGAAAGACCCCATCTCGCCTCATGAGGCGGGGTGGGGGAGATGCGGGACCCCCTTCAGGCTCTGGAATTCAGCCAGAAGACAAACTGAAGCCACCTCCCATCCCATGGTCCCCTTGGAATCCAGCGGAGGCTGGCACGTAGAGGATCTTTGATGGAACTCGCTGATCAGACCTTTGCGATGCGGCCATCTCTACAGATCACGGTTTCAGGACCCTCACGCTTTGTGGGATGAGCAGCTAGCCTCGGCCTGGGGAGCTGACCCACCAACCCCTCCCTCCCGCTTGGGCTAAACGAGTCGTGACCTTGGCTGCCTTTGTCCTCTGCTCCCAGCCACAGAGCAACCTGTCCACACAGGCCAATGACCGACCGCTCGGCAGCCATGACAGCCATGACACAGAGACCAACTGGGAGCTCCCGGGGCCCAGTTCTCCCAGGGACCAAACTATTCAAATTCTGGGGTCAGATAAGAAAGGATTCCGCCATGCCAGGCCGCTCTCCTGGCTCATCCGGAGGCACAGAATCCTCTCCCCTGGCAGTGTGCGCCCCCGTTTAATGGGATGGTTTAAAAACTCTGAGAAGAAAGCAGCTTGATTACTGCCGCTGTCGGCATCCTTGAGAGCAGCATTTACCATGGCTTTATGTGTCTAAAGAGGCGCTTTCCGCCCAGAAGAAAGGAAATCTGCTGGCTGGTAAACCCTTTAAAAAAAACAAAATAACAAGCCGGATTCCATCTCTTCCTTCAAGCGTTTGAGATGCAGAGTGTCCCTGATGATCAGTAGGATAATTGTCAAGAGGGTTTAAAGGCTTGATTATCTCAGTTGGGCCTGAGCTTGGTGGAGTTCCTCCTCTTGCTGGTGGCCCGCGTGGTACATTTTCTGGAACGGAAGAACCGTGCTGCTGGCCTTCCGAGCCCACGATCTGAACGAGGGCCCCGTGGCAGAGCTCAGTGAGGAGGGCGGGGATGGCTGTCGAGGGGGGCACCCGGAGGTACCAGCTGCAGTCCCCCTCCTCCAGGCGGTGGGAGAATCTGACACCGAGTCTCCGGGCCCACCCCAGGGATCCAAGGGGTTCGAGGACAGCGCCGCCCAGCAGGTGGCCAGATGCCATCTCCCGCCCCCTTGGGCATGGCGCTCATAATGCTTCGAGAGGCCCCGCGGTTATTGTCACCTTGAGTGACTCAGGAAACCACCTAAGTCCCCAGGGCCCCGTTTCTCATCCAATCGATCGATCCATCCATCCAATCACACCAAGGAACTCCCTCATCCATTTCAATTCACGTCTGGATTGCCACAAAGCCCCCTTGGAATCTTTTGGAAGATAAAGTCGACTTAACCAGTGGGCGTCTCCATGTCCGATGCCTCCCCAAAAGGAAATAAAAAGGGGTGGGGGGAGTAAATCAATAGAAACACACAGATTTAATAAAGTGTTCACCCACCAAGAAAGTAAAGCCACAAGCTCTTTGACAGGTGGGGCCAAGCTGTAAAGAGAAATGACTGTTTACACAGGGCGCTGCAGTGTGAGGAGAGAGGAAAGAATACCGCCTTCACGGAAAATGCTGGATGCTCACCATGCTCATGCTTCGAGAAGCCGGAGGAAGTAAATAATTGAGATAGCGTGGTGACGTGTTAGCAGTCACCAAACCCCACATAATGAGAAGCGACCATCATCTCCCCAAGTCCAGCTCTTAGCCGGGAGGGGGAAAACACACAGAGACAAATCATGGTGGTTAGTAGAGAAAAACAAATGCGGGGTCGCACAGTTCTGACCCCACCAGGATCCTCATCGACTCGAACGCTCCCGGAATGGCACAGGTAGAAAACTCAGAGAGCATGCGCTGTTCCAAGGCCGCCCAACCCACCCGGATGGCAGGTCCAGCTCCAGTCTCCTGTTCAAAACGTTCCGCTGCGTCCGCGTGGATATTCGCGGTGGCTATTGTATTATTCTATGTATTCGTGTTTTAATTTCTAGGTCTCATTTGGCTCCGAGACGATCAGACACCAAAAACAGAGCACAGTTAGCAAAGCAACACCTGGAGGGGTGTGCAACCCTGGGCCCCCCAATAGAAGCCTTTTATCTCACCAGGAGACGATCCTGAGGAATACTGCTGCTTTTCCCTGGAAGGTCCCTGTGTTGAAGGCTGGTCCCCGGGCGGAAGCCTTGAGAGGCTGCACGAGGCAGACGCGTCTGATGGAAAGTCTTTAGGTCTCTGGATGGGCAGCCTTACGACACCCCAGCGTCCCTCTTTGCTGCCTGACATAGCAGGGGAGTCGTTTGCTGAACTATTGCTTCCCACCAAGATAAACTGCCTAGAAGATAGCCAAAGACATAGGACTGGGATCCAAGATGGACAGGCACACGAAGCCCCGTTGGGGAACCGATTCGGGTATCTTCTATCACCGCTAGGACGTCCCAAATGAGAGTCAACACGGAACAGACACAGGCCAGGCCACCTGGACAAACATCCGAGCTGCGGCTGGGAGGGGGGGCTCGGGCCTGTTAAACCATGTCCCACACAAGCCGTCCCTTCCCTGAGGGGGAGCAGATCATGTTCCTGCCTTAGTTTAACTCAGCGCCTGGAGGAGCCCTCCTAGCTCACTCCAAGGAAGGACGTCCTCCTGGAAGGACTTTAAAGGAAAATGGATGATTTCCCCAACAAGTCTGGGGTGGCCTGGCCCATCCAACGTTCAACTCTCTCTCAGTTCCAAGACTGATAAATTATTGCCCCCCCCCCCCCCAGCGTCTCCTAGTTATTAAGGAAGAAAACCACAGAGAGCCCGGAACAATCCATTCACGGGACAAAGCGAGCACACATCTCCGCTCAGGGCTCACCAGCACAAGCTCTTGGTGAGAAACCACAGCCACACATCGCTACTCCGTGCCCGGCGCGGAAAGCCTGCCAGAGCCAAAAAACAACGTTTCCTGCTATCGGCTGCATGAAACACGATGTGTGCGGCTAACAGGAGGAACCCCGCTGCTTAGAAAAGCATTGTTCACTTCCTGGATTTTTTTTTTGTGTTTTAAGCGCCAGTGCTGGGGCTCGAACTCAAGGCTTGAGTTCTGCTCCTGAGCTTTTTCGCTCAAGGCTGGTGCTCTACCCCTTGAGCCACAACTCCACTTCTGGCATTTTTTCCCCCTGGAATTCATTGGGGATAACAATCTCACAGACTTTCCTGGCCCCAGCTGGCTTCGAACCACAGTCCTCAGATCTCAGCCTCCCGGGTAGCTAGGATGACAGGCGGGAGCCACCGGTGCCCAGCTCTGTTTTCTGTTCTTAAGATGTCGCTTAATGATCATTGCGGTCACCGCCCAAGCAAGGAAAGCTGTCTCTGCTTACTCTGATCGGCTGTGGCTTCTTATCAGGAAACAGGTCACTGGGGTTCTCCTTGCTTGCTTGCAGTGGAATCGCGTGTGGATTTCTTGATCTTTCGGGTCCATCAAGTCTCTCATCGGGGGAGAGGCACCAGGAGTGAACTCGGAGTGTGTGTGTGTGTGTGTGTGTGTGTGTGTGTGTGTGTGTGTGTGTGTGTGTGTGTGTGTGTGTGTGTGTGTGTGTGTGTGTGTGTGTGTGTGTCACATCCCTTCATCCCCCGAGTGTCTTATCTCCAGGGTCTGCAGCATTTGATGGAGCTTCTTCTCAGCTTTTGAGATCTTTCACGTCCGTGAGTCAGGGCCCCTAATGCACGTTAGGTTTAACTTCACAAGCAGGTCTCTGATTTATTGCTGTGACCTTTTGAGCGGCTTTGTAAAAGAAAAAGATGGAGGGAGAAATGAGGCGCTTTTGACACGTTCATTTCAAACGAAAACCAACGAGAGGATTTGCCTAATTTTTAAGCACCAAAAGAAATGGCGCCCGGGACCCGGAAACCAGTATGACAGCCCCAAACTTCCTTTGTCACTCCAGCACGCCGAAGCAGTCCAACAATAAAATCAGTATGCCAAAGGAAACAGTAAGTCCAAGACTGTACTTATGTCCTCAAGGCGAACTGTACTAAGAACATGGAGGAAGGCACGTTCGCTCCCCCCGAGCGATCCTGGAAGGAGTCATTCATAAAGCAACACATTCCCCAAGTTAACACGCTAGATTTTCAAAGCCGCATCGCCGATCATTTGGGATCAACCCTGGCGATCAACGGGGCGACAGATATCCCAGCCAGATCACCCTCACATCCGCCGATCGCTTAGAACCAAAGGACACACGTTTCCAGTGTAAGGTAACCCTGACTCACAAAACACCAACCATCCTACCGAACAACGTCTATCGCCAGCCTTTCCTGCAAAGGGGGAAAGCTGGGGTTCGGACCCCTACTTTTAGTTCTGCCAGAGCGGGAATTATACATGGATTGTAAGTAGCACCTAATCAAACCGGATTATTGCCCTGAGGTGAAATTTCAAAGGCCCTCTACGGTGCCGATGTTAGGAAGAGACAGGCAAACAGTCAAGAACAATTTCTACACAAAGGGCTGCTCAGTGAAGAACTCACAAGCCATACTTTGTCTATTTTCACGTGGAAGCGCACGGCGTGTCTTGGACCCAGCCGGCTAACAGCCAGCACTTGGAATGTGCATGAAGTCTTGTTACATGACATTCTGCCCCATCGCAAATCCTACTTAGGAGATTGTTTTCTTTCCCTGGGGTCTTTCTTAAAGCTGTTCAAGCAAATTCAATCCACTGTAAACAAAATATCTCTGAAATGTTCAAAAAATGTGCAAAAAAAAAAAAAGTAAAAGAAGAAGAAATAAAAGTCAAAAAGAGGAAGCATTGATTTTGTTCCCTGCATCTGTGGCAAAGGTCAGGAGATGAGATTTATGATTTATGCCCAAATTGTCTATAAAAGGATGCTATGAAATCATAAAACACTGCTCCAAGTTCTTGTACACTCTTTTTTTGTATTGTGAAAATACTGTACAATTACACGGGCACACGTACACTCTTTAGTGCACATTTACATACAGCTCTGCTGAGTGTGTGCCGGGGGAAAGGACGGCTGCCTGACAACGTGGCTCAATCACGCGTGAACACAGCTCTCTCCAGCCAGGGATCTGATGTGGTTACAAGTCTTAGCAGATGATCCGGAGGCTGCTGGACGGTGGAAATGAAAGTATGATCCCAAAGGACTAGCATCAGCACTGAGAAAGCAGAGTGCTCTCTGCAGGTGATGGTACCCAGGGAATTCTGAGATGGAAACCATGAGAAGACTCCCGACGTGACAGAGAAGCGCTACCACGGGCTCCCAAGACACAAGAGACGCTGGGTAAGGAGTTGGAAACGGTTTCTAGCTGCTCAGCATCACCGCTGAGCCATCACCAGCAAGGAAGTCTCCTCTGCGTCTGGTCCATGACCACAAGAAACTGCACTCTCCTAGCCCCCCGGGGACCTGTGGGAAATAGAAAATTCATGCCAAGGCCGCCATTTTGGAGTTTGGCTCATGCCGCTGCATTCCAAGTACTCTCTCCTTTTTTTAAATTTTTTGATCGTTTCTATTTTCCCCTTTTATACTAAAATAGATCCTTATCGTAAGACAATGGGAAATTCATCGTGGATTGCAGGTGGCTGGGATTTTGCATGGGATTTTTCCGGCCACAGGCTCACTGGTCTCTCCCCCCGCCACCCCCCCCCCCCCAGATGTGGGAAGTCGATGATGATTTAAGTTTGGATTCCCTAGTCTGTTTGAAATTGGCATTGACTTCAATAGGGACAGAGAGAGACAAAATATGCAGGCCAAAAAAAAGAGCCCATGTGAAGGCCGCCATATTGAAGCTTTGGCCCTGCTAACGATGATACTGAAATCCCTTCCAGTTTAAAGAGTATTATCAACATCAGCACACTCTAAGTGGTGTTACAGGTCCCTTTCAGATGAAAGACTTATGATTATTAATGCACTATTGCCTACTTTCCAGAGAGAGAGAGAGAGAGAGAGAGAGAGATTTCTGCACAGAGAATTACAGCAATTGGGTTGCCATTAAAAATTTCTGAGGGCAAATCATCACACAAATAGTTTAAGAATAAGAACTATTTGCTTTGCTGTAGGCCCACTTTTTAACCATGCCAAGGCCGAAGCAGGAGGAAAACGTTTTGTTTTATTTTTTTCTTATTTGCTCTAGACCAGGCTGGGTGAGCTGGAGCAGGCCTCTGCAGCTCTGTGTCTCTGTTCCCTGCTATTAACGGCAAGCTTACAGTAGTGCAGACCACCGAGGGGTGGACACGGAGTCTGTGAATCCACACACCGGCACTCGGCAGGTTAATGGGGACACAGAGCTCAATCAGGGCCTGCAACTCACACACAGAAGAGAAGGCGCGAAGACCCGGACGGGAGCTGACGTTGGCTGAATCAGAAGTATTTTGTAGTCCAGTTTGACCTTCATACTCCCCTTCCTCTCTGTCTTCAGCCCAAGCCCCCCCCCCCCCCCCCCCAGGCTCTTGGACTTTACCACACAACGCCTTGGCTGACGCAGCCTTTTCTGACCCAACATCCACACACGCCCTCCTTCCTATTTAAATCCCAGCATTTGGCTAGCAAGTGTTCTCTTTCCGTTCTGTAAATAGCTCCTCCACAAAGCCTCCGGATCCGGCCGGGGAGACTTCACCGCCGATTTCCACGGTGAGTGTCTGGATGTCGGGGGTGAAGAAGCGTGGCACCCGAATCTTCCATTATCTCCTGCCTCCCAGAGCAGACAGCCAGAGGGCAGGTCACACGCATGACCTTCCCGTCATGATCACAGAGACACTGGAGATGTTTTTCTTTAAACACAAACAGATGAACAACAACAACAACAAAAAACCCTTCCATTGATGTCCATTGCCCAGCGTACAATCAATGGTTTTCCAGTCCATCTAGCAGCGTGGGGCTCACCTCTGTTACGAGCAGACACACACATACGTGACCCAGAAAGACATTTACTTCTGTCAAACGCACACAGGAGGTCCTGCATCCCAGGAGGTCACAGCAGGAGAAGATGAGGAGAAGACGCCGTCACAGACCCAACATAAGGCACACCCGGAGTTGTGTCAGGGTGCAAAAGTCACCTGATTAGCAAGAAGGGCTTGTGGATAGGAAATGGTGCTGATGGTAGAGGGACTGAAAACGCGACCCCGGCTTGGAGTGAAACAGGACACGGATGTTAGACGCACAGCCGATCACGCAGGGCGGGAAGTTCTAGGTCGGGAAATGACAGGCTTCTTAATCCCAGAAGAAGGCACGGGGTTAGACCTCTCTCTCTGGCTCTGCTTCGGTTGCTTTATCTCTTCCCAAAGGTTAACAGAGCTACCGTGAACACCCTGCCAGAAAGAAAGCACGCAATGTATGGGAACACCATGCGGCCCCTGGCTCTGGTATCCGTGCAATACTAGTACATATTCATTGTAATATTATTATTACTGTTATTACAGGCAGTAAAAAGCAACCATACTATTTGGTGCCTTTTTAGGGGAGGAAAAGAAATGACCCCCCAAACTCTTTTCCGGAGCCCACAGAGAAGTGGGTTAAAGACAAGGCGTGGCAAAGGCTTCAGAAAGGATCTAGAAGACCGTCGAGAAGAGGAGACGCTGCCGTCCGTGAGCCTGGTCTCCCCGGCCCCTGTGCCAGAGTTTCCGCTGCAGGGCTCGGCTGTCCGTATAGAAAGAGTTGATCATCTGGCTGCCTTTACCCGGCTCAGATTCACCACGTCCTTTACACGGTTCATGAACCTGTCTGCCATTGTGAGCCAAGTCCTGAGAGAGAGGCCTGGGCTGGGAAGTCCCCTGGGAGGGAGGGACTCAGCCTGTCCCCTCCGGGGGGTGGGGGGGGTCACCCACCTGTGCAGATGGGCTGTCCTGGGACCAGGTCACCCGCTCGGCTAGCGGCCACCAGTGGATAGGTGGCACCGTGGAGTGACACACAGGGGAATCCTGTAGGGGGAGAGTGTGCATAGAAACCCGGGCACAGGGCTTTAGCGGAGGAGCTGGAGTTCAGCCTACACCGGAGAGCGTGATTTAAAGCACTTAAGAGATTGAGAAGTTATCTCAGGTAATTTTTCTTTCTTTCTTTTGGTCAGTCATGGGGTCTGAACTCTGGGCCTGGGCGCTGTCCCTCAGCTCTTCAGCTCAAGGCGAGCACTCTACCCCTTGCGCCACAGTGCCACTTCTGGCTTTTTCTGCGTATAGGTTGCTGAGGAATCGAACCCAGGGCCTCATGCATGCCAGGCAAGCGCTCTACCCCTGAGCCACCTTCCCAGCCCATGGAAACATGGGCTTCTGTTGGTGGTGCTGGTGGATTTTGCGTTGTGTTTCTTTTTCTTTTATTGGGGAGGAAGGGGGAGGGGGGAGGGATGGTGAACAAATGCAGGCAAGGTGTTCAGGGCACACGAAGTGGAAAATGAACTCTGTGACTTGTGGGTAGGGGCGGGAGCGGGGAACTGGGGGGAAGGGAAGGAAGGGGGTGACATTATCCAAGAAAGAAACTGTACGCCTTCCCTGACTTAAGGAATGGTCAACCCTCTTACAGGCACTTAACAAGGACGATGAAATAATATTTCAAATACAAGCCATATAGGCCGCACTTAAGTAGTGCCAAGTCCAGCAAGTACAAGGCCTGTGCTCAGCCTCAGCTCCCGATCCCCACCCCCAACAAGAACCCGTGTGAAAGTCTCAGCCCTTAGACACCGCACGGAGCCTGGGGAATGGAGCGTTCTAACACAGGTGTACCTCGTGTGAACGTGCTGATTTTTATACGTGAGGCCATTTAGTATCAGACCAAAGAACGTCATGGAACGCGGGAAGAGACGGTAACCCCCAGTTCGCATTGACGTTTGTATCACCTGCCGTTTGGTGCCACACCGGGAAACAGAAGTCATCGACGCCAGAGGGGGACACGGTGTGATACCTGGTCATCTATCCTAGCTTCCTTAATGTCGTAAGACGCTGAGATATACCTCAGATGCCAATCACACCCCCCTTAATCCTCACTCTCCTTTAAAACACACATGCGTGCACACCACACACACACCCCCCACCCAAAGCCATGCTTCCATGACGGGTGTGTCCCTCAGAGCTGCCCGCCCTTCTAGGCCCTTGCTACCATGGCCTTCACCCAAGCCCCAGTCCCCCCCCGCTCCCCCCCACCCCAACACTGTGGCCTTCAGACATCTCCCAAGACACCAGTAGGATCACAGATGTCAGCGCTCCACACGGCTGCTCCCTGCCGGTTCTGGCCCGTGTCTACCGCCAACTCTCTGTCCCTCCTCTCCTTGTCCAGGGCTCCAAGCGTACCCAGCCCGTCCCCTCTCCTCCAGGGACACCCACATCACCCTGCTCCTCCCTGGCCCTCTTCAAGAGCAAGCCCCCTCCCTCCCCCTCCATTTCTTCAGGCCTCCAAATCCACACAGGTGCTCGCAATGCCACGCTTCCCAGGCCACTTTTGCTTCTCCTGACACACGACCCTTGCACACGCACCCACTCGGCCTTCCCCGTATCCTGCTGAGCGCTGAGGTTACAGTGGTCATTTTGCCCGCAGCTAGAGTCTCGGGAACATTATATAGCAGGAACGTAATGAATATTTATCGCACAGATTGAATTTGGGAGTCATTCTGTCAAGCCGCAGCGAAATCGTCAGCACTGAGTAATTATATCAGTCATTTCAAATATTCGCCTAGAGGGCCCATTTACAGCCCATAATACGACCGCTACGATTAAATACGATCTGAAGTGAAGGGCACTTAAAAACAATAGATATTTATATTCTCTAAAGCGGAGACGGGTCTTTTTGTTTGGTCGGTCATGGGATCTGAACTCTGGGCCTGGGCGCTGTCCCTCAGCTCTTCAGCTCAAGGCTAGCGCTCTACCACTTGAGCCACAGTGCCACTTCTGGCTTTTTTTTTCCTGCTTATGTGGTGCTGAGGAATCGAACCCAGGGCCTCAGACATGCAAGGCAAGCGCTCTACCACTGAGCCACCTTCCCAGCCCCCAAGATGGGTCTGATTGGCATTACATATATCCATTGGTAGGAGTTTAGAAATACACAAAGCTATTTGCTAAAACAGGTCCTCTGGATTACTGATTTCCGGGCAGGATAGAAACTTGCTATCGTATGTTCTGGATTCTTCCCTTTTCTAACCCCCCAACCCCCTTCAAATAAGATCTTTTGCACACTCTAAGCCCTCTCCCGACCCTGAAGAGGATGGATCTGGCCTGGGCCTCGGCTGAGGCCGACAAGCGCACATGCTGGTTCTAGTCATTGTCAGACACGGCCCCAGACAGCGCAGCAGGGACCAAAGTGAAGGCTCGGATCCCCTGGGAATTGCAGCCATTCAAAGGTCATTTCAACACCATTCCAAGATAATGGAGCCTAAATTATTCAACTGGGTCTGTCTGAGACACCCCAAATTAAATAAGAAGTCAATTAAATGCTTAATGCTACTGGGTTTCATGAGCCGATCCTCCATCAACATGGGGCGGGGGGGGGGGGGGGGAGAGCTGGGGGGAGGTGGGGGCCATGTGTCATTTTAACCAGGGTCTAAAAATGAGAGGCCAGCGAGAGGCTCCGGGTATTTTGTCCCACTTCAAGTCACTTACTGACTTGATTGCTGTTCTCACGGGGGTTGAGGGCTGTGGAATCCAGGCCATGATAGAACAGAAAAACAATAAAACCAAACCACTGCGTGGCTATGACCTACTATTACCCACCGTGGGGGAGCTTTTCCTTCTAGAGGATAACCTATTTCAGACACTAAATCTGCGTACTTTTTCTTGGTTTGAGTGCTTTAAACTCGAGAGCCTGGCACTATTTCACTCTGGGTAACAGCCATCACCACCATACACGGCATGAAGGTCATTTCCTTTCTCTGTCACCAGCTGTCCAAATACAGAGATGAGGAGGAGATTAAACCTTCGTCCTTCTACTGAATGAAAGAAGGAAGGGCGGGTCATGTGACTAAAGGCCTAGAAGGCCCCAAAGCCACGAGCTCCCAGGGACCGAGGGCTGAAGAGAGGCACGCAGCCTTCTCGGAGCAGCTGCATGCGGCCGGCATCATTGACGATGGTGGGCAGCCCGTGTGTCCAGAGGAAGGGTCCAGCCCATCGCTGCCATGGGGAGAAGCAATTCTCTTTTAAATATGGTGTGGAGTGGGAGGAGGGATGGTCTCTGCAGATACAGGAGTCAGTGGCCGACCAAAATGAAATCTTTATGTTCCTACCGGGCCAGACAGAGCCATAAATCTCCACGGGTTTCGTAGGGTATCGCGCTCACGGTTTATAGGATAGCTCGTTTATTTATCCACGCATTATTTTTAAAAGTCCTTAAGAAGGTATCATAACCGCCGGCCGTGGCATCATCCAAAGGGACCTCAGGAGCATCGTACGCCGCGGGCGCACACCCATCATCCTGGCCACTCAGGAGGCTGAGACCTGAGGATCAGGGTCTGAAGCCAACCCCGGGCAGGAAAGTCCGTGAGACTCTTTGCTGCCCAGGAACCACCAAAAAGCCCGAGGTGGAGCTGTGGTAGGGCTCAGAAGCGGCACCTTAAAAGCGTTTGTTGGCTTGTTGGGGGGTCATTGGTGAACCCGGGTCCTGTGGGGAAGGTGGCACCCCCATCCTCTGCTTCCCACCCCAACCTTGCCAGGCCTCCTCCCTGCCTCCCCGCACCCCCGCTTAACGCTTCATCCCCGCAACCAGTGACCTGCACCAAAGGAAACTCCCCCGGGGACTCCCCTTCCTCGCTTACATGTCTCCAGCGACTTCCCTTGGCTCTCGGGGCACAGAGCCATCAAGAGCCAGGTCTCTGAGAATGAGAACATCTCGGAGGAACGGCCTCTGAAGCAACCCTGAAAGGAACCCTTCAGCCTGGATAGACACGATAGCAAACGGAAGGCAGAAGCAGCAGCAGGAGATAGAGAATTCCAAAAATAGCGGTGCAGGGCGCACACACAAAGCCCACTCTATTTTCTCTTCATTGCTCAGAAAGATAACGAACACTTACAGGAAAAAAATGCATTATCTGGCAGGGTTTATACATGTAGAAGCAAATTATGGGATGATAGAAATAGCAAACATGGTTGCTTTGGGCTCACCTTCAATCCAGTTAAAGTATGCATTTGGGGGCCACAGAGAAAGTCTCAAAATAATTCAAAGCTACCACTACACCACTGATATGGATATCAAGATAGGATTGTTACATGCTGTTTATATAATAGAAAAGAAGGAAGACAGAACAGAAAAGTCAAGTTTGACAAAAGGAAATGAAACAAAACTATAGACAAATAGTCTAATCATGATCAATGGTTACATTGAAAATAAACTGCCTCAATAATTAAGTATAAAGCTTTTTCAGAAGGGATAAACATTTCTAGGGGTTCCAAAACAAGAAAAACCATTACCCATGTAAGCAGTAAATACAGAAATAAAAGTCCTATAAATAGCAAACAACAACATTTTGAGGAAAAAGATAGAATTAAAATTAATTATAATTAATTAAAAATTAATTAAAATTAATGCACCAGAAATGCACAATGACACTTCACAATTACAAATTAATGCATCAGAAATGCACAATGACACTTCACAATTACAAATTAATTCATATCTAAAGCAATACCTTTTAAAGGAAAATAAGTAGAATTAACCATGCAGACATATTCAGGCAAAAAAAAAAAAAATGTAGGATCCTCCCTAAAATAAGCAAATAAAAAAGTCTTAAATGAATATAGCACAAATAAAAAAAATTTTAAATCTGACCAATGTCCCAAAAAAGAAGTCACGCCTCCTCTTCATTGTAAAATAGAGTTTTGTTTTGTTTTTTTCCTCATGTTGGTTGCAGGACTTGAACTCAGGGCCTGAGCTTTGAGCTTTTTTGCTGAAGGCTGGTGCTCCACCACCTGATCCACGCCTCTGCTTCCAGATCTTTTGGAGTTAATTATCAATAAGAGTCTCACAGACTTGCCTGCCCAGGCTGGCTTTGAATCAGGATCCTCAGATCTCAGCCTCTTGAGTACCTAGGATTATTTTTAATCATCAGCTATGGTGAAAATAGCATTCAGTAAATTTTCCTCTTAGCAATCCTAAGACTCAGAATAACATTTTTTTTCTTTTCTTTTCTTTTTTCCTGTCAGTTGTGGGGCTTGAATTCAAGGCCTGGGCGCTGTCCTTGAGCTCTTTGATCAAGGTTAGCACTTTACCACTTGAATCACAGCACCACTTCTGGTTTTCCAGTGGTTCATTGGAGATAAGAATCTCATGGACTTTCCTGCCTGGGCTGGCTTTGAACCGTGATCCTCAGATCTTAACCTCCTGAGCAGCTAGGATGACAGGCATGAGCCACCAGTACCTAACTAGAATAACAACTTTTAAACGTGAAAAAATAATGAAACTGTAAAACAGTACAATATTGCCTCATAAGAACACAGAACAAGAGAGCAGGAGAGTGTGTGGTCAATTGATACCAACCAAGCCTTCCCTGCTAACTTGATGAGGCCCACTTTATTCTTATGAACACATGACAGCCCTCCAACCATCTCTTTGCAGGAGGAAAATACTTCAGCCCCCGAACGACGTTCTAATGGTCATTGATACAATATGCAGCATAAAAGCTTGAGCGGCAAAGCCCAAGACAAAATGCCTTTAAAATCTTGACCTTGGCAAATGTTTTCCTTAGTAAAACTCCAAAAGGCAAATGAGTTATGAAGGACAAATGAAAGGAATCTAATCATCAAAAGAAATAGAATCTGGATTTTTAGCAAGTGAAAGACTTCAGCTTGTTAGGCACCAGTGGCTCACGCCTGTCACCCTAGCTTCTCAGGAGGCTGAGATCTGGGGTTCGAGGCTCAAAGCCAATACAGACAGGAAAGTCCTTGTGTTTCTTATCTCTGCTTTGTAGTTACCAGAAGAGCTGGATGTGGATGTCTGGCTCAAGTGTCAGCTTTGAGCAACGAAATCAAGAAAGAGTGCAAGGCCCCAAGTTCAAATCCTACTAGTGGCACACATGCGCTCTCTCTCTCTCTCACATACACACACACACACACACACGTACACACACGTACACACACACACCTTCTGCTTATCAAATAACACAAAGGGAAAAGGCAAAGCAAGAAAATACTCTCAGCACAAATGTCCAATCAATTACCTGAATCCAGAATTGAACGGAGAACACTGACAGTTATGTCATAAAATCAAGACAATTTTTTAAAAGCTGTAGCAGATTGAAACAGACATTTTGTAGAAGTGACGGAAGTTCAATAAGCATGTGGACAGGCATGGAACTCCATTAATCACTAGAAAAGAATTCAAGCCGGGCGCCTGTGGCTCCCGCCTGTCATCCTAGCTACTCAGGAGGCTGAGATCTGAGGATGGTGGTTCAAAGCCAGCCCGGGCAGGAAAGTCCACGAGACTCTTATCTCCAATAAACCACCAGAAAACCAGAAGTGGCGCTGTGGCCCAAGTGGTAGAGCGCTTGCCTTGAGCTGAAGAGCTGAGGGACAGCGCGCAGGCCCAGAGTTCAAGCCCCACGACCAACCAAAAAAAAGAATTCAAGTTAAATTCAACGATAAACCACGGTTCCCACCGTGAGAACAAAGAGGAGACGGGAGACTCCCAACGCATTCGGCAAGGCATGCGTCATCATTCAAATGGAATCAGACCAGTTTGGAAAATGGTCAGTTTCTTATAGCACTGAACATATATTTAGCACACGGACTTACAACCCCCATCCTAAGTGTTTAAGCCCCAAAGATGTAGGAAGGAATGTTTATAGCAGCATTAGCTATAATACCCCCAAGCCTGGAAGCAATCCAAAAATCCATCAACGGGCGAATGGAAAAACAAACTCTGACATATTTATTCAACCAGCAGAAGTAGGGCCAGAATGGAAAGGGCCTACCCGTGCGTGCAATGCAGGCATTGTGCAAAAGGAGGCGGACAAAAGAGAGCGAGGTAATTGAGGGATCCGTTGTGCAACGTTCCAGGACAGACAGAAATAACTTATTCCATGGGGGGGGGGGGGGGCGGGGGAGAGAAGGAATTCCAACCTGAATCTGTGGGGACAATGGGAATATAGCTCAATCTCCGGGTGGGGGCGTTGGTCATGTGCGTCGATGTTTGTTAATGTAAGTTAAGAGGAGGGCACTGTTAAAATCTATCTGCGAGGGTATTGCGCAGGGGAGAACTCACAGGGTAATTCCTTAGAAAACGGTCACAGCCCAGAAGGAATACCAGGACTTGAAAGGTGTGGGGAGGTCAGGGGGAAAGGGGGGTCGAAGAGAGAGAGAGGAAGGGGCGCGCTTGCAGTCATGAAAGTCGATGGACGTCGTACCCAGTTATGAACACTGAGAGAAGGGCTTGGGTTGGGGGGGCGGGGAGAGGAGGGGGTGCGGGCGGTCCTGATGAGATGCATCTTGTTCATAAACTGCTCTGCTCAGTGGCGGCTCCTCTCTACAACTCCTCAAAGAGATTTTAAGAAACTGAAATGCTTGGTGTGGTTTCCAAAATCAGATATACAGATATATATCTGTGTATTATATATAGGTGTGTATATGTACATATGTCTGATAAGCGTTTAAACCGAGTAGACTAACTCATAGCTTTCCAAACTAGTGCAAAAATATCCCAACAAAATGCTTCTCCTAAAGTTCTCTCACTGCTCTCCGAAACCTGTTTCAACCGGCCGTGACAACCCCCTAAGGTGGGAGGTGTTTCAGGATGGTGTTTTTACCAGTCCAGTTGGATTACCCCGGCCCAGAACCCTTCAAGGATGCGTGCGAGCGTGCTCGCTGGACCCCGCCATCGGACGCTCGCTGGACCCCCCCATCGGACGCTCGCTGGACCCCGCCATCGGATGCTCGCTGGACCCCCCCATCGGACACAAACCCACAGCCAGAGCTGCTGTCCCCAAGATGGCCGCTGGCCCCTCAGCTCCCGGAGGCTCAGACTCCAATGGAGCAATCACCCGCCTCGTGCCTAAGGGAGGGAAGGCCGGTGACTCAAAGAGGCAGAAAATGGGAGGCTCGAGGTTTGAGGCCCGCGCCGGCTCAAATTTGGCTGGACCTCATCTCAGCACAGAAGTGAGGTGTGTCATAATGAGACGGTAATCCTCGCAATGGGAGAGGCCCAGGACCACAGGAGGGGCAAAGCCAGGGCAAAGCCCCCAGACCTTCCCGGAAACAGAACTGCAGCACAAAGGCCTTGGCTTAGTGACAGGACCGCTTAGCAAGCACAGAACTCGGAGTTCCAACCCCAGTACCACCCGCAAAAGCGATAAAAAGAGCAGCCCACGGAGACAGAGCGGAAGCGCGCGGGACGGACGTCCCGTCTACGTAAGCGGGAGGAGTCATTAATCATATCCCAAACGGACTTTTAATGATCATTCACTAAAATGAATTAATGAATTAGTGCCCAGGGGCATTCAGTCTCTCGCCCCCCCCCCCGCCCCCCGCCCCAGTACTAGAGACCAAACCCTCCTAGCGGATTCATATTTTAGAAGCTGCTTTGAGCACCATGCACTATGTAGGAGTGGATGGCCATGTTTTAAATACCTTTTTGAAATCTACATGGCACCTAAATTTAAAAAAAATGCACACCTACAGACATAAACCAAACCCGGCACGGGCAGCATTGTAGGCATCAGAGAAGCAAAACTCTTCTTGGTATTGCTTATCTCCGGCTTCCTCGTCATCAAAACCAGGTTCTACAGGAAAAGACTCATGGGTTCTTTGTCTTTTCTTTTGAGGTGGCACGGAAATCACCCTCCCCCCAAATTACCGGCGCCTCTCACGGGCGGCTGTAGTACACGAATATAGTTTGCGTGGCAAAGCCCCCCAGAAAGCAACGCTAAGCCTCGTGTGAGCAGGAGGGAAAGGCAGGACCGCGGGAACAACGGGGAAGGTCTTCTCCCGCGGAAGACAGGAGACATGATTAAATCACTCACGCTCAGGAAACGGCCGTTCGAATGTGCACAGAATACACGGGGGAAAATTAGGGAAGATTTTAAAAAATCTCAGTTCTTTTTTAATTCACATGCATGAAGTCCTGGGTTCGAGTCCTCAGTAGCACATGCACAGAAAAAGCCAGAAGTGGCACTGTGGATCAAGTGGTAGAGTGCTAGCCTTGAGCAAAAGAAGCTCAGGGACAGTGCCCAGGCCCTGAGTTCAAGACCCAGGACTGGCAAAAAAAAAAATCCAACTAACAACTAACCTAACTGTAATAGATCTAAGGAAATATTGATTATTAGCTCGCTAGACACAAGCACAGAGGAGTTGGATGGAGACGCTCACCTGAGACCAGACCTGAGCAATCATCACCGAACTATTGTCTAAGAGGAGTTCACAGTCACCCCTATAAATATGTGTGTGATGCGTGCTGGCAGGCTCTATTGTGATTGTCCTGGCCATCTCTTAGTACCCTGACATGCATTTGCAGCTTTTCCAGTATCCCTTTGTGGCTGGCGTATGCTGCCTTTGGAATATAATCAATCCCATTTTCTTTCTGTTGTGATAGCGTATTTATGGGCAATTCCTTCATAGGTAACACAACATTAAACTCTTTCTCCCCTGGGTGTTATACTGTGAGTTGTGTGCATGTGGGGGGGGGGGAGGGGAAAGGTGTGTTCACGATTAGAGGCTCAGTTTTTACACCTACCACACCAAACCCTGTGGTTGGTGTCTTGCGTTTTAATCCCGTGAGCAGCATTTTAGGGGAACACATCCCTAGACTGGCCTTGTATCCATAAAACATCCCATAGTGAATCAGGAGAGAAAGGGCTGAGGAGAAGATGCACACTCTTTAAGGATTATTTACTGCACCAATCCCATTAAAAAATAATAATGTAGCTGCTCTCCCTTTATATTCTGATCCTTCTTTCTGCTGTACATAACGCCGCAATAACGTATCGTACACCACACATCAGGCCTACATCCAGGACTGTTAATACTTCACAAGAAAATCCCTTTGCAGGCAAATCCTCTTGGAGTGTGCTACAATAGCGAACTCTCCTCGTGGGAAGCCAAGCAAAGAGCCGGGAGGAATACCGAGTCTACATTTGAAATCAAGGTTGCGGATTCCTTTCTCATTTAGCACTGGCAACGTTAAAAAAAAAATCAAGAAGAGGGGACACTTGCAAAACACATGAAGACCTAATACTATAGAAAAAGACTGAAGAGAAAGAGAATTCCACCCAAGCAGAAAAAAAAGTCAAAGAGGAGGAGGGGTGAAAAGTTGGGTGTCGTTTTGCTCCGGGGAATACATGAATTTTAAACACAAATAGAGGACACTGTGAAAAATGGCAGTCTAGGTTTAAATAAAGAGACTTTCAGGCCAAGAATAACATGTTATAAAACAAGGCTAGGTTATATAGACACACATATACATACACACACCTATGTATTCACGAAGCACAAACACAGATAGACAGTGGTCAAAACTTTCACAGATAATTTTCTAACTTCCTCCCACACCCGTTGAGCAGATGCAGAGGACTGGAGGATGGCTTTTTGTTTTTGTTTTTGTCCGTCATGGGCCTGGGCGCTGTCCCTCAGCTCTTCAGCTCAAGGCGAGCGCTCTACCACCTGAGCCACAGCCCCATTTCCAGCTTTTTCTGCTTATGTGGTGCTGAGGGATCGAACCCAGGGCCTCATGCATGCGAGGCAAGCGCTCTACCACTGAGCCACCTTCCCGGCCCCTTGGAGGACAGCATCACGGAAGGAAAGCTCTAACCCCGCATCCATACTCTCTCCCCCAGCAGACTCTCTCACAGGGATAAACAGAGACCCAACACTTCTAGATCGTGGGGACCCAGAGGAGATCCCTCTTCCCTTGGTCCCTCCTTGTTTATAAGTCCGTTCAGCCAGTGAACATGCACGGATGTCCTCTCTCACCGGAGACCAGCATCGCCTAGCCAGGAGGCAGCCCCGAATTCAAATCCCAGTAAGACCCCAAAGAAGGATTATCTGTATCTTCACACCTAAGCCCGCTAAATATCTGAAACAGCGAAATAATTCTCTTCACTCCGGAACCTCAGAGGTGCCCACGAGCACGTGTGCACATGAGCCATTTTTTGGTGTGAGCACACACTTGGTGTCCACCGCGATGCACACATCCGTATCTTCTAGGAGAGAGCCCAGAATCAGATCTCGTAAGACACAGATGCCAAGGCGACCTCAGGAATAGCGGCTGGCTGGCAGACAGGACGTAGCATCCTCCGTAAGGATCCGTGAGGGTTTTCCAAATCGCTTCCTGTTCACGTACAATCCAAAGCAGCCCCGCCTCCAGGACCTACCAACTCATCAAGAGTCATAAACTGGGCGTGTAACGTCCAGCCCTCTTGCACGTACATGTACGACACAATCGGAATGAACAAGGGTGCCGACCTTCTTAGTCTGGGGTGCTGGTGGGAGCTGTAATTCAGAAGGCAGCGATCAACCTGCCAGGGAAAACGTTGATCTCTTAGCGTTAGACCAAGACGCGTCTTGGGATTTTCTCTGTTGGAAAGGGAAATTTAGAACATGGAGCAGTAGAAACTGTCAGCCATTCTCTGTACGTGTGAGTCTAGAAATTATATGCCAAACTCCCGAGCAGTAGAAAATCGCTAATGCATGAAGTCCTTCCCAATATGGTGAATGAAATCCCCTTCCTCCCCTCCTCCCCTCCTCTATTTTCTTCTCTCCTCTTTTCCTTCTCTCCTTCTTGGAGGAAAACAGAAGGTTTGCTATGGCACTGTCTAAAATGACTAAAACTGAGATCATCTCCTTTTTTTCCAGTGCAATGTGCTGCACCCGTCCAACTAGTCTCCTCAGGAGACAGAAGAGGACCCTGGCGGCGGATGCCTGCCATTCCAGCCCTGGTGAAGTCCCAGGCTGGAGGATCACGCGTTCGAAGCCGGGCTGAGCTTCCTGGCAATTTCAAAGCCCATCGGAGCCGCAACGTGCAACCCTGTGTCCCAAATAAACACTACGCACCAAGCAAAAGGAAAAACGCTCTGTGTATGCTTTTTTAATTTTTAAAAGTAAAAACAAAAAATACTAGGAAAGCATGCACACCGAGGAAAGGCCAGGGATGCGGAGAGGGGGGTCCTGGGGAGAGAAAGGGCCAAGCCTCAGAGCAGCACCCACGCCGGCCAAAGCCCAGCACCCACAGCCCAGCACCCACGCCCGCCACAGCCCAGCACCCACGCCGGTCACAGCCCAGCACCCACGCCGGCCACAGCCCAGCACCCACGCCCGCCACAGTCCAGCACCCACAGCCCAGCACCCACGCCGGCCACAGCCCAGCACCCACGCCCGCCACAGCCCAGCACCCACGCCGGTCACAGCCCAGCACCCACGCCCGCCACAGCCCAGCACCCACGCCCGCCACAGCCCAGCACCCACGCCCGCTACAGCCCAGCACCCACGCCCGCCACAGCCCAGCACCCACGCCGGCCACAGCCCAGCACCCACGCCCGCCACAGCCCAGCACCCACGCCGGTCACAGCCCAGCACCCACGCCGGCCACAGCCCAGCACCCACGCCCGCCACAGTCCAGCACCCACGCCCGCTACAGCCCAGCACCCACGCCGGCCACAGCCCAGCACCCACGCCCGCCACAGCCCAGCACCCACGCCGGCCACAGCCCAGCACCCACGCCGGTCACAGCCCAGCACCCACGCCCGCCACAGCCCAGCACCCACGCCGGCCACAGCCCAGCACCCACGCCGGCCACAGCCCAGCACCCACGCCCGCCACAGCCCAGCACCCACGCCCGCCACAGCCCAGCACCCACGCCGGCCACAGCCCAGCACCCACGCCCGCCACAGCCCAGCACCCACGCCGGCCACAGCCCAGCACCCACGCCGGTCACAGCCCAGCACCCACGCCCGCCACAGCCCAGCACCCACGCCGGTCACAGCCCAGCACCCACGCCGGCCACAGCCCAGCACCCACGCCGGCCACAGCCCAGCACCCACGCCCGCCACAGCCCAGCACCCACGCCGGTCACAGCCCAGCACCCACGCCCGCCACAGCCCAGCACCCACGCCGATCACAGCCCAGCACCCACGCCCGCCACAGCCCAGGTCCCCAGCCTCTGCCTTTTTCCGGTGGCCTCTTAGCACACCGGTGCGTGCAGTGACAAAGACACAGTCCCTCCCTGACAGGTGCATTCAGGGAGCAAGGCAGCCACGTCCCAGGAATTGCTCTTTTTTTTTAACTTCAACGTGGGGAAGAGCGCAATCTAGAACGAAATAGCGGATTCCACGACCTCCTGAGGGACTTACTGAAGATCTCCGAGTCATCTGTAGGGAGGGGTTGGTGGGATCACACTTGCTCACAGGCGGCAGCAGAGATTAGATGAGATAAATGTAAAAGGACTCATTAGCACAGATCACCATGGCCTAGTACTGGAGCCCTGAGCACGCACCCCATCGGGATGGTGGTCGAAAACAGCCGGAAAACCCAATCTGCCTTTGCAAATTCCTTCCTTTAAAAAACAACAATAAAACTGGGCGGGAATCTCTGTTTCCGATGGTCTACTGACTGTAGCTTCACACCGCAGGCTCTGGTTCCATCCCACCCCATTTCCACTTGCACGAAGCACAGGCTCCTTTCTTTGAACAACAAATCTCGAGGTCTCCAATTGGCTCCCGGAATTTGAAGCTTCAGGATATCTTCCCTCAATCCCAACAGCAGCCGGTAGGTGAAGGAAACGAGGAGTCGGTGAGCATCTCAGGGATAGCTCTCCTTATCGATCCGCGATTACAAATATCACAGGTGAACACTAAGGAAAGGCTTGGGGAATGTCACCTTCCTTCTAACTCCCGCCGATCCTCAGCGAGTCTCCAGGGTGCGAATGAGTGCATCCTAACAGATACCTTCCCAAGGCTCCCGCAGTGCTTTGTTGTTTCAAACAAACGTCCCAAATCCCACAACAGAAGCAAAGCAGGAAACGAGGAAGCCAGTGTTTCTTTCGTGCCACCTCCTTCAAAACACTTACTATTAGTATTATTGTTGTCTTATAAAGAGAAGTCAAGTTCTGGATTCGGATTCTCCGATTCGCGATTCAGTATGTTCTCCTCTTTGAGAGAGGATGATAGAAAAACAATTCAGTTTGTGACCTAACATGTAAATAGAGTTGAAGGTCTGTGGTTCTTTGCAAGTGTGGTTACTTAGAATTTTAATAAATTCTGCTTCACATCCTAGTTTTGTTTTTTTTTCCCTGAAATGTCTTTTTCCTCCCACTGGTACATGTCAATAGAGGGGTAGGTACATCTATCATCAGCTTTTGGATACTCCATAATCTTCGCGGTAATGAGTGTGGTGTGGTACCATTTACGCTGTCCAAATCCACAGGGATCGGCGACACAAACAGGAGCCATTTTGCAAATGATATATTGTCCCCTTTCATCTAGAACTGACCTGTGTATAATGAAGAGTGTCGGATCTTCAATTGAGTTTCTCACCTTGCAAACAGAACTGGACCTTTTATAAAATTAACCGAAAGGTTGGTTGATTCTACTTTTAAATTGCCCACACACTTTTTTTTTTTAACCTGCCAGCTTTGTTTATAATTCGAAACATTTGGAAGAGATTCCTATTCCCCGTTAGAAAAGAACCAATAATCCTATAGCTCATGTGTATTTGCAAGTACTTGTTTCTATGTCATACCTACATTTTTGAATGTCCCATCATAAATATCACGAAAGTAACTAAAAAAAAATTACAACTAGGTAGAATGTACCTATGTGGCTCCATACGTAAGATGTGTCATGCAATTAAAATTCATTCAGGCTACACAACCTGGGCTCTGGTACCTGCAGTAAACTGTAAATTCCCACTGTGTAGCAGTGAATGCATGATCTAACTCATGCTACCTTAACATTTCAGGGCCTGTGAGTGATCGTTTCCTGTAGAGCCGTGTCTCCCTCCTTCTGTGATGTCTTTGTTGTAGTTTTAGGTTGGGGGGGAGGTTCTCTCCAAAGTCAGTTCTCTGTGGGTGTCTTAAGCAATTTTCAAATTCTGAAGTCCCTTCCTACAGTCGGTATCTTCGGGAACAGCTAAACTACAACCAAACCATCAGCTGTCGGTACCTAGCAGCCAGCAGCAGCTGCTAACAAAGAACTCAGGAGTAATTTCGCCCGGCCAGGGCAGGGCATGCAGAATGCGGGGTGCAGCCCCAGCCCCCACCCCTGCCCATGTGATCAGGCCAGGAGAGGCTGTGCTAGGAAACCCCCCTCCCCCGGCCTCTCCAAGTCTCTTTTAGATGCCTTGGCATTCTGAGAACTTGAGCTATTTTAATAAAAATCTTCAACCATCCAGAAAACCCTCGGGACCTATAAATAAGTCATTGTGAACAAACTGAACAGGAATTTAGAGAAGTCTTACCTATATCTCAATGAGAGACATAAAGACATTTTTCCTTTGTAGCATGCTAACGGCGTGGGGCAGGGGAGGAGGCAATTATGTATGTTAGTAGGCCAACCCATCGGGTAAGTTAAAGCCTTAAAACACTTGACTAAAAATCAACAGAAAGACAAGTGGAGCAGGCAGCTAAGGCTGTCTGTCTGTCTGTGACGGGTTGTACAGTGGGGAGGGGCGCTGGAGTTGCCTAGGTTACAGAAAACACAAGGCAGAGAGAGGTAAGAAAGCTTTCTATGAAGAAATGGAAAAGGAGAGAAAGAGAGACACAGAGAGACAGAGGGGAAGAGAGAGACAGAGAAACACAGAGACACCAACAGAGAAACAGAAAGAGAGAGGGAGAGAGCCACCATTTTAACGCCCTTGTTAATTCTAACATTAGAACTGGCGGTGAAATGCGGGCCTTTCCCACCAGGTTGTGAGGAGGAGTCCCAGGGAGAGGTTCCTAGAACCACCTTCTCCATCAGAGAGGACTGGAAATGTTCTAGAACAGTATGGGGTGTGAGAAGAGAGCAATGACAGCGGGCCAGCTGAACAGAATCAGTGACAAAGGAGTAGGGCTTAGTCCAACTTCACATCATAAATGCCGTAATGCTGAAACCCCTGAATGGTCTCCATAATAGACCTAGAAGTGGATCTGAATGCCTGCACAGCCAAACCAGAGCCCCTAGCTAGGCAGGCCTAGCCACGTGGCTACTTGAGCTTCCTTAGAGCATGGCTGCCAGATTATAGAAGGAGCATCCTCAAAGGAAGGGCCAGGAAGTCACTCATCATCAAAAGCCTGTGCTAAAGAAGACCTGAGAGGCTACTTATGTCAGATTCTATCGATTGGAACAGCCATGTGGGTGGCCCATACTCATCCTTTATTTGCAAGGAGTGAATACTATGCATGCAGGCACAAGAACGGAAAAGAGTTCATGGCAGGCCTTGTTGGAGACAACCACACAGACCCAATTCCCCTCTGCCTCTGAAGGGTGAAAAAAACACAAAAGGTTTCAGATCTTCTCTGCACTCTGGTAGTTCCATAAACATGCAATCCACACAACAGATCATTCTTTGTACAGCATGATTCTTCAGGACATGACATGGTATTTTCATTTAGCTCTGGAAACTAACAAGAATTATGCATTTTCTTTGGTTTAATTCCATGATTTGGAGGCAAATAATTACTTCTTTTAAATTACTAAATGCTACTTGCTACTCATATTCTATTATTTAACTGTATGGCGTTTTTGTGGGGTTTTTTTCCATCAGTACATACAAGGATCTTCTACTATAGCTCCCCATATTACTCCTTTTTTCCCATAACTCTGTCACCAATTATTTGCTGAACAGATATAATTTTCAAGGTAATACTAGCAAGAAATGATGGTAGACTAAAAACACACGCACGCACAAATCTTTAAGGGTGATATATGCTCTGAAAGAGAAATACTACTTGTTGCTAGTCAATGATTAACAAAAATCACAGCTAAAGCTTTAATATTTCAGTCCTGCTTTGAGGAAATATGTCCTCGCACCTTGTTCTAACAGAATTCAAAAAGCCATAGGGAAGAACAACCAAGTGAAAGACTGTCAGAAAAAAAAAATGAGGCCCAAATTAGTAAAATATGACATTTGGTAGAGAATCTCAGTGTTAAAAAAATAATTGAAGAATGTTTATCCATTAGCAGATCACTGTTCTGTTTCTACAGAATGAAATATGAATATAACATATGTCAACTCCCAAATCTGTTGAATCAAATTACGTCCAAAAATTGACTTAAGAAATTAAAAAGAGGCTAGACTCTTTGTCTTATTTATTAGCAGTACAGGCTGACGTTGCGTATCTCCAACTGGAAGAGAAATAAAATCTGACAACATGAGGTGCCAGATGGGGAAACAATATGGCAGTTCCCAGCCACGGATGCCTGGTGATTTGTATGACCTGGAAACCTACCTGGAAACTCTTTCAGAGCAGGCATCGTATGTTTACGTTTTAAGAGTTTTCCATTAGAAGAAATTTCAGATTTATTTACCGAAAAGAGGGTAAAGTGCTACCTTGATTCATGAAACGTGGAAATCTTTCAGAGACAACGGGGAATTCTTCCAATACATCTCCCAGCTCAGAGAGAAAACTTTGTGGGGTTTTAAAATATTTAATATCCCACTGCTGCTTTATAGCTAGAAGAAAACATGTGGAGGGGTTTATTATTATTATTATTGGCAAATATTTCAGAGCTTATCTCAACTTGTAGGGAATTGTTTAATATTCCTAAACTCTACAGCTAGATGAAAGAATAAAAAAGCAACCGCTTAGGGCAACAAGGTACTTCTGTGCAAAATTAAAAACTAAATATTAAACATTTTAACATCAGAGATTTTCACAGCTAAATAAAAATGGTGTGATTTTTTTTCCCCCCTGAGGGGAAGGTTGTTGTTATCAAGGCTTAAATGTGTTGTCTTCTAATGAATACTTATTGGCTGCTCATTATCTGTGAACTTTCTAAATTAAAAATGGCCAAATACTTATGTGGCCTCTGTTGTCAATATAGATGATGGCAATGTGTAGTTATAGCTACAGAGAGCAGGCAACAGAATGACCTTCTGGGAATTCAGAATTATGAGAGGAAGGAGACAGAGATCATTTATATAATGGCGTCACTGTAGCTATGTTTGTAAAAAAAAAAAAAAAAAACTGTGGGAAAATCTCTTCCAATGGTCCCACTGCATATTTTCAATGATATAACATGTTATTAGCTTCACAAAGTCAGGTCATGAAGGTCGTGTATTGCCCGGAAACTGAAGTATATCATTATGATGATTATTTTTAAATGTTGGGCCTTCTATGTGTGTATCACATAATAAATTATTGATTACCCCTCCCTGCTGTCAGAAAAGATCATACAAACAACTTGAGATGAAAGGCTCAAATGTATACGCTACAGTAAGTACATGGTTTAAAGAACTCCGGTAGTTCTATAAATCTGATGATGAGGATGGCTGTAGGCTATATGCGCTGACATTTTCCTCTATGGTTGAATACCTACATCTCTCAGGCTTTTTTGTTTGTTTTATTAAACTATGCCACAATTACTGGGAGGGGAGAGGGGAAATCACTGAAATTAGGGACAGGAAGTTCTATGTAAAGGGACAGGAAGTTCTATGTAAAGGTTCAGGAAGTTCTATGTAAAGGGACAGGAAGTTCTATGTAAAGGTTCAGGAAGTTCTATGTAAAGGGACAGGAAGTTCTATGTAAAGGGACAGGAAGTGTGTAAAGCAGACATTTCAAAGTGCTCTGAAGTCTATGATCTCAGTGTGAAGAAAAGGAAAAGGACACAAAGGAAAGGTGCAGGAAGAACTTCTGCGTCTCAGCGTTGGCACAGACCAAACGGAGCAAAGTAAGTCCACAGATGGCAGCATACTAAGCCAGTGGCCCCGTGGCTCAGCAGGCTGAGTATCCCCAGGGCCCCAGAGAGTGAGGGCTCACCGTGCTCGGGGCCAGGGCTGCTAGAAACGGTGAGAACTTGTGTAAGCTGGTAGCAAACAAGTCCCCTCCCCATCTCTTCCTGTTCCTAGATCCACCCACTTCACATCAGGATTTGCAGTCTCTCTCATTAAAAATACACACACACACACACACAATTTCCCCAATACCCAAACTTGTGCCTGTCTCAGAACTCGTGTCATTGCAATATGGATCATGATGACCTCCGAGAAACATCCCAAAGAAGGACAAAGCACAGGAGACCTATCTTCAAAGGCACCATTGCTTTTCCAGGCTAGAGGAGTGGTAAGGAGCTATAGAGTCTAGAATTAGGAATTACTGAGTAGAGCTAAAAGCATTAGACTACTTAAAAAATAAAATACTTAGCCAGAAGCCGGTGGCTCACGCCTGTCATCCTAGCTACTCAGGAGGCTGAGATCTGAGGATCACGGTTCAGCCTGTGGAAGGAAAACCCCCAAAATTCATATTTCCCATCAACCACAAAACGCCAGGAGTAGAGCTGTGGCTCAAGTGGTAGAGCACCTGCCCCGAGCAAGAGAAAAGACAAGAAAATAACTCACAGACAACACCCAGGCCTAAGCCCCAGAAAGGGCACAGCAAAATACACAAATGAGTTAGGCAGCTGCCATTTTCCAAGTCCCAGGCTGGGTCTGTTGGAAGAACCTGGGAAAGGATCTATCGGAACTGTTCCCGGACGCTGCGTTCATTCCTTCTGTCCTCTCTGTAACCGGAGACCTCAAAGAAACAACTGGGGGTCAGCAAGGCTTGTGGTAGTGCCCAGCTTTGGGGAGGGGAGGAGCGTACACAGGAAATGTAGAGAGGGGCAGAAAGGGTTGGGGGGGCGGGGTGAGATCCCGGAAGACCCGTCCCGGTAACTGACTTCCTCCAGCGAAATCCCAGCTTCTCCAGTTTCCAGCACCTCCCAAAATAGCACCTGCAGCCAGGGACAAAACACACCCCGACCTGAGCCTGGGGCGGGGGGAGGGAGTGTTTCCTGTCCCAGCCTCCCTGCCTGCCAGGTCGGCCTTCTCTCCTTAATGGACCCTGATCACACAGGACCCTCGCAGGGATCCTCGGGAGGTTCAGATCTGGGGGTTTTCCAGCCCCCCCCCCCGCCCCAAATAGGCATTTACCCTTCCCCTATCTGCCTACGCCCTCCGGCCCTTATTCCTGTTTCTCTCCCCTGACGCCCTCCTCCATAGGATAGATCTGTACACCTGCCCTGGCCTGCTGGTCTGTTGGCCGGATTCATAGGCTCGATTATAGAAGGAAGGGTCTATCTCCCTGCCCCCCACCCCAGGGTAGACAGGTAACGTCCAGGGGGATGGGGGACACCCAGAGAGCAACACGGGACCGAGTTGGTGGAGGGACAATGGCTCTAGGTGAGCTGACCGCCCAGGTTGGCATCGCCCCTCTGACTGAGAGGCCCTCTATCCTCGCGTTCTCCTGGCCTGAGTGGCTCAACCTGAAGCCAACAGCCCCCCCACTGCACTTTCCCTTTTCGGGGAACCACGAAAAGTCACAGAGCGAAGCCATCCGGGATGAAACGTTGGGGAGATGCATGGATGGCACACCCCATTGGAGAGCAGAGGAAAAGAGGATCAGGGAGGAAATCTTGGTGGCTCTCCTTTCTAGAACATTCCCAGGGTGGTTTGCTCCAGGCCGCAGGCCGCCTTCACACATGCACCGGAAAGAGCCCCAGCGGGCAGGTCACGCGTGTCTGCACGGAGGACCCGTGCTCGCTCTCCGCGTGGGAAGAAGGGGTGTCTCTCTTTGACGGGATGGGCAGGCGACCCCGAGTTCAAAGAGACCGGGGCAGTCAGTGCTGGGGGTGAGGCTGACTTTGGCGATGGAAGGAAGAGGGATCAAAAGGCCGGTCGGGAGATTAACAGGCAGAACTGAAGGGAGCGGCCCCGCCACCAGTGGTGCCCGGATGGCGGAGTTCAGTTGCTTTGCTGGTAAACTCCACGGCCCCCCTGCCCGGGCACGGACCGCAGGGACCCCCGGCATCACACGGATGCGGTTTATTGGATAGGAAGTGGAATCAGCCAGCCGCCGCCGCCGCAGCCACGCAGGCCCCACGTGAAGTCTGGCCGGTGGCACCTGTGTTAATTCTACAGCAAGGAGTCCAGGCGTTGAGCAGCTGAAAGGTTGGGCTCCCTTAGCATTGAAGCTTTTCTTTTTTTCCCTCCCTTCAAACGTGGTTTGCTTTGATGTGACAGGAAAACGCTCTGTAGAGACTCCCCCCCCCACCCCAGAGAAAAGTGTTTGAACCCCGCTGAGGACATTCCCACGGCCTCTGTTTGGAAAGATTCACTCCAGATGTTTAAAGCGAGGTCAAGCACGCGTGATTCCCGCACCCCCCACCCCGCAGCAGCCAGTCATCTGCTGAGAGTTAAGTGAATCCACCTCTCTGGCTCATTTGCCCGGCTTTACGAGAAAATAGAAATTATATCACGCTCCTAGTCCTGCAAATCTCTATAAGGCCACAGATCTGTTTACTTATTGAGTCAGGTGCTGAGTAATACTACAACAGCCAACGAACAGGCCACCTGTATGACCCTGGTTCCAAAAGACCATCACGGAGCTTAAGCAAATTCCACCCAGCGACATTAGCGACATTAAGAGATCCTCGTGGGATCGATGCCTTCGTTAGGCATCGGCGTGCATTCCTGCATGAGTAAACCCACTTGGTTGCTGTTTGCAGAGAACTGCTGTGCATACAATTATGCACAGCGCATGACCCTGTGACAACAATGATAAATGACTCTGCTGCTGGTTGATGGGCTTCCCGTGCTGTGCTTTCCATCATTGTTTTCGAGCAGGTTCCTCTTTACAAAGTTCTGATTCCCGGCTCCTCTACATCATCCTCGAGGAAATCATTCATAGAAACTTGGGAAGGGAAAAAAAAAGCCAGTTCACCACGGTTTCCCCCTTGGTTCTTAGTTCTTTGCCCCTGAATTTAGGCGTACCGTGTTCCCCCTCGAATCCATTCTCTCCCTGACCTGCACGTGAATGAAGACGTCAGAGACGGATCGTTTCACGTGCCAAGAGAGCAAGTGGATGACAACCTCTCTGGTGGAAAGTACTGGAAAGACCAAGGAAGTGTTTAGAATGAAGAGATGGCAAAATGGGAATCCTGGGGGAACCCAGTGTTTGGGTTCGGCTGTCAGAACACAGAGAAAGGAAATCACCCCATGCTGAGCAGAGACAGAGACACGGAGCCTGGCTCTGTTCACGCTGAGCCCAGCTGGTGCAGACACACACACACACATGCACACACACACACACACACATGCACACACACACACACGCATGCACACACGTGGCTGTTCTGCCACTTGCCCAAGAAAAACAAACCACTGAGTCACGAAAACTACTCAGATGGTGGAGTAAGGGATCTTGGGAAAGATCCCTCATCGGACTAGAACGCGATGTCTAATGGACAGAGTTTAGGTCAGCAAGAAGTAAGTGGATCCCGTGCAGGCCGAGCATTTCAAGTTGTGCACGCTGGGACTCTCGTGCAGAATTCAGATCGGATCTGCCCAAAATAAGAATTTCAAAAAAAAAAAAAAAACAGAAACAAAAACCCACTGCCTTTCAAGGTGGCCAGACACGTTGACACACACGGAACTAAGCGCGGCATCTCTGCCTCTGCTCAACCACCGGGAAGTCCTGGGGCCCAGGGCGGGCTGTCTAACAGCTCCGCTCTCCCTGCAGGAGTGGAGGCGCTGATGGACAGAAGAAGGTTTCCGAGCAGAGCGGGAGATGACAGAGATCATGAGTGGAAGCCTCCTGTGCAGCCCACGCCGCTGGCTGGCACCACAGAAGCAAAGCGCTGACACGCACGGCGTGTGACAGGCCGGCTGTGCACACCACACTGTCCTCTCGGTTTCCTGTCCACGGCAGGAGGAGACCCACATGCCCACCTCCGGCTCCGAACTGTCCGTGTCGCCCTGTCAGAATGATCAGGAACCCCACCCGCAATATTACCTTGAACACCTGTCTCTAGTACCTAGTTGAGCCCCAGGAGAGAAGGGAATAGAAATCGTTTCTGCAGAAGAAAAACTCTTTCTGACACCCACTCCCAAAGAAGATGACAGGTGTTCAGTGGAAAATTTTATGTTTATTTTTTATTTACTTCAGTTTGCCTAAAAATGTTTTACGTTTATGGTAGTCTTGTTCCCTTCCATTCTACAGTGTAACACGAGTGCCATCCTGAACTTTCTCAGGGATTTCTTTCTTTCCTTAGATTGCTGTTTAGTTCATTTCCCTGGAACCTCATTAGTAGCCTCGTTCTTTAGCTTCTTGAGAATTCAAGAAAAATGATCTTATAGACCTTTGGTTTTATCACTGAGATGAGAGACAGTCTATTGCAGGCACTCTCTGTTATTTTAAATCCCCAATTATCTAAAAGTTCTATGTAGGGTTTTATTATTCATTTGAATTTTCTGTCATGTTTCTCAATAAAAGGCATTTTATTGTTTCCGGCATATTATTAAGTATATTTATTTCTTGGAGTTCTAGAATTTTTATCATTGTTCTGATATTTAGCAGTCTTTTACTTTTTTAGGATTTTAAAATTATCTATATTGAATAAAGTATATATCTATATAAAGTATATAGAATAAAGATTTTTTAAAAAAAAATTATTCTGGGGCTGGGAAGGTGGCTCAGTGGTAGAGCGCTTGCCTTGCATGCATGAGGCCCTGGGTTCGATTCCTCAGCACCACATAAGCAGAAAAAAAAAGCCGGAAGTGGCACTGTGGCTCAAGTGGTAGAGCACGAGCCTTGAGCTGAAGAGCTGAGGGATAGAGCCCAGGCCCAGAGTTCAGGCCCTATGACCGGACCAAAAAAAAAACAAAAAACAAAAAATTATTATGACCAAAGGAAAAGAAAGGAGAGTGAAGTTAATAACATTAGAGATAAAATGCCATGACACTGAAACTACTAGGAAATGTTTTGAAAACTTACTTTCTGGAAAGTATAGAAGAAACTGACAAATTTTGAGATGTGCATGGCACACCAAAATTGATCCAAGAGGATATAAACTATAAGCAAATTAATAACAAGCAATGATAATGAAGCAGTGATAGTCTCCCAACAGCAGATCAGAAATTTTGCTGAATTTGGCCAAACTTTTAAAGGAAAACTCACACCAAAATATTACATACATAAAATAGAAAAGACAGGATCATTTCCACACTCAGTTTGTGAAACCAGTATCATTCTGATGCCAAAACCAGCTAAGAACACAACAAAAGAAAAATGTAGACCAATTTCCTTGGGAAACAAACCTGCAATCAGACCTCAATAAATACTTGGGCACGAATTCAACAATACATTGAAAGAAATCATATGCTATGATCAAGGTGGTTTTACTTCAGGAATGCAAGGATGGCTCAACACTTACAATTTTATGCGTACAATGCAACAGGTAAACACAATAAACAGTCACAACAGATGCAGTAGACATCTTTGACAGAATTCATCATCCTTTCAAAATAAGTGCCCGTGCTTTATATACAACAATAAAGGATTTATATACAACAAACCTATAGACAGCATTATGCGCTTCTCTAAAATCAGGAATGAGAAAATATTGTCCATTCTCAACCTTCTATTCAAGGTATTTGCTTGAAATAGTAGCCACAACAATAAAACAAAACAAAGAAACAAGAGATACAAGTAGAAAAGAAGTCAAATAATCTTTACTTTCAAATGATATATCTTATACTTAAGCAAGGCTAAAGACTTGATAAGCACTTTCAGCAAAGTAGTAGAACGCACAGTCAACATAGAGAAGCAGTAGCTTTTCTGTTTATCAATAAAAACACACCGAGGGGGGAAAAATTCAGAAAACACAAGTTGTGTTCTTCATCGGTTCTAGCATCAGGGTAATTGACATAGCCTCAAAAACTATTTACGGTAAACTTAACCAAGGAATAAGAAGACCTCTTCAATAAACACTAAAACCCTGCAGAGCTGGCTCACACCTGTAATCCTAGGTACTCAAGAGACTGAAATCAGGATCGTGGTTCAAAGCCATTCAGAGGCAGGAAAGTCCGTGAGATTCTTATCTCCAATAAACTACTCAGAAAAGGCCAGAAGTGGAGCTGTGGCTCAAGTGGTAGAGCACTAGCCTTGGGCAAAAGAAGCTCAGGGACAGTGCCCAGGCCCTGAGTTCAAGCCCCAGGACTAGCAAAAAATAATTGTACAAAGAACCTGAAGATAATACTAGATGAAAGACCTCTGTAGTGTTCGTTGTTAGCAGTGCTTCTAGCTGGAAAATAGCCATGGTACTGAAAGCGATGTGTAGATTCAAGGTGATCTGCACATCACAATCCCAAGGATAGCCTCCCCAGAAATAGAAAATGTCATGTGAAAGGGTACAAGACCCCAACTAGCCAAGGAAGTGCTGAAATACGGATACTGGAGCTAAGTAACACCATCTTGGCACCCTCATAGAAGAAGTTATCCTTACCTAACTTGCTTGATTTTAGGTATCACACTTTGGTGGGGGCTGTTAAAGCTTGGTCTTCACCCCAACATGTGATTTTTGCCTTTAAACACCAGGTGTTAGCTCTGTTCAGGGCCGTGGGCCTTTGAGACAGGAGTCCACCTGCAGAAATTGGCTTTCTAGTAAAGACTCCCAATTCAATCTCTCAACCTGCGGCTTCTCTGTTTCTCATCGTGCAACAATACCAAGCAGACAGCAGTGGGAGGGAGGAGGCCCGATTCCCAGTTCTGATTCTCCTTCGGAGCTAGAGTAGCACACGTTGACCTGTGCTTGCCATTTAGCTTGGGTTACGATCAGCCTCCTTTGATCAATTATAGTTCCTTTCCCAGTTGGAAACTTAGACATTATTTTTCTGGAGCTAGAGTTTAGACAATACACAAATAAGCAGCTGTTTTATTTCTAGTAAGGCTTAGGATACAAATTCCTCGGCAAATCAATGAGACCACTATGCTTTTGTTTTCCGTCTCCAAACTTTTCCAAAGTCTTCCGGGTTAAGATTGTTTGAGATGCCTGTTTATTTTCTTTGTGCATCACGTGGGTACCTGGAATATTCAGACTTAAAAGTTCATCCTGTTCTTTCCAACTCGTGTCCCCCTCCTCCCAGGGGAACACTTTTTACTTTGAGATTCATTCTTGAAATCCCCTCATTCCCCCAGGAGTCACTTCAGAAAAGGGCATCAGGATCACAAGCTTGGCGAATTTCTAGCTATTTGTAGATATTTTTACATTGTACCCCTTCTTGAAGACAACCAAGCCTAGCACCTTGGCTTTGAAGGCAGTGCTGCATTGATTTCTTGGCTCTCATCCTTTCTCCCCCCATTATTTCATTCTTAAGTCTAGCTGAACATTTTGCTGTGTGGATGCTGAATCCATGTTTCCTGACTCCTCTCCCACAGGTCTGACCTCATGGCCTTTCTGCTGTATGAAGAACTCTGTCTCCCACATCCCTCCTGTGCAATTCTGTTATCTTACCCCTGCTAGTAAGTCCACTTGATGTTGACTTTAAGCTTTGTTTAGAACCTGGGGTTTACCTCATCCCATTTTGTGGGAAAACTCTTTGTGATATTTTTTCGTATGTTTCATGTAAACTTTATTTTCTTTCACTTGGTTTCCTTGGGCCTCCATATCTTGAGCTTGTCCCACAAATGTTTGGTTTTCCTTGAGTTAACGTGAGCTCATGCACTTGCATATTTAGTCATAAATATCTCACCTGAATCACTTTAAAAGATAATTTATGATATTGCTTCTTTTCTGTAGTTATCTTCTATTGTCTAGGCTAATGTTTCTGTGGAACTTATCAAACGCCATGTAAAGATCTATCATAAAGATGTTCATATATATGATATATATTGATTATATACAGCATTTATATAGTATATATAAGTGATATAAATATAGCCACATATCGGGATATATTCATAACTCCAGGTTTGGTGGGGTTTTTGAAGGTAAAGTTTTCCCACATCATTAAGGTTTGTATTTGCTCATTTCTACCTTGCTTGAATTTCTTCTGCTGTAACCACATTGGCCTTGCTAAATAGGAAAGAGGAGATAAATTGCTCCCAAGAAGAGTGCCTCCCCTTCCCCAAGCCCAGTGCTGGACTGTGCACCTGCATTCCCTTAGACGCTTAGCCATGCCAGTTCCCCGGGGCCTCCACTCTGGCCTCTCCAGAGAGCGAGAGTCCCTCCTTCCATCCCCTTCGAGCACGGCGGCATCTATTGCCGTGACCCCCCACAGGAAGACCACCTTTGGCTCTGATCTGAGACACCCTGTGTGTAAATCCAGCTCTTTTCTGTTGGACTCCATTTCCCCCTGGGACGCGAGTGTGGATTCCGGGCCCTCTACGAGGTGATGATCGCTGCCTACGGCCGGACGGCCTCGAACCAGATGATTCTCTCTGCCCTAAGCCCAGGTTTTCCATACAGGACTCCACACGTGCCGATGCCCACAGATCCCTTTCTACTGAGCGCTCCCTGTATTTAACGTCCCGGAAAATGAGCAAAGAAAACATGCAGTAGGTAATCACGGTATTTGATGAGCCTGCAGGGGGGAGTAACTCGGAGCGAGCGGTGATCTGCCGGTGCCCAGGGCCAGGATGGATGGGCAGGGCTGGCTGGTGATGCTTGGGAGGGGCACGGGGGAGAGGTTTATGGGCGGCAGCGGCTGCTCTGGGTAAATGACGGCGGTATATTCATTCCAGGACACTTACTACTCCCTCCCATAAATACAACTAATGCGCCGCATTGATTTTCAAAGCACAAAGCAGGGCCATCACTTATCTTCGAGTTTTTCAGCAGGGAAGCCTATAAAACAACTTCACAGGAAATTCTTCGGGGCTGGCTCAGTGAAGACTTGAGCCGACATCTTCATTTTCCCTCCCGGAGACCCGGGCGCGCACACGAGCGGAATTGCACTCAGGGGCAGGGGCTGGGCTCCCTGTGACTGTCCCTTCCCGTGGCCATGCGGCCTTGTCTTCAGAAATATGAATTTGATTTAAATACGGGGCTATTTTTTTTTTGAGAGAGAGAGAACGTATCATCATGAATAAAACATCGTTGTGAAGTAACCAAAAGCCATGGAAATGTAGTTTTTAATTATCTAAAAAAATATGCCATTAAAATGAAATGTACAGAGTTTAACTGAAGCTCAGAGGGATTTTCCAAGTTCCTTTAAAACTCTTGGTCTCTCACCAAGGGCCTGACTTACGCTGATGTTGTATAGTCCACTATTAGGAAGGAAGGAAGGAAGGAAGGAAGGAAAGGAGGAAGGGAAGGAGGGAGGGAGGGAGGGAGGGAGGGAGGACCCAGGGAGGGAGGGAGGGAGGGAGGGCCCAGGGAGGGAGGGAGGAGCAGTTCTCACTGATTGAAATGCTAAGCAAAGGGAGGAATTTCTCTGGGGGGGGCCCCTCTCCCCTTCCCAGCATTTCCTCTTTTCCCAGCATGTCTTTTGTCTTGCCCACCACCTGGGTCTTTATTCTACTGTGTATTGCACCTAGAGCAGGAAAAGCAGTGCAGGTGGGGACAGGCTCCATCAGGCAGGCAATGGAGCGGGCCGCAGGCCGCAGACCACGCGCTTCGGCCTCCACACGGCTGTAAATGACTGCGCGCGTGGCTGCTCTGGGAAGCTGCCTGGCTTGTGTGGGATGTCCGGGCAGGTTCAAGCACCAAGCAAGCCGGGGTGATCATTAAACACACACCGAGACTCCTGCGGTCTTCAGGGGAGATACGCACGCGTGTACACACACACACACACAGACACACACAGCACAGAAGGGCCAGGCCATCTCTCGGCCTCCTCCTCCCTCACCAGCGATAATGTTCCGCACAGTCTCGTCCTCCCGTTCGCTCTGGGGTCTCGGTAGTAAAACCATCCCGAGCACAGAGCGAGGCATTCCGGGGGCTGGGAGGACCTCAGAGGGAGGAAGGAGACTTCCCCAAGGTTCAACCTCAGTCTCCACCGAGGAGCGTCAAGTCTGGGATCCGGCGTTCGTGGAGAGTGCTAAGCCTGCCCGGCATGATGACATCCTCTTCACCTTCACAACCACCGCCATGAAACCGCCGCATCGTCCCGCGTCACGGTGGCTGGAGCACCCCGATCGCTGCTCGGGGCAGACATTACCCCCCTGTGCTGTCATGGGGTAGTCAGAGCTGGTGTCTGCAGGCCCGGGGGCTGCTCCCTCCGTGCCAGACAGAAAAACCAGAGGGTAGAGGAGATCCGAGGCCACACCTGGCATTTTCCACAAAGGACTCAGAGGAGAGACGAGCAGGGAGGGGTCGGCGCGAAGCCGGGAAAGCCACGTCCAACCAGAGCCGCCGGTCGGCACAGCCAACGCCGGGAGGAATCTCGGTGGCTCAGCCCAGCCCAGGCTCCATTCGTGCCTGACTCGAAATGTGGCGTTTATTCGGGCGGATTCACGGAGGGCTGATGTGGCTGGCACACACACGCACGCACACACATTTTCCGGAGTGCCTGTCTATAAAACACGCGGTATAGCAACGGATAAGCAAGGCCTTCGTGACGGACATCCATGGGCCCTGGGGCCCCAGGCCCACCCAGGTGGACACCTTCGCCCATCCGCTTCAGCCATGCACGCACGCGATAGCATCTGTGGGTTCGATCTGGGGAAGGAGGAGAGAGGCCACAGCATCACATTGGCCAAGTAGCCAATGACGTGGCACACGCTCCTCATCCGAGCGACTACGGCAGAATCACGGTCCAAGCCGGCCTTGTCCGAGAGCAATACCCTACCTCCAAAATAACCAGTAGAAGTAAAATTAGCCTGCCTGGCACGTGTGGCACACTGAGTTCAGGCAGGGGGTGGGATATCTCACCAGACCAGCTACCAGACTCGTTGTTGTTGGCTTTGAGTTAGTGTGGCCGCTTGTATCGAAGCATGGTTCTCCCCCCACCCCCCACCCTGGATTTCCACCTGTCACTGCGCCCGACCAATCCTTCCAGCCAAGATCCTGATTTAATTAAGAGAGGGCGGGGCTGACACTGGTCAGTCACCACCGACTTCCGGGATTGAGGGGTGTGATATCCAAACACCTGACCACGGGGGGGGGGGGGGGGGGTGGGGGGAGGGGGGCTGCTGAATGGGGGAGGGAAGAAAAGAAAACGCAACATCGCTAATGGGGATGGGTGAGCACGGTGAAGGAGCTGCGCAGACCGGATGCGCTGCGTTCATGAACCGCTTTGCTCTGTGGCAACTCCTCTGCACAGCTACTTAACGACGATTTTAATAAATGGAAAAAAATTATACGGTGCACATCTCTCCCACTGATGTTTAAAAATATTTCTGACAACTGAAAGATGGAGCATCTTTCTCCCCATGTCGGCCTTTTCCCAAACATAAATGTCCTCCTCTCCCATCCCCGCAAATGAAATCAAACAACATGACTTAGGTTGGATCCTAGCTTTGGGGAGCAGCTGGCTGACCTGGGCGGTTGTTCGGGAGACCTCTGGGGGAGGGGGGGGCTCACCTGTCCTCTCCCGTACACCTACCGAAGGGTGATACCTAGGAAGTCAAATCGAAGAGGCACCAAGTTTTGAGCTCTAGGCCTATGCGGAGACAGCCATCGTTGTAAAGTTCAGTCTCCTGAAGAATAAAACCGAAAGGGTGCCGATGACGTCATCAAGTTACCATGAGGAATCAGAGCTGTGATTTTTTTTTTTTTAAACTGAGCCCTGGGAAGATGGCCGGGAGGGGCCGGGTGCCACCTGTGCAGTTCCTGAGGCTGGAGGACTCTGCTGGGCCCTGAGGGGACTCACAGCGCTAACAAGGTCCCAGGTGAGGCCAGGACAGCCAGCCTAGTGAGGAGACTTTGAGAATCAATGATGAAGAGAAAGCACGTTATCTTGCACACTTCTGGCAGGTAGCAGGAAAGCCGTGAAGGTGGCATAGATAGTATAACATACATGTATCTATATGCATAGAGGTATATATTTATTATATATGTATACATGGGTGTGCACGTGTACGCGACATCATTACATATAGTAGTAGTAGTATTGACAGTACTGGGCCTTGCTACGCAAGCACGCTACCACTTGAACCACACCCCCAGTCCTGCTTTTTCTCCACTGAGTGTTTGAGCCACCCATGTTGCTTATTTTTATGACACCCTCTCAAATAGGACACATTTAAATCACATCCCAAATTACCCATTCCACCAGGAGCACCGGCACGCCGTGGGACAGGGCGCCGCTTCCTCCCGCTCCCCGTGCAAACCAAACCTCTGCTACCCCGGCCGCTGTGTTTATTAATAGATGACGGTTTGTCTTCCATGCTAGGAGAGCGCCCCTCCCCTCCGCCCACCTCCAGCACAGTGGCCCATTGTCTGAAAGCGCCATTCATCTGCCAAACCCGCTGAGCGGTAGGTGATTTCTAGCTTCTGCTTTTTCAAAGAACACGCCCGTGGAGTATTCTTGGAACGCCATCAATCCCTTCCGTATGTCCTTGGGAAAAGGCTCCAAATGTGGGGCTGGCTCTGTCACAATGCGCGCACACTCTTAAGTCTCTGGATCAAAGCTGAAGTCAATTACCCCTGACTGCTCCACTCCCCTCCGCCACTGTTAACATGCAGTGTTTTGGGGGTGGGGTGGGGGTGCTGGTAGATTTCATCTGGCCAAGGTATTGCCTTCTAGAACAATAAAAGCACCTTGAAACCTCGTCCTATGAACAAAAACTTCTGCAGACAAAATCGCCGGAGCTCTTGATGTGTAGCCCCGCTGTCCCCGAACCCCACAGTAGCTCCCGCCAACCCCCCCCAGTTCCCACCGACGCCCGCCAACCCTCCCAATGGGCTACCCATTATTCTGAGCCTGTCATGGGCAGCAAATCATTTGGTCTCCTCGGGGCTCTGTCTGGAGCGAGGCTTTCCCAGTCAGCTTGTCATCGTATTTGCACGCATGAAGAGATGGAGAAAGGTGTGTTCCCCGCCCCGAGCTGCCAATGGAAGTCAGGTGGCAAACAAGAAAAAGCCCTAATGATAATAATATTAAAAAAAAAAAAAGAGGAGATAAAGGAAGAAGCTGAGAATCTGGACAGTACCGACACCGTCCAACGAGATGATGAGCAAATTTCTCCTAAGACGTAGAGGAAATTAAATGAGTGGACTTTAAACTAGAACAGAAGCCCTGCCCGGCCCTGCTCAGGCCCCGCTCTTATCTTATAAGGGAGGAAGAGAGCCAAGCTGGCTGGAGACCTTGTCCTGCTGGTCAGCAGGGGTCATCTCCATAGCCCAGCCTGCACACAGATGGTGCCGCCTCTCCTCCTCCACCAAATGATGGCTCCAAGCGGCCAAGCTCACTCATTAAAAGCTCGGTGGATGAAACCTATTTTCTTGGCCAGTGAGATGCTTTCTGGGTCAGGAAATAGAACAAAACAACATGATCATTAAAAAGAGCCAAAGCAAAAAAAAAAAAAAAAAAAAAGAATCATCGGACAAGCTATTAGGCCAGCGTCCAAATTCCTCGGGGGTGGACGGTCGCACAAGGCTGCTCATTAATTCCGGGGCAGCAAGAGTTGTGGGGTGTGCTGAGACAAGTGGTCTTCACTTTGGGGCGCTGGAGAACATCTCTGCATGGAGAGGGGCCTCCCGAGAGGAAATTATCGAGGAAGTCTCTCTCCTGGTGGACGGCCCCCCGGGTTCACACGCGGCCTCCAATCAGAGAATCAACGAACAGTGTGATGCACGAAAGCAGGCTGGAGCTTGCTCTCTCCCCCGGCTAGCAAGAGACATCGGGTCTCCAGACAGCACAGGCCAGGCTTTGTGCTGGCCCTGGTAGAAGGCCTCTTGGCCCTTCCTTCCCTCCGGGAACGCGTTCCCTCTCCCTGTGGTTCCGGGAAGATGCGGCCCCAGTGGGAAATTCGTTTCTGCTCCTTCCAGACGTTGCAGCGGCTCATCCACTTGGCTTGGTCTGGGGAACGTTATGTAAGAAAGAAGGTCGCGTGGGGTAAGGAGGTAAATAGGAATGCCACGTGCGTGTATTTCTGGCTTCACCCTGGACTTAAACAGGCCTCGGGGTTGCTCCAAGCCTCCCTTCTCCTTCTTTGGTTTAACTAAGGGAGGCAGTGGGAAGGGAACTGGAAGATTCTGACACAAGTCAGGCAAACACTGCAGGCCTCTGCCCCCCCCCCAAAACCACGCTGCTCCCTGCCCGTGTTCCTAGGGGGAAGGAGACCCTGGTTTGGTTTTCTTATCTCCTTCCAAGGAGGTGGGCTGAGTGGACATTTTTATTCCCCCTCGAGTCTCGCTCTGTTCCCCGAGTCAAATTCTGAAACAGCCATTCCATTTTTCTTTTTTAAACACTCGTGGTTTAATTTTCCTGTCATGTTTTCAAGAGCCAGTAAAATTCTAAGGCAAACAGAAAATGTAAACCAGATGTGTTTATGGCCTCAGGCAAAAAAAAGTACAATAGATGCTATTTTCACTGTAATTCCTTTTTTCTTCTTTTCCTTATTCTCTTCTTTTCTCTTCCCGTCTTTCTCTTTTCTCTGACTTTCTCCTTTTCTTCCTTCCTTGATCCCTCTCTCCCCAGCTCTCTTTTTCTCTTCTAGTAGCCATAGACAAATAACTGACCCAGACAACACAATCAAACATAATGGAACAGAGGACAAGATAATGCATCCTCATGAAACCTCTCTCCTTACTCCTTTTTAGTTGAGCAGTTATGCCTGCAATTCAGTAGGGTTCACCGTGAAGTTTTGTCCCATAGAAGCAAGTAGCTAAGAGCTAAACTTCATGTAAGCCTTTGTAGAGAATGGGTAAATAGCTTGGAATAAGAAAGTTACCAAGTGTCAAAAATGTTAACGGTTGTGTCTTCATTGTCAGCTTTCCAAACTGCAGCCCATCCCCAGGTTCATATTCTACGTTTGTTGTTTTTATCACAATTCCTACGACACCGTGAAATGCAGACTAGGGCTACCGTTCATCTGTGAAGATGTTTTCATCATCTTTCAGAGACAGCTGGGAGCCGCTACATCACGTTGCACTAATGTTTGGCTTGGCCTAGTTTTCTATGCTTTCCTCGAGTTTCTCTCAAATATCTAAGAGTTTAGTCATGAAATACAGGAAGATTTCACTAATTCCCATTACTTAGGGGAGAAGCTGAAAGTCTTCATGGAAATTTAGTTCTGCTATCGGGAGACAGAACATCAAAAGCCTCTGGTGTTTCTCAGCCTTGTGCAAGACCCGCCGTTCATTATGCAATCCTTTATTGGCTGTGTTCTCATGTTCTTTGGGGTTATTTCTTTATGGTGCTGGGGATCAAAGCCAGGGCCTTGCACACATTAGGCAAATGCTTCACCACCAAGTTATATCTCTCGGCAAGGTCGTATTTTCACTCAATGATGAAAAGACTACTCTTTTTTATCCCAAGGTAACGTGGAGAGCTATCATCTCATAGGGGAAAAAAATGTAAAAACAAAGATACTGGGCCCTTTTGGCCTCAAGCACAAAGCTGGCTTTTTTTCCCCATCCACAGATAGCCACAGATAGTCCTCTTCTACTTCCCCACTGTGTTCTTTCCCAGGCTTTTATCTATCTACAGAACATGATTTGGAAACAAACGTTTGGAAGATGATGGCCACATAATCCTTCTCCGTGCCCAAGCTCAGAGACACAGGCTTCCCCTCACCAAGCTGATTATCAGGTACACAGATGGAGAAGAAACAGAAAACCTAGGTAGCTTGAGAACTTCTTTCTTTTTTAATATGAGCATCTCAAGAAATGATCAAGAGCGGATAGTGAACTATCCGCCGCAGGATTCCAGAAAACAAGCCAGAACCACAACCACAGTGAAGTAAAAAAAAAAAATACCATTGCTTCGTGAAGCGTTTTAGAGCAGAGGGTATGCGGTGTGACACTCAGGCAGGGGCGGAGGTAGCTTTTTCCCAGCTACTTTTCTCAGCTAAGGGATTACTCCAATGTGCTTTCCAAATGAAAAAAAATGAATAAAAAGCCTCACGAGGGTCAACTTCAAACCACTTGTCCTAACATGTGACCTATAACAAAATACATATATCATGGCCAATGGTGAGGAGCAAGGGGCTCATTTGTGGCCTAGAAATCAATCTGGCCTGAGTTTGGGGGCCATGGAGCAGTGAGCTAGAAGGGTGGTGAAGAACTGCATGCAGGTAGTTACTCAGCTGGAAGAATCTCAGACGAGCCAATGGAAGCTGAGTTGCCTTTGGAGCCTCATCCAGGGGTCTTCCTCCTGGAGAGGCTTTTAGTTTAATAAGAATAGGCAGAAATGAGACCATAATGTGGGCAGTGTTCATTCTTCTTTGAGCACACATCCAACTTCTATTTCTTGTTAATAAAATTACTTCAGTACATACACACTCTGTGCGTGTGTGTGTGTGTGTGTGTGTGTGTGTGTGTGTGTGTGGTGTCGTTGAGCAAAGAAGAAGAATCTGGATGCTAGTGGCTCACGCCTGTCATCCTAGCTACTCAGGAGGCTGAGATCTGAGGATCGTGGTTCAAAGCCAGCCCGGGGCAGGAAAGTCTTATCTCAGGGCAGGAGACTCTTATCTCTGATTACACACCAAAAAGCCAGAAGTGGAGCCGTGGTTCAAATGGTAGAATACTAGCTTTGAGCAGAAACGCTCAAGGATGACACGCAGGCGCTGAGTTCAAGCCCCAGGACTGGCACACAAAAGGAGGAGGAGGAAGAGGAGAAAGAGGAAAGAAAGAGGAGGAGGAGGAGGAGGAGGAGGAGGAGGAGGAGGAGGAGGGGGAGGAGGAAGAACAGGAGGAGGAGGAAGAAAAAGAGAACAGAGAAGGAGAAGATCTTGATCTAAAATTTCTAAAACTCGGTTCTTGAACTAAAACATGGAAAGCTCAGTAGTAACACCGCGACCCCACTCCTGGGGAGAACAGAGGGGAATTGTTCCAGTCTTGGAAGAGAAATTCTCACCCTTCCCAAATGGCCCACATCACTACCAAGAGGGGGCTGACCGCCAGGCAGGGTGCTGGGCCTTTGAGTAAAGCCAGCACGTGACCCTGTGCCGGAAAACCTTGAGCGTCCAATGAAAGCCGGTCCAAAGCAGTCTGCTTTGCTTCTTCCCGCCACTGCAACCCCGTTTTATTCTCCCTGGTCTCTGGTAAAGGTTGGATCATGCACGGCGCCTGGAGAGCAATGTGGAACTTGCAACCCAATTCCTTCTTTGGAAAAGAAATGGCATGGCTACAGGGAGTTTGAAGGAACCCTGCCATATGATTTTGGTGGGGGGGGAAGAAACACACACAACCACCGAGCAAGCCTTGAAACCAAGGCAGAACTGGCTCAGCCCCAAACCTGAGATCGTTTGCAAAGGTCTTGGCTCCAGAAAGCTAAAAGAGAGACGAGCCGGGAACCACACGTGGGTCCAGGTTGGGTCTCACATCACCAGCGTCGGCCTCGAGAAGCAGCGGGGCGTCTGGAGATGAGACACAACCTTTAACTCCCACCACGGGAACGTCATCATTTCCCACCACGATCCTCGTCAGCAAGTTTGCTCCGGCCTGATCTGCTTCCAGGCCACCGAGAGCCGCCTCCTACACTGGGCATCTCATGAGAGCCTTGTCTTCAAGGACTTTATTCTAGGCTGTCTCTGGCCGGTTGCTATCTTCCCAGATTGGCCCGGTTACAGGCTGATCCTGATCATCCGGCCACCTTCATGGATGTTGGGGTGATCCGACACCGCTGTTCTCACTGATGGATTCTGATCTCTTGTTCTCTGGGAAACAAGATTTTTTTTTTTTTTTGACCCTTTGGTCCTGGGGCTTGAACTCAGGGCCTGGGCGCTGACCCTGAGCCTCGTTTTACTCAAGGTGAGCGCTCTACCACGTGAGCCGCGGAGCCACTTCTGGCTTTTTCTGAGTCGTTCATTGGGGATAAGAGTCTCCTGGGGACTTTTCTGCCCAGGCTGGCTTCAAACCACCATCCTCAGATCTCAGCCTCCTGACTTAGCAGGGGTTAGAGGCGTGAGCCACCGGCACCCAACTGGGAAAGAAGATTTTTAAAGACTTATGGCAAAGTAAACTGAAACTAAGGATGAGTAGTCCAGGCTCGATGGGGAGTCACCAAACTAGATGAACTTGAACCTGAACACATCTAATGAGAAACGTCGCTCAGGTTGCATAAGCCTAGGTCAGTGTCTGGCTTCGGGTCCTATTTACAATCGATGTGTGCTTCACGGTGCAAGCCGAGTTCACACACACACACACACACACACACACACACACACACACACACACACACATACACACACGAGTACCCTGCCCCCAGAGGCTATGTGGTTTGTTCATAGAGTAACTCAATCAGCCCTCCCACACCCAGCACACCTAGCACTAATTTTCTTCACTTTGCACATCATACAGATGATACATTAGACAGACAGTGTTTGGTTCGAAAAGTGCAAATTCCCCGGACGGAGGCTATCAAACAAACAGGTCCTGTTCTTGCAACCTTCCCGCACAACGGAGACACTCGGTGTCTGTGACCAAGCAGACGCATCCACGGATCTCTAGAAGAAGATTCGAACTCGCCGACCACAGGCCAGCTTGACGCCGCTCTCGCTTCACCTCGTACCCGGCTCTCTCCCGCGTTGCCTTCCTTCTCTTTCATGGTTTTTTAAACCTTAGGATCCCAATCAATTGAGCAGTGAGCTCAGGCCTCTGGATGATTAGAGACGGCCTCACGGCGGGAATCTGTGTGCTGCCCATTACCACCCCACCCCACAGGGGGGTAAACACACGTCAGCCATTACCCGCCCCCCCCTTGAGGAAGTCCACATCTGCCTATAGATGCTGGAACATTCTGGAGTTCACTTGACTTCTCCCTTCTACCCACTCTGGCTTTAGCCTTCGGTTCACCCACTGCTGCGACTGAGAGTCACACACGCGATCTGAGAGCTGGCATGCTGAAGCTTGAATGTAGGGGGCATCCGCTGCCCCCCAACCCTCCATTCACCCAACATTCACGAGGTACAAAGCACGCGGGCAGAATGTGTATTCGGTTAGTAAATTGCAGTGAGGGTCAAAAAAAGCGGGGTGGGGGACTCCCCTTTGGAGCCAAGTCTTAAAACAGGCCCTTTGCTCTAACTAACTCCTTACCTCATTCCCTCATTCTCTAGTTGTACATTTTTTTCTAATCTTTGTGAAGTACTCCATGGGAAAACTACGGATCTCTCTCCACCACGCTTCTGTCCAGCATTCAGCTTCGTGAGGCTGACACGCCGCATCCGTCACCTGCTGGAGCGACTCCTTCTCCAGCCTCCTTCCGCTCTTCCTCCGCTTTCCATTCCTTTTGTTTTCTCTCTCTCTTTTCCCTCCCCTTTACTGCCCGCGTTACAGATTCTCTTCCTCTTTCCCCCTCTAGTCCTTTCATCCCCCTTTATGTTCTTGGCAGCAGATTGCACGTACGGGCAATCGTCGAGATGGTTCTGGAAGAAAGCGGAAAGAGGGAGGGACTAGGAAGGGGAGACGAAGCTGGAACTGAACACAGGCTCCCAGCTCCTTGACTCTATTCCAGCTGCCGTGCGTCATAAGAACGCCGGCTCTGGACATGCACAGCCCTGGGAAAACAGCTCTTGAAATACGGCCCATTTCTACTCCTCTTGGCTCCAAGGATAGAGAAGACAGAGGCCCTGGTTTTCCCCCCGGGGTTCATCTTGTTCATAGCAGGTTAGAATGGAAGAGGAGCAGTTCCCATATGCTGGGGGACTCATTTGCCCTCCAGGGAGAAGTTGACTCTCCAAACAGAGCAGGAGAGACACTAGAGGTAGCTGCTCCATCTTGATCAGGACCAGGACGCCTTCACTTTACTCCGCTCGGTGTCTAGTTATCAGAACTGCCTTGGGACCCACCCACCGGCCCTCCCCAGCCAATCAGAACTGGGTTGTGGCACGTCACCTGTCACTTCTGATTCCTCAAGACCTGACAACATGCAAAGCCCTCTTCTCCTGGCTCAGCTGCAGAGAGGAAGACGACTCGAGAAATAACCGCAGCCTGTCTCGCAGCCTGTACGTGCTCTGCGGGCACGCGTGCATGCCCAACGCCATTTTCGTTCATTGCTAAAGAAGGAGGGATCTGGTTTTTTCCACCCCGCAGCACATTGTAAAATCTGACTGGAGGAACGGGAAGTGTTTCTGACATTCTAACCTCAGAAATCCTTCTAACTTCATGCAACAGTTCTGTTTCGTTCCGCGGCCATTCTTCCTGTTGACACCTAGCATCTTAATAGGAAGATTCGTCAAAATAGATCCCAATCCTTAAAATGGGAGGCAGAAGAAAATCGGGGCTCTTTCCATCTACGACGCTCTAGCCCTGTCTGAACACGACAGAAATAATTCCTGGAGCACAGGGCCAAAGGAACCCGTTTGTACACCTCAGAATCCGTAGCTAGCTAGCTGTCTAAATATATTCATATTCGAAAATCCACAAGAACGCGGCTACGTGAGGGACAATGTCCACAGCACGTGCAAGACATGGGAATGCATTTGTACGTGGAAAGCAAGGTAAGCAGGGAACTATAGCTCTCACCACTGGCAGGCAGCAACGCGACGGAGATGCGGGCCTCCAAGGAGGAGTTGCAAGGTTGAAGTAATGCATTGTCCTACATTACACCTTACCGCTCTTTACCACCGTAACCACCATACTGTAAGACTTAAACAAAATAATCATTTATCTGTGAAAACACCCCACACAAGACTACGGAGATCCCAGATTCCACAGAAGGAGGAAATGGGAAATTAGACACCTTTGGATTTTGAAGGGTGTTAAAAAAAGTTGTATTTTCTCTGTTCTCTTTCCAATCGCTATCTTGACATATTTTCAATGCACACGCTTGGAAATATCCATTTACACTTCGGCGATTGAAACATGGTGGAACAGAAAAATCCCCGCTCTGTCAAACACCAAAAGAGAACCAAACCGAGAAGGTGCCAGGCGGTACCTTACTGACCAGGAGGGCTACTTTCACACAATCTTCCACAGACAGAGGCCGCACAAGCACCGTCTTTTTATAATATCTTTCTTCTCAGGGGGCTTGAAGAATTTTTATCTGAATTAAAACACACACAAAGCTCTTCAAAAGAGTTATTTTTTTTCTTTCCTTCAGGAACAGAATATCATTTTCATACGCAATGCTTTGAAAGCGTCGGTGTCTTTGATAAACAGCCTCATGGCAGTAGCCAAGAGCACCGTTTAGCATTCTTCTTCCCGGGCAGCGTTTCTCCTAGCATAGGGAATCACAGCCAGTGTGAACATGAATCCATAGGAACCCAAATCATCCACTTCAAACACCGCTACCTCTGGCAATCACGGGGCGGCAGTCCACACACTGGCCTCCAGCAACCAGGCCTCCCAACCAGGGCGGGATCTATGGGAATGTCATGGCGGTCACTACTTCGATTCTTTAATACCTAAAGTTGGTCCAAGCAGGGGACTCTAAGAAAGACAACTCAGGGAGGACTCTCTGGAATCTGCCTACTAGCAGAGTTAGCCAAATAATGGGCATGTCGGCACACTCTCGGCCTTTGAACGGAAAGCAGAGCAAGTATTGGTCACGGAAGCCGCCGTGTCTCAGGTCGGTGGCGTCCTGGCCTTTAAGTCTGGGTCTCTCTCTGTTTCTGGACCAGGTGCCGCTTGAACGGCTACAGGCTTGTTGAGACACCAATGGCTGTATTGGTGGTACGGCCTCGCTCCTCCTCTATCCGTAGACTACACCATTCATTGATCTGGAGCTCTCTTTGGGTTGAGGAAAACGTTGCGATCGGCGAGACCGAGCTGTCTCTTGGGTGTCCCCATCCTGCGTGGCTTGCCTGCCAGTGAATGCCGCCTCCAGCCTGGAACCGCTACCCCCAGTCCTCCAGGACACAGCAGCCTTCGGCGAGCAGGCCAGGTGGAGCTCATCTCCTGGTCTCTCCGCTGGCTATGCATTCGTCTGGACGGCAGGGACTTGCCCTTCTTGTAATTGATTTTTTTTTTGAACACAGAGGTTTCTATAGTAAACTAATGGCTCCATTTTTCATGCAAGCCATCACACGTAGGGGCTTATTTTAAGAGATTTGAAGTCTGAACCTCTCTCTCTCCACACAATCAGTATTCTGTGCTGGAAAGTTCTGTAGCTACTTCATAGAAAAAAAAAACCAGCTGGGGTGGGATGTCTGATGAGTTTAATCCTCTTTTGTTCAGGGTGGGGGTCGGTTATGGGGCTTGAGCTCAAGGCCTGGGCGCTGTCCCTGAGCTTTTTTGTTCAAGACTAGCGCTCTACCACTTTGAGTCACAGCGCCACTTCTGGTTTTCTGGTGGTTCGTTGGAGATAAGAGTCTCTCAGAGACTTTTCTTCCCCAGGCTGGCTTTGAACCACAATCCTCAGATCTCAGCCTCCTGAGTAGCTAGGATGACAGGCGTGAGCCACCGGTGCCTGGCTCGAACGAACTTCTTAATCCAGCTTGTGAGCATAGCATTGTCCTATTGGGAAGGTGATAATCATCTAAGAAACGATCTAGGTTGTGTTTTATAGTGTCAGCCAGCCCTGTGCGCACAGTCTAGTCATCAGAAATGAAGGTACGAAGACGTGAATACAGTCCAAATCTCCTGTCTACTCAGGTCAGTCTATTCCGAGAAAGGAGGGCCTGGTTTATGCACATAGCGACCCGTGCCAACGCGGCCTCTTTGAACAACTAATAAATACTGCTAAGGCGATGGAGGAGGGGAAAGTCCAGGGGGGCCCGGGGCCGTGAATCAGGTCCATGCACCTCGTCTTCATGACCTGTGAACTGGATGTCCCTTCGTCTGTTTCCCGCCTCTCACCAGAGCCAGGAGAGGCAAACTCCCTCCAAAAGAAGCCTAACTGACTGCCACCTCCAGATAATAGCAGCAAACACGGGAGCACGAAGTAACATCTGCTGGCGTCACAGTGAAATACGGGGCCACCGGCTGATGGCCGTCGGATACCCGGAACAATGCAGCTCCTGTAAGGGACAGACGCTCCCGGGAGCTGTGTCTACCTCTGCCCTCTTGGACGGCTTGCTCGGCGTCCTCAGCCCAGGCCCGTGAATCACTGGAATGGCTGCAGAAGTTGCCAGAATAACCTCTGAGCCTGCAGATGGCAGGGAAGGCTCTGTCCAGATGCCAGACTCCCATATGCTTGCCAATCTGGGTTTCCTGCATGCACCACTGTACTGCAAATTCTATTTTTCCTTTGGCTGCCAGGTTCACTGAGCTGTAATTAACAAGGTTCTAATAGTGCCTCTCCCCGTCCCAAATCAAGAAACAGCACAGGCTGCTCGCTTTCTTTTCAGACGGACGGACGGAGGTGAAAAGCAAGTGTCAGACACCCCACATTGTCAACGGAACCCTTAACTCTACCGTGTGAGGCTCCCAGGAGCTAGAAGCCATTTTTTTGTTTTCAAGTTCAGCCGTGGGCTCTCAGGGCACGGCCGCACCGTGAGGTCGACCCTCGGCCTCGATTCTTTTAGAGTCCACCAGCGAAACGAGCACAATGGCTTTAGGAAATAAACTAGTAACAGATACTTCATTTCATAGAAGCCGAAGAGAGAATGGAAAACAATATATATTATTAAAAAGCAGATTGTCAGCTGGGCGCCGGTGGCTCACGCCTGTCATCCTAGCTGCTCAGGAGGCTGAGATCTGAGGATCGCAGTTCAAAGCCAGCCCGGGCAGGAAAGTCGTTGAGGCTCTTAGCTCCAATAAACCACCAGAAAACTGGAAGTGGCGCTGTGGCTCAAGTGGTAGAGCACTCGCCTTGAGCTGAAGAGCTGAGGGACAGCGCCTAGGCCCAGAGTTCAAGCCCCACGACCAACACCACCAACAAAAAGCGGATGGTCCAACTTGTGAACCACAGGTCTCTTAAGCCAACAATGCCAGCTCACACCCACCACAGATGAAGGCAGAGCCAAAGATGAAGCAGATTCCATGACTGGTTTCGGCCAAGCTCCAGGCTGACCAGCACAATCTCAGAGATGCCATCGGTGAAGACTTTCTGGCCATTACTTCTCCTACTCACCTGCTTCTTGCTCCTGGTCCAGGCTGTCCAGGCCGTATGGGGTCTGCCACGATGAGACGTGGTATGTGTCCACAGTGCGTGAATTCCCACCAGCCACCATCCAGGTGGCCTACGTGGAAAATACATCGTGAAGCCACCCAGGAGATACACCATGTTCTGTCACGCTCCTCGTCCTGTGTTCTCAGGACCCTGGGAGTCACCTTCTCCGAGGCGATCAACGAAGAAGCAAGACAGTTGTACGTGTCTGTCGGTGTTATCGTTAAATGGAAGCGTGGTTTCCAGAAACCGCGAGATTGCTCTTAGAGATGCAAGCGTCAATCCGTCATCCAGAAGTAAGCATTGCGAGTCGGTCAGTCCACGTTTGGGAGGAAGCCTTGGAAATGATTTAGGTCAAAATAACTTTTGAAGGCGTTTGCTTGTTTGTTTCCTTGCCTGTAGCTAACTGGTAACTTACAGGGAGGAGACAGGGAAAGAATTAAGAAAACACGGCGCTTTGTAACCAGGAAAAGTGGCTGATGGGGCATTATGCCTGCATTTGCCTTACAAAGAGTCAACATTAGGAGCGGAACACAGATCCCAAACTCTCCCTCACATTTGTCTGCTTGCTTTGCCACCAACCCCCCCCCCCCACCACCACCACCAAATGCCAGGACTCTTTCGCATAAGCTGAGTTTGGGAGGACTTTTAAATCAGAAGAAAGTTCAGGAACAGGAGATGCAAACCCTGACCCTTGTGTCCATTAGCATTTCCTCTTCTCAGGAAAGAAATGTAAAGAGTGATGATAAAGACGCACTGTACTTAGAAACTGATTTGTTCAATGGTAACTCCTTCGTGTAACTACTTACAGATAACAAAAATATCATTTGAAAAAGAGAAGGAATTCCAATGAAACAAATCCAGGAGTTCACACACACACACACACAATTACTTTGAGTCTGGGCTGATGTTCATGCCTATAATCTTAGCCACTCAGGAGGTAAGCTCTGATGATCGAGGTTCAAAGCCAGTCCTGGCAGAAAAATCTGAGAGAGACTTCTTATCTCCAATGAACGCGCAAAAAAAAGCCGAAGGCAAGTGATGGTTCAGGAGAAAGAGTGTCAGCCGTGGGCAACGGAACCAAGCGAGAGCACTTGTCCTAACATTGAGCATCAAAACCTGAGTGTCCAGATCAAAATATTTGTCTTTGGAAATAAACTGATAACAGATACATCATCTCACAGAAACAGAAGCATGTACATAAACTTAAAAAGCAGCTTATCCAATTTGAGATCCACAGATGAACACGACTTCCGTGGGGTCTTATTATTAACTGATGGCAGGATGGAACAAATTGTTACTGTCAACTCTTGTTGCTTAGACAGAAATAAGGGTTTCGAAGGTCATCTAGAACCATCTCTTTGTATTCCATACTGCATGCATACACGTTAAGTCCAAATTTTTTTTATCTTTGAGGAATTCCTTGCAGAAATCCTCCTACCGGGACACAAAGGCAAACATGTCATTCGCTTCTGATAAGAAGGAAAACAATGCAATCTCATCATGGAGATTCATTAGATTGATTAGAATCCAGTTATACAACCCAGAGCCAGATCTCCGCTTGAATTGAGCGGAGTAGATCAGTGTTTTCCAAACTAGACATGACACGCTGTTAACACGGTTTTCGGAACAATACGCATGAGCACTTGCACACACAATGTCGGGTCTACACTCCTTTAAACACGGAGCCACCAGAAACACACGCGTGTCAACCTGTGCCGATGTCAATCCGTATCTGAGTCTGTGTCGGAGCCCCAGGAATTTCACTCCTACTTCTTACCTTCCCTTCACGCTCGGTGAAAGCGCCGTTCGCTGACCATCCCTCCACCTTCCCAGACCTGTAACTTTTACGTCTCCGGCAGATGCCCGGTGGAAAGCATACAGACGTTTTGAAAGAAAAGAAATCTCAGGCTGTAGGTACAGCTCCGTGAGAGATGACTTACCTGAAGTGTAAGACAGGAGGGTCCCGGGTTCGATCGCCCACACTGTATCTGAAAAAAAGAACAAGTAAAAACCAGTTAAGCACTGCAGATAGAGGCAACATACATGCATCCTAAATATCACCAGTCCCAGAGATTACACATGTGTATCTGCTAATAGAAAAAGTTAAAAGGCTGAAAGGCTTCCATTAATGAATGAGGTTGCTGGGGATGGCTGGTATGTTTAGGATCTTCTACGAGCCTCTCTCCTCAGCTCACTGTGTAAAGTCAGTCAGAGGTCATTAACGTCAACCTGAAGATTAAATAGTAATGAGCGTGAAATCTTTATAGAGATCTTCCAGCAACCATGAGCCTGCCTTAGTCAGAATTCAAGTAAATCTAGCACAGGTGTGTTTTCATAGACACAATGAGACATAGATCTGTAGACAGGTGAAGCACAGTAGTGTGCATTTGTAAAACTACGTGTTTGCAACACATATAAAAATGTTTCTTAATACGTATGCAGAACCCAAACAAATGTGAAAATAGTTGGAAATAAATTCTCAGAATGATGGTACAGTCGAGCCCCAGTGGCTCACGCCTGTCATCCTAGCTACTCAGGAGGCTGAGATCTGAGGATCATGGTTCAAAGACAGCCTGGAGCAGGAAAGTCCGTGAGACTCTGATCTCCAATGAACCACCAGAAAACCGGAGGTGGCACTGTGGCTGAAGATGATAGAGCACTCGCCTTGTGTAAAAGAAACTCAGGGACAGCGCCCAGGCCCTGAGTTCAAGCCCCACAACCACCACCAACAACAACAAAGATGGTACAAAAAGTGGTTGATTGTTACATAAACTTCCTTGAAAAAAATAAAAAGTCTAGCCCAAGCGGAGACTGAAAGAAGGCAGCGAAGTCTTTCGTTAAAATCTCACAGGCATGGTGTGATGCCAGCCTCCTCGCCAGCTGGGACCTCATTACTGTGACACAGGATGGAGTGATGTGAACATCACATAGCTCCACGCCCTCTCTGGTTGGAGAGCCGCCGTTCCATCGGGCCTTGGCTGTGTGGGCTCTGAGCTTCAGGTTACCCACGTCCTTCTTCTATAACCCCCTGCGTCCAGCTTACTGAATGAACTCTCCACCCCCTGGAGACAGCATTGTGTGGCCACCAGACAGGCTCACGTCGATTTTTAAATGGGCCACGTATCTGCATACCAGCCATAACAATTCTAGAATATAGGGTTTAGTATGTCCCAGCTCGGGAATGTCTATGTTTAAAATTGTACGTGAGTATGACCAGCATATCCATTGTTAACGAATCCTCTCTAGGGAAACAATAATGCAGCCATTGATCCAATTGCAATATATTTCAATACCCATCTGTAGGGATAAAAACCTGAGCGATATCCGCACTTCTTAATAAAGGAGTTAATATATGAAATTTATACGCGCTTCTAATGCATCTCTTTCCAAACTTCAATTCTACTTTTTCCATTCCTTCGTCAGCCATAGAGAACAGAGGAGTGTGTGGGTATTCCTAAGTTGCTCTTGAGTTTATTAAGAGCCATTTGTGACACGAGCGTTCTGGTATGCAGACAAAAACCCAAGACCACCTCCTCTCAAGTACAACATGAATACAGACATAGACGTATATACACACGGACAAAACCAATGATTCTATCTGCTTCCAGTAGTTCGGTTGATCAATTAAGATAAAGGCATAAACATGTAGATGCAAATCGTATTTGTCACTGGGACTGAGTTTGAATCCGCAGCCCACACAAAGCCCTTCCCCCAGAGAAAGCTAGCCATGAAAGAAAGCGTCATAATTCTCTTAGGGCCAAATCCTGTCACAGAAAGATGAATTACGTGGTCACAAGGGAATGGGTCAGGGGTTCAGATGGTAGCACAGGGAATCAGACAGGAGCACATAGCACAGGTTTTCTTTAATTACTACAACATCACTAAAATCAATACAGATATGCATCCCGTTTTTTTCCCTCTTTTGGGGTAAATAATTTCTAAATAAGGCTCGAACACCTTTCTGCCTGGCTTTACATGAGCGAGCAATGCGGAGGATTTGGTAGGCCTCAGAAAGACCAAGATGCCTTCACAGGCTTCTGTTTGTTCCTTCAGCAAATCCAGTCCAGCCTGGGGATTGGCTCCCCTGGATACTGACTTTGGGGGTGTCACCGGACCTCTGGGAGCCCAGAAGCTCCCACCTGCCCCGAAACCTGGCCAAGAGCAAGCAGCCGCTTCTGAGCGCCCGTGGGTGCTGGGGAGAGGGCCGTGCACGTCCACGGCGCCTTCAACTGCTAATGACGTGCCGTAAGGGTCTTCACGCTGTAATTAGCAATGCTCGTGTGAAGATCCCGCGCCAAACCCTCAACCCGTCAGGCAGGGCACGCCTCTCGTCCCGGCCCCCGGCCTCTCGACCGGAAGAAAGAAGCAAGGAGCTGACCTGAACCGGGTCAGAGCGGATATCCAGAAAACTCATTTAGAAGTCTGTGATCTCATCCAAGCTGGAAGTACCAGACATTTCCACTTCAAAGCCAAGCAAGCAGGAGTTTGGAGAGACGGGATGCAGAATATCAAGAAGAATTCTGCCTCTCTTCCTCCCCCTTCCCTCCTCCCTCTCCTTCTCTCTCTCTCTCTCTCTCTCTCTCTCTCTCACACACACACACACACACACACATTATACATTTACACCGCAAGTCTAAGGATTCCAGGAAGCTGAGTCTTTCCCCAAGCAATTTCAAGTTCTGCGTTTGCTTTCCTTGCCCCAAAGCATCAGATGTACTAGGTTGACTCAGCATTTTATTTCATGATCACTGCAGTAAACAAAAGCAGGTTTTGAGACTTTTGGAATACATATACATATTTCCATATAGCTATCTCTGCATATAGCTATATAGATTCCCAGCCCTGAAGTACATGGCACAAGAAGGGCCCCAGAGAGGTGGGGCCGGGGGTCGGGGGGGCCGGAGGAGACCCCCATGTGACAATGCACACCAGCTCAGACACCCGCCGGGAACAGATCTGGTCGGCCGTCGTAGGCCTCGGGAGGGGGCGCTGATCTGTTCCTCTGCTCCCTTCCCCGGGGAACAGAACGTGGTGGGATTTTGTGTCGTTTCTGCTTGGTGATTTACCTCCCCACCCCGCCCTGCCCCCCGCCCTCTGCAATAGACTTTTCATAATTACGAATTTAGTATTTTCTCTTCTCAGGGCCACGGTGGCGCGCACGCTCCCATTTGAAAAATCTGGCCCCGTAGCTCTCATGGTGCATGAGAATCATGGTGACAAGAATGATCGGGTTGGGGGTGGTGGTTGTTTGGAGGCTCAGGAGGTCAGACACAAAGACAGAGAGAGTAGAACTCCTCTGCAAATGAGGAATATAAGTTTGTGTGCTGCTTCTGCTGTGGTGATTTTGCCTAAGTAGATAAGCAGCGACTCTCTGAAAATGGATGTTTGGGAGAAGAGGAAAAATCTGTGGGCTCCTGACCCGATTCTATCTCCTGTTTATGAAAAGCCTCTTAGATCACAACAAACTCACAGAGCTTCATTTTTAAAGACACACAGAGAAGTTTCCTGGAAGCAGCAGTAAACTAGAGAGTCACCCTCCTCCGTGTAAAATTCATTTTGTCCCCCCTCAACAAGAAAGGAAAGAGAGGCTTAGAGGCAATCATCGGATTTTTAAAAAAATATTTAATGCTTTAAGCATGTTAGTCTTAAAACACTTTCCCATTAACTTCTGTGGTTTTTCGTTTAAAATACCATGCCGTCAACCAATAAAGACAGTGAACACTTGCAAATATGGGGGTAGGAGGAGCTTGAAACTCAAGGCCTGGGCACTGACCCAGAGTTTTTGTTTTTGTTTTCTTTAACTCAAGTCTAGTACTAGACCAGATCCACAGCTCCACTTCTGGCTTTGTTGGTAACAAATGAGAGCCAAAGAGTCTCACCGACTTTCCTACTTGGGCTGGCTTTGAACCACAAACCTTAGGCTCTCAGCCTCCAGGGTAGCTAGGATGACAGGCGTGAGCCACCAGCGCCCGGCCCAGTAACTTTCTCTTAACCAGGTTTCCTGTTTGGCCTCCGTCTTTTACCGACAAGTGAAGAATTCATCATGAGCCTCTCCTTTCTCTCCCCCGACGGTGGGTTTAGCTGAAGTACACCCGTGAGGAGCGTAACAGTCATTCCTTCAGCTTCGAGAGGAGACTTCTTCACAGGAGTTGGAGCGAGTACTGAGTCCACGGGTGATCTGTGTCTCTGAAGCCCAGCCGCTGGATTTCCCGACGGAACCCGGAGTTCCTTAGATAATAAGCTGGACTTCCAGTGCAGTGTTTTCATCTCTGCTCGGTGTTCACGGCCACGGCTTGGGTCGCCCACGGGCCCCAGGACATCAAACACGGGCTCCACAAGTAGATCACGTGTGGGCTTAAAACCGCCCCTCTGTGTGGTAGGGCGATGCGTCCTCACCACGCCCACCTCTGTGCCGGCCAGGCCTGCCTTTGTCTGCCGTGTCCACACAGTGAAGCTCCCGGAGCTGTGCGGCGTTCAGCCGGAATCTCCGTCATCAGATTAAACGGTCTCTGCGTGGTGCTACCCTCCACTGGGGTTCACGGGACTCATTAAACGTGGCCCCAAACGCCAGCGCCGTGACACACGCCTGTCCTCTCCCCAGAGAGAGTTAAGATGGGAGGGGGGAGGCTTCCGGAGGCCTGAGCCCCCGGCACGCAGCCGTGCGGGAGAATCCCTAAACCACGAGCGCGCGCTACCTTCACATTGCGACACAAATGTCAATCAGCCCGCACAGCTGGGACTCTGCTAAGACAGACTCCTGATGCGAGGTCCATTATCCTCTGACGGTTTTAAGTTTTCTACTCTGTGTGTGTGAGAGACAGACAGACAGACAGACTGGCATTTGACCCCAAGGTCTTCCATTTGGCAGACAACCGTTCTACCATCCGAACCGGAATCCGAGCCCTTATGCTTTTAGTCTGTCCCGCCCCAGTTTTCATGAAGGACGATGGTGTCTTGTTTTGTTTTGTGGGGGAAGAGGTCCTGGGGGTTGAACGCCGGGTTTGGTGATTGCCAGGCAGGTGCTTTACCACGCCCGCCCGATCTTCCGCTAGTGTCGTTTGCGGTCTTAGATCGGATCCTACGATATTTTTGTCCGCATGGGCCTTCACCAGAGATCCTCCTACCACTGCCTCTCGTATAGCTGTGACCACTGCCTCTCGTACAGCTGTGGCCACAGGGCTAGGCCCCTGCCTCTTGATAACTTTTCTACTGCTTGCGGATTGGTTGCTAATTTCTATTTTCTTAGGCAAATACCTTTTGCTCCCAGGATAGCAAATCTATCCATAAATACTGTTTTTTAATGTGTCGATCTCCACAGCTCCGAGCACGCTCTTCTTTCCTATAGGACTATAACAGTACTAAACGAGTATGGCTCTTTATTCTTTTCTAGTTCTATTCTATTAGCCATGTACTCTCCCCTTTTGTTCGGACTTAGCAAATGCTCATCCGTTTTGCCATCTGTTTCTTTAAGAGACCAACAAGATATTTATTCTCTGCCTGTCTTAACTCTCACCTGTATGATTTCCTTTCGTACCATGAAAAGCTCCAGAACGTTCCTTACAAGGCTCCGTGTTTATTTGCTCCTATAAAGACACGAGCCAGCATGTGTGGTGCTCCTGCTCTGTGTCCAGCCGCGGTAATTTGAGCCAAGTATGAAAGATTTCCGCTACTTGAAGATAGATCGGAAAACAGAAAAGAAAATACAGTAGTCAAAGCTCACCGGATTTTCTGTAACAACAGCAGCCTTCGGAAACACATCACCATTGGGTTCTCGGGTGGCCAAGAACACCTAGTTTGCCTCTCCATTGCCTTCCAATAATGCCCGCCAATCATCAATGCCCAGGAGTGGGCGGTGGTGAGGTCACCGTGAACAATCACTGTCGAGTATACTGTTGCCACTGCTGTCAGACCCAAAGCACAAGGAAGCCACCGTGCCGCCGCTCAAAAACCAATAAAGGAAGCGAGGAAGGAATTGGACAGCAAGATTTACAAAGCGCTTGCCGGGGCCTGGCCCGGCTCGGGAACGGGACAATCCCACGATGAGGACATGTCCGTGGAGACTACACCTTCCTTCCAAGAGCGCGCGCAGCCGGCTTCGGGGCAGCGCTCCGTGATCGGGACAGCACTCGCCTAGGAGGTGCTAGGTGCTGGGTTCCATCCGGGGAACTGTGCAGAGCACCTCACATGGAGTTCCGGCCGGGGGCTGGGAGGTCTTGGCACAGAGTGGTGAAAATCAGGACAAGTCCTCACTGCGGGAGCAAAGGGACGACCCCAGGGAAGGGAAGGAGATGCTGTCCAGCGGGGTAGCCCCCTACCCCCCGGGGCTGCACAGAGGAAGGGAGACGCCACCGCCAGCCGAGACCGCCACCCCAAGGTCATTGTTTTTTGGGTAGTTCAAGGGGATCGGACTTCCTCTGCGCCTCACATTTGATGGATTCAAACACAGCCAGTGACCGAAGAGCAAACACGGCGCCTGTCCACAGCAAGACACGGCCACGCTACCTGAGCCACAGCACCACCACCCGACCGGCTACACGGCAATTGCCGGCCTGCCCCTTTATTTTACTGTGCTGGTCCTCGGGCTTGAACCCAGGGCCTGAGCACGTTTGCGTTCAAGGCCGTCATCCGAGCTACTCAGGAGGCTCAACTTGGAGGGTTAGGGTTCAAATCTAGCCCAGGAAAGAAAACCTGTGACACTCTGATCTCTGCTAAACCACCAAAAAGCCAGAAGCAGAGCCGTGGCTCAAGTGGTCGAGCGCTAGCCTTGAGCAAAAGAAGCTGGAAGGCCATGAGTTCAAGCCCCAGAACCAGCACGCACATGTGCATGCACACATACATACACACACACTCTCTCTACATTAGAAGATCTCAGAGACGGGGGGTTAGAACACTACATTTCATTGTAGTTGTTTTCCCTTTTGGGGGGTAAATATTGGTTTTCCTAATGACTATTCAGGAAGAAGGCTAAATTACTTACGACATGCTCAATTGAGTTCGGTCACAGGGAGATGCCCACTGAAAGAAAACTCGCCAAATAGTCAGAGTAAACTTACACTTCGGAGACCATATTCCACTTGGTTAGGAAATGACCTAGAATAACCCATCCTCTGCAATACCCGCCACATTGAAATTCTGGTTTATTACTCTTCTGATATTTCTGCTTTCCGCCACATTACACACCAAACAGCAATGCTGGAAACATTTTTTTTTCCAGCTCTTCCTTCTCCTACCAACTATAAATTGCCATTTACTCGTTCACGGGACCCACACCCGTTGGTGGTAGTAGGGGCCGGGCTCGGAAGGTGTTCTTACTTCAGAATGCTTTGTGAAAAGGTTCTTTCAGTGGCAACCGGTCACAACGCGGGGGACCCGAGGACTTCCGCACACAACGCGAGTGGAGAAGAGACGTGGGGGAGGAAGAAGGAACCCCCGGATACTTCCTGGATGCCTAGGATGGAAGGCTACCCACAGGCCAGGCACCTCCCAGGGTTCCTCTTCCATCCAGTACTTTTCACTCAGGTGAGCATGAAGCCAGTGCCATGCTGTGGGGCATGTGAGGGGTAACAAGGCAGAGGAAGGGGAGAGAGAGAGAGAGGGGCAATGTGGCAGGGGTAACGGTTTAGTGACGGTCAGGACCCCGGGCCACCCCACAGAGCAGGTGAACTCCCGGGGATCTCTGTGGCATGCTCGGTTCTTTTGGAGTACAGGTCTGGCAGTGTGGTGCCCAATGGGCCTCTCCCAAGCAAACAAGACAGACGCCCCAGGCCCACACACAGACCCTTTCTCTGATATGGCGGGCATGGGGGTATCTGAGGGAGGAGACGAGGTAAAAGCTTCTGCCTCGCTCCGGGGGGAGTGTGATTTGAACTGCAGGCGTGGCGAGCATCACCCGGGCTGATGCCAGAGGCACCATTCCACGCTCACGCTCCCGTCTCCTGAGACACTGCAGGGCCCGCGCAGGCTTGGGTTTTTGGGGTGTGTTTTTTTTAAACAAATATTGCTTTGGAGAAAGTTAAAGAGGCATACAATGTTTTTTTAATGAGGGAAAGGAATTGGTCGTGAAAGCTTTAAGCAAGCAATAGCCCAGAGAGAACCCAGGGAGAGGGTTCAGAATTCTTCACGCGGTGTGCGACCAGCCGTGGCCTGGGAAGCCTTCCTGCTGGCGCCCAGATCCTCACGCAATCTGCTTGCGTGAGCAGCGCGGTGCAAGCCATCAGGGGCGGGGTGCTGTGTCTCGGGGACACATCTCACACGGCCTGGACTTCAGGTAGTTCCTCACTGATCTGGTAAAGCAACCATCATCCAAACAACAACAACAATCCAGAGTCTATTGGATTTCCCAAAAGAACGAACCCACACCCACTCAGCTGAAGTCCCCGTGCTGAGGATCACGAAGAGATTGGCGGACACAAACACAGATCTTAATAACCGTGTGTCAGTAGCACCCACACCCACTCAGCTGAAGTCCCCGTGCTGAGGATCACGAAGAGATTGGCGGACACAAACACAGATCTTAATAACCGTGTGTCAGTAGCACTTGCGTTGCCTGAGCCTTTGTAGTCCCGGACACAGAAAAGAGTGTCTTCAACACTCAGAAACATATCGGCTGATGATAGGTTTGCCCGTGGAGAGGTTTGTCCACCCAAGGGGGGAAAAAAATCAAAGAGAAGAACTAAATATGGACTGAGGACAAAAAAAGCAAACAAAACTGCTGAGCTGGTTCCCACCACAGACATCCTTAACCACACTGGATCGTAAATGCTTTTAGAATCATATTGGCCCTGGTCAAGCAGTAAGGGCCACAGGCCAATGTGAAAATTTAATAAAGCTACGAAAGAAAGAGACTGTGTCCAAATGAGTTGGGCTGTCTGTTGACGACAGAGGCTGCACACCATAAAACAGCCGTAGAAGAGGAGACTTTGCCCGGGGGCCATGGGTTTCCAGGCTGCACTCAATCCTTACAGAGACTCCACCGGCCATCTCGGCTCACGAGGGCGGCCACCTGGTCAGGAAACACCTCCCGCCTCCCAGCCTCACTTTTCGGGAAATGCCCGTTCTGTGACTATTTCCTCTGGCCGTGCGAAATTCGCATCAGCGTCAGCCAACGTGAGACCCGGCTGGAAATCCTGCAGCACTCCAGATCTCAAAAATGACACAAGCCACATTCCTGTCTCGGTGACCTCCTGCCCATATGGCTCAGTACTGCGCCCTCCACATAAAAAGACACTTGGGGTCTGAGTTTACCAAAGGAGAAGCGATACAGTCCCACGGAAGGAGATGATACGCACAACGCCCCTACGGTTGTAAGAGACTTTTCCTATTCCGGTTGTTGCTAGCAACAAATTGTAGCTTACAGTAAATGACACTACGGCCAAATTGCTTTGAGCGCTGATGATTAATACTAGCAGGATGTTCTAGGGATAAAAACAACTTAGTTTGTTTTTACCTGACCGTGAAATTATTTCTTTCGCCTTGGTTTTATGTTAAATCATTATATCTGGGATTTTTCCCCCCTTTCAAGTATATGTGGTCAAACTAGACGGAAAGTGTATCTAACTATTTCAATAAAAACAATGATTTCTAATTTGTATAACAATATACTTAATCTCAAGCCCCAATAGTTCTTTGTCCGAATACAAAGACTTAAAAAAAAAAACTCAAAAAAGCCAGAAGCAGCTCTGTAGCTCAACTGGTAGAATGCTTGACAGGAAGAGGCTCAGGGACAGCGCCCAGGCCCTGAGTTCAAGCCCCAGGACTGAGGGGAAGAAGCAGCTATGATACATGCATATATACATACATACATACATACATACAGAGAGAGATCTATAGGTAGATCTAGATATCTAGATATCCATAGATAGATCTAGATCTATCTATGGATATCTAGACCTATCTCTGGATAGATATCTAGATCTACCTTCCTATCGATCTGTCTGTATAGAGGAAATCTGGATAAACCATACTACAGTTATTGTTCAACACATAGCTAGTTTACAGGTGTTTTCTGAGGATAAACACCCAGAGGGGTGGACACCAAAATCACACACGGGTGATACGGCCCTGAAGGTGTGAACAGGACACAGCGTCGGTCCTGGGTCTTTAGAGACGTAGGGTTCGGTGCTCACATAGAAAGCGGAAGGTGACCTTGAAACATTCTCTTCAGGACCACAGACAAATGCCACAGAACCTGACCCACTGCCCAGGCTGTAATAAAGTAATAAAGACCAAGCCGGGTCCTGGCGTGTGTCTCCTCTCTTTCCAGCCTCAGAATCCACAGCCCTGAAGAGTCCAACCAGTCACGCCTTCATCTCCGCCTTCACGCTCGGTGGGTCGCAGCCCCTTTCCACACCTCGGGAAGAGGACGCTCTGGCTAGAACACTTCGCAGAGACAGTTACGGGGGTCAGTGAATGTGCCTCACCGGTGAGCAAGGCATTGCACACACACCCCTCTCCCCGAGTCTGGATTCCTACTCCACCCTCAGAGCCCTACCTCGCACAGAGGAGACCCGACAAGGCTGAGCATTAAGAGCGGCAACTGCGGGATCCAAACACAGGAGACAACTGCCGGAGAGCAAAGCAAGGCGTGACGCTGTCCAAACAGGAAATGCACTCCTCACCTGACCGCTGGACGGCCACCCCCTGCGTCACCCCTTGCTCATCGCCATAACAGCACACTTACTGAACTTCGTGTTGGGGTTTCTCTGCCTTGTGACACAACGGATGCTGTATTTTTAGCAGCGGGGAGGTAGCCAGTTTTTCCTCTCTGTCTTGAACCCAGAGTTTTACACTTTTGGGTCAGTACCTCCATGCCATCTGATTTTTTTCTTCTCTCCTTTTTCTCTGCATCTCCCTCTACCTCTTGAAAGGTATTTCCTTAGGTGTTGTTATTCTTTCAGAAACAATGACTTTATCACGATGACGAACTTGATCGTAACATGGTCAAAATGAAACCCAGGAATTCCACCGGGGCCCTAATGGAAGGAAATCTCTTAGATTTCCACCCTGTTCTTCCACCCACCCCCCAGAAAATTGTCTCGCCTTTTGCCTTGGGAAAACACACAGCTAAGTACCTTCTAGGACATCTCCCCCCCAGATAGAAGACCAGTCAAAGAAGCTCAGAATTTAGTAGGACCTCCGTGGGGTTTTTCTGCATCTCATCACAACCAGGCTCAGAACTCAGAACTTGTCCTGCGTAACTGCTATGGAGAGAAAACTGTCTTCCAGTCTTCTTCTTGAGCTGGAGGAGAAGTGTCATGTGGGACTGACAGGCCACGTCAAAGTCTAAAGGATGCTTCCAACAGACCTTCCTCCTCCACTCTGCATGCCGGGGTGCAAGATTTCAGGCAATGCCACACTTCTCAGCCTCTTGGGGGTCTCCAGGACATGGCTAGTCCCAGATCTTAGGACTCTGCGGGACAAACAGGTGCGATTCTTCTTTCTTCCACCAGCGAGACTGGATGGTAAGATTCCTGGAGTTTGGTAATAAGTCAATGATCGCTTACCTCTAGCAACTTGCCAGAGTGCAAAACATCGGTCTGTGTTTCCAGTCTACGGAGGTCTTTTGGTGTCATTGTCTCTAATTTTAAATAGGTGGTTTTGAGTGTTGTTACCTTCCTTTTGTGCCTTTTTAAGGAGGATTTCAGAAAGGACCAGAAATAAGCGGACGTGTTTCATCTGGCAGTGTTCTCGGTTCTAGGGAGTTCATACACCAGCAAGGGGAAAATTGCAGGCAATTTACTTAGCAAGGAGAGCTGACAGTTCTTCTGCCAGCAGGGCTATTAATCCTTAATTGTAGAGCGTGTGTGTAATTCACTCCTTTGTCTGCTGTGTACATCCGTCTGCCGGGTTCAGAGGGGACTCACAGTTACCATTTGTTGAATCATTAGGTAAAATTAATGATTGGATTTTAAGAATTAGCTTCCATTTGAAACTCACCCCGAATATCGGCATTATCTTCCTGAAGCGGCTAAACGTCAAACATTATTCTTGAAAGGCAATCTCCAGCCGGTGGCGATGAAAGGAAGACCGTAACAAGGTAGTAAAGTCGGAGCCACAAGACACCCAGTGAAATGCAGAGGTCACAAAATGTCACCGTTATCTCAGGCAGGAGAGAAGATGGAAGGGGCGGCCAGGCTGAACTGGATTCCCAGCACTGTGGCCATTCGGTCGTTGGCAAAGACGGTGCAATGGACATATTTAGGGAAGTAATATATATCGGGCACAAAGGTCACAGGGACAACTTCAAGACAATAAGTGAATTTTCCTCTCATCCCAAATAGAGATACCCACGGAGAGCGCCGAGCCTGTAAACCACAGAGCTGTTCAGAATGCAGACATCAGCTGGCCTAGGCCATCTATCCCCAGGAAGGTGACGCTGGACAGAGCCTTGTCTTGGCTTTCGCCTTCTGTCATCTACTGGCCAGTTTATTACCCCTGGGTGGCAAGGTAGCAAAGATCCCTCCGGACACATCACAGCTTCTGGAGGTAGACCAGTTTTCCAGGCCCGATGGTCACACGTGAGACTGGCCAAGAGCTCACAGAAAATGGATCCCCTTCCACACCAGCAGTCGTGTGCGAGAGTGCAGGGTCCTGTTTTCCACCACGCTGACGGCTGGTGGAGAGGAACCCTTTCCAGTTTGGGGATAGATGGTTAATGCTATGCCACGTTTATCACATCACATCACATCCCAGCGTGGGTCAGCACAAATGGCTGTGTTCGCAGAAGTCTCTGACTTCCTGCCAAGCGGCCTGGCACCGCGGGAGCTGCCATCAATTTCAATTACTTGTAGATCATTTCAGGAGATATTAAGACGATGACTGGCTGTTCTCAGAAGCGAGCGAGCGAGCCAGCCAAGCACTCACTGAGCTTCGACGTCCGACTTGCAAACGGAGGAACAGACACTTCGCATCTCCAAACAATATAATTCACGTCAGGTGAACGCACGCACGCATCAGCGCAGGTTACTCTGCAAGCCTGTTCTTGTCCTACGTGTCTGGGAAACCTGTCCGCTTGAGGTTAGAATGCACGCAGCCACGCTCCATCCCAGCCCTTCGCTCTTGGTGATTGGTTGGACTTGACCGCTGAAGAATGTATTAGAGACTAGATTGCACCCGGCCATGTTGCATTCAAGTGAACCACACAGGAGGACTCAAAATTCATCTTTTTAAAAACATAGGGGAGATGGGGGATGGGAATATTACAGAAGGACATTATGTATATACATGAAAATAGAATTATCAACCCTACCAAAATCTCCAACATCAAAGGGATAATGAGTGAGGAGAGGTTAAGAAAGAGCCATCCAGCAGGGAAGAGTGAATTGATCCATGTATGTTATACACATGTATGTAAGTATCACCGTGAAACTCCATCATACAATTCACTTATGCTAATTACAATGGTAAGCTGAGAATATGAAAATTTACAAACAGAGGGTATTTTTCATATGATCAGTTATTGTACCTACACCTTAAAAAATTATAAACTGTGAACTACATTTTACAAAATTCATTCAAGACTGGATGCCTGAGCCAACGTCTTCCATAAAAGCCGTACAATCTTCCACCCGCATCCCAGGAAGGGCCCCAAATCACAAACGCCGCATTCGTAATTTTGTCTCATTTGCCATGTCAGAGCTGCGAGAAAGTCATTTCATCCCAGAGGACGCGACAAGACCAACCCTCAGTCCCAAGAGGGGACGCATTGAAGCGCCACACCTTCTCCAATAGCTCCTGAAGGTTCTAGAAGAGAGAAGGCAGAAGAAGAACAATCTCAGTTGCTGCCAGAAACTTGACTTAAACAACAACAGAACGGAGAGTCACTGTGTCTGAGCCGTTCGTATTCTGTGTCATGATTGCATGAGGAATGAAAAGTGCACACTAACTACCAAACCTCTCAACCTCACTCACCTCCACTGAAGTTCCTACATCCTGACGACCCGTTCAGGTTTATGGAGGAGCATTTATATCATATCGTGGTTAAACGCACACAGTCAAACCATCTTGGCTCACACTATGACTCCATCTTGGAAGACAACTTGCTTTGTCTTGGAATCCTGAGTCTTTGTATATTTTGCCAGCAGACACACTTTCAGAACGATCTTTATTCTGGACTATCTTTTCCAAAGATGTGTGTAGGGTGAAATGCCTCAGCCACCAGGGCTAGTGTAAGTGTTCCTACAATCCCGAGCCTATTTATTATATGCTGTCGAGTGTAATAAAGATAACGTCTACCTAGATCATGTCCCCATAAGGGGGAGAAAGCTGGGCGCGTTTGCGTACATCCCACGAGAAAGCGGAAGCTGTCCTAAGCTTCCATTTGTGTGGCTGTAGCTGAAAATCGCTGGCCGGACATGTTATACAGAATGCAAATTGGTGGCTGCTCACGATTCTAGAAGAAGTCCAGGGGACACGCATGTGAGGGATTTCTTGCTACATCTTCTCATCGCAGAGGGCACAAGAGCAAAAGGGGGTGAGTTCTCCACCCAGCCCCCCATCAACCCCAGATTCCAGTCCAAGAGGAGCCCCTCCACCAAATCCCCTATTGATCCTGGCACAGTGGTAAGTCCTGAATTTGGGACAGCAGGCCCACAGCCAGGGTCTCCTTTTGGGGGTCACGCCACCCCACAAGCAGTGGGCCACAAGTGACGTGACTCATCTGGGGCTGAGTCCTTCCTTCTTTAGGCAAAGAGAAAAGCCCGGCCCTGACCCTGTCCCGTTCCATGGCTGGGTCTCCACCCCATGTCTGATGCACAGGTCTGTGTCACAGCTGGAGACGGAATCGGTTTGAATCTCCTACGTCAGAGTCTTACTTTACAATGTGCTTGTTTCAGAAAGGATAGCACGTTGTAGACACAAGTAGACTGCCCTGGGTCTAGATCCCTGCGCCGTTGCTCCCCACATCCCCGGAGTTCGTTTCCGTGTTTGTTAAACGTGATGCTGTCCAGGGCAGCAACATCAAAACAGGATTGTGATGGAATTATCTGAATAATAAACAGCTCGTGTAAAACAGCCAGTTTCAGACCACCCATACACAGGGATTTCCCAGGAATCCTTCCAGAGAAACATGAATGTTTCCACCACTAAAAAGTAGAAGAAGAAATACTGTTGAGAAGTGGATGCTGTTTGAAAAGCAGGAACGTGTAGACATTTAGAACCAAAAGACAGGTCTGACGGGTGATCAGCTTGCTAACTCTCTCCCCACTAAATGCAAACGGTAACCATGGAGATAAATTATTGGGTGCTTTATTTTTACTCCCTATAAATAATATTAAAAGAAAGCAGTATTATTAGCCTTTGGCTGGTGACTTCTGGGTAAATCAGCCAGGGTTACCAGTATCATCTTCTTTCATGGGTACCACAGCCATAGTGAACAGCTGTCTTCATTGAATGGATGAATGACTCATTCCTTCCCCTAGCTGCATCATTCAACGTTAACAGCCCACAAAGCTACAGGAAAGAAATGTTTCTCTGAAGCCAAATACCAGTGGCCCACACCTGTGATCCTAGCTACTCGAGAGGCCGAGATCTGAGGATTGTGGTTCAAAGCCAACCCAGGCTGGAAAGCCCGTAAAACTCTCATCTCCAATGAACCACCAAAAAGCTAGACGTGGTGCTTGCGGTTCAAGTGGTAGGGTGCCAGCCTTGAGCAAAAAAAAAATGCTCAGGGCAGAGCCCAGGCCCTGCGTTCAAGCCCCAGGACCAGCAAAGAAAGGAAGAAGTTCCCCTAATTCATTTCTGATTCTCCTGGAATCGTGAGCTGCCGAGCAGTGAGGAAATCCTCAGGCCTTGAGTAGGAAGATCTGATCTCTCTTTTGCTCAGGATTCACACAGTGCACGGGGGCAGGTCCTCAAATTCTCAGAGCTCCAGTTCCCTCCTCTGAAATAGAGACGCAACTGTCATCTCAGACTACTCTATGTTATAGATGGAAATCCAAGTCTCTCATATCTGGAAATAGCCCCAGTGATGCTACAATATCTCCACCAGGCACACAGAACATCCAACCCTTAATTACACAAGGGAACAAAAAGACTCCAGAAGGAAGGCATTTAGTGCTGTTGCATGTGAGGCAGGTATCATAGGCCTGACTAGCATAGAAGACTAATTTCTCTGCTTATCCATGACTCCTGGATAGAAATGAGGAGCTTCCCATGATCCCCTCATTGGTGGCCAGAGGTATGTGCATTATAATTAACGATCCCACATTTGTCTTCACATCAAGCCATTTCTCCTCTACCTCTAGTTTTATCCTTTAGGTTTACAGGGCTTTCTAGGCATACTGTGTTGTTACCATTGGTCAACCTTATTTTAACTATAGAAAATTACTTGTTTGTTGTTGTTGGTGGTGGTGGTCTTGGAGCTTGAACTTGGGGCCTGACTGCTGTCCCTGAGCTCTTCAGTTCAAGGCTACTGCTCTACCACTTGGAGCCACGGCTCCACTCTCGGTTTTCTGGGGGTTAGTTGGAGGTAGGAGTGTGTCATGCACTTTCCTGCCAGGGTTGGTTTTAAGATGCGATCCTCAGATCTCAGCCTCCTGAGTAGCTAGGATGACAGGCGTGAGCCACGGGTGGCTAGCTAGAAAGTAACATTTTAACCTCTGTGGCCATCAGACTCCTCATCTAGAAAATAGATCGACCCCTGTCTAGCTTGCCAGTAGGGATACTGGAAACACAGCTGCTTTTTTGTTTTGTTTTGTTTTATTTTTTCACACCCTGTAAACCTGTTCGATGTTTTTTCTTTGCTGAGCCTGGCCATGCCGGCTGAGTTACTTCTCTGACCCTTGATTCCCAGGTGTGGTGTTCGCTTAGGAACTATAAAATGACCGGAAGAAGAGACTATTTTAGTTCAGATGGATTCACTGCCTTCACATAAATTATCGAAATAGTCTGATTCAGATAGAGCAGGGTTCTGCCTCTGACACCCATTGAAAGCCCCGCACCCCGCCCAGGACTCACGGAACACACTGGAAGACACAGCTAGAAGACACAGGAGACGCGTGTGCGGGCCTGGGCGGGGCTCCATCTCCACCTTCTAGCTGTGCGGTCTAACATTCGCGACTGTTAACTGCTCCTGACAATCATGAGCAACCATGCCACATGCCCAGCGGGCTCCTCTGAGCTCCAGTGCCCAGAATCTTCTCCTGGGCTCCGTCATTGACCGGCTGGGTGGCAAACTCCAGCTTCCTGTCTCCAAGCCCCGCTGCAAGTCACGCTGTGAGACTCTGCAGCTCAGTCCAAAGCCCTCCTCAGACAGATCTGCCTCGGAGCTCAGAGATAACCTCTGTGACCAAGGACAAAGGCCAGGCGGAGCTGCAGGCCAGAGTCCTCCCGCACAGGGAGATGTTACAGTTGCTCTGGTTGTACAGATAAGAAGCAAACCACCCCCACCCATGGGGTCAGAGGACTCTGCCGTAGTTGTGCAACTCCGGGTCAGCAGTGGAGTGCAGATTTGAATTCAGAGCCGCGCGGTTTAAGCCACTCAACGCTGCTGGGTTCCGTCAATAAAAAAATCCAAAAGGCGGGGCAAGGGGGTCCCCCAATAATTGACGGAGCTCCCAGCTTCTGTGAGCTCCTAGCCAAGGCAGCTGCTCCCTATAAGCAGAGCTTTATCCTGCCCAAGGTCGCATAGACAGTGACACATAATTGTATATTAACGAATAAAAACAGGATCTGATAGAGCAGATACAATTTCTTAAGTTGCATATCATCCAGTTAGTATATCGCCTTAATAAAATATGTTAGACATGGATGGTTGGGTTGGGCTGGATTTAGTTTTAAGACCAACAATCCCCGGAGGGGGGGAAAAATGGGTGGACTCATTCTTTTTCATTTAGACTATGTTATAGAGTTTATATAGACGGATATATTTATATTTATATGTTGCATGTCAAAGCACAAAGGTTCAGCTCACTTCCACCGCCAGCGTACTGCAGCAGCTATGCAACTGGAGGGTTTCACATAATGCAAGAGTGAAAACTAGTTCAATTACGATTTGCACCTGCACCTTTCAACTGCCAAGAGCTAACCCGCGTTCCGTCTGACACACACTCACACTTCTACCACTATGGTCACAGGCAGTTCACGTGGAAACACGCGCGTGGAGGAGGAGGTAGCCGTGGAGATGGAAAGGTGGCTGTCCGGGGAGTCACCTTCCCCGCGCACCAGATGAGCCAGTGCACCCTGCTCACTCTACGGAGAGGAAATGGCCCACTGGCTTCCGCCCTCCTCACCATCTGACGGGGACCTGGTCCCGTGGGGTGGATACGGTATGCAACCCCGAAATATGAGGGGGACTTGGTTCTCATTCCAAAATCCGGGTAAATGAATGAACACTACTGAACACAAAAGGTATTAAGACAAATAAAAACCCATGAATTCAGGTGGAAGCTACATAAGAAGAGAGCTGAAAGAAAAGAGATTCAAGGGCTGGGAAGTTGGCTCAGTGGTAGAGCGCTTGCCTTGCATGCATGAGGCCCTGGGTTCGATTCCTCAGCACCACATAAGCAGGGGAAAAAAAAGGCGCAAGTGGCGCTGTGGCTCAGGTGGTAGAGCGCTAGCCTCGAGCTGAAGAGCTGAGGGACAGCGCCCAGGCCCAGAGTTCAGGCCCCACGACCAGACCACCCCCCCCCCCAAAAAAGAAAAGAGATTCAAGAAAGCAGGGGTCAGTCACTTGGTGGGAAAGCAAGTCCGTCAGCATTTCCCTGTCGGGTAGGCTAACGCTTTGCCTAATGTTTCTTGACTGTGAGCCAGTCATTTCAGGAAAAAAAAAACCAAGAGTCAGCAAAGATCAAAGACAGCAATCTGGAGACGAGAGAACATTTATTTGTTCTGCTACGATAATAATTCTGTGTGCCAATAAAAGAAAAGCTAAGTGAACATCGGGAATATGACTTTCCTTTCGCACTGTTAGTAGACAGTCATCTGACTGCAATGTGAGAATTAAGTCTCTGTCTACATCATCATCTCCAGAGGCCGAAGTTGAACATCTCTGGGCCTTTGAATTAAACAAATGAGATGAACTAGAAAGAGCCATCCCCCAAAAAATTTTAATCCTGAAGTGGTGAAGGCATAGATGAATCTGTCAGCTAGCGCTGGGTGTGGATAGTGGGTATTAGTTAACAGGCTGGTTGCAGTGGCTACTGGAAGTCCCACATCAACAAAACATGGACACGCCACCCTCACAAATACATGATAATCACACATCACACATCAAATCTAGCGGCCCATCACCGACTGGGATCCGAGTCTCAAGAACTGCAACCCGTCCAGAAAACAGCTCCCAGCCGTCATCTGTATTTCCAGAATACGCCCTGAACATCGCAAGGAAATCAGATCGGCACAGGATAAAGCAAAAGCATGGCTGAAGGCTCTTTGGAGCTATAAGGCCATCCACCATGTCCTCACGGGGTGTTCTAAGCCTAGCCACCAGTGTGAAACGGGCCACATAGAAATGATGGTGGGTAAAGGTTGCACAAATGGACAGCCCTCCTGGGCTGTGTTCGCATGGTGGAAATTAAGATGAGAAGATCTGCAGTTGAGAGGCTGAAGTCACACCAACCAAGCTGCCCAGAGACGGAGCCGAGGTACTTCAGAACCTAATGCCTGCAGGGAGGAAGTTTAGCTACGTGGGGCCCATCTGGACCCCAAGACTGAAGGAAAATAAATGTCACCAGAGAGTACAGAACCCAACTTTGGAAATGCCAGATTGGTTCTTTAAAAGGAAAAAAATCAATGTATCATTTGTGCATTGTTTAGCACTGGTGTGTGTGTGTGTGTGTGTGTGTTTCTTGCTTTATTTAAGTACTGGCTTTTAAAGCTGATGTGTGGCATGAATCCACGGTGCGGGGTGGTGGTGGTGTGTGTGTGTGTACACGTACAGTCTTGCTTTATTTAAGTACTGGCTTTTAAAGCTGATGTGTGGCATGAATCCTAACTAATCAGAAATGGCTTGACAGGCTACCATTAAAGCTGCAGTCTAATTAAATAGTTCAATAGTACAGGGACAGAATGTGGGTGTTGCCAAGGCCAGGACTCTGTAGCGGGCCACAGAGCTGTGTTCTGGGAGCGGAGGGGACTGTAGAAGCCCGTCCTAAGAATTATTCCATGCTGAGAGTAAAGAAATCTCTTAAACTGTGAGAAACATACACACATATGTAAATCAAGGACTTCATTGTAACTTTTCAACGACAACATATTTAGAAAATATGATATCCTGGAATTTAAACATCTATTTTTTTTTTAAGTGAATTTTGACACTAGATATCTGCGAGCATTTCCTCTGCCACGTCTGAGTGTGTGTGTACCGGGGCGTGAGCGGGACCTCAGGCGCCCTCTTGGCTTTGTCTCTCAAGGCTGGTCACAATGCTATCACTTGAAGCACACCCCCACATCCAGCTTTTTCCCATTAATTAAGAATCTTGATTTCTCTCTGCCAGGCTAGCTTTGAATCGTGATTCCCCAAATCTCAGCCTCTTGAGAAGCTAGAACTATAGGCATGAGCCACAAGCACCCAGGTTGGCTTAATAGCTTGGTTTCCTTTGACCTAACTTATTCTTTCCACTTGTTTTAACCAATCTTTGGGTGGTTCAATCACATCCTCATAGATTCTTCTGTACATAACATGTAAAACAACTTACTCAAGCGTAGAATGATTGAAAAGAAAATCAAACGGTTTGAACTATTTACCCTTTCAAGAGAGTTAAACGTCAACTTTTCTATTTGAAGAGCTCTTGTGCATAGGAACTTAGAAACGCAAAGTAAAACTTCCAAGGTGGGAAATTCTTAGCTGGCCGTCTTAATCGTTAATGGTTTAGAACCTTTCTTTCCTGAGTTATTTCTCTGCGTAGATTTCGGCTGTTTCTAAAGGTGAGCTTTGCCTGTTATATGCGCACATGCATATATAACTATACAGTTTTACACTGTAGATGTAGACGTCACATTTGTATATCCTCTTTCATAGCTTTGTAACAATCGGTTGGATAAATCTCAAGCCCCTCAAAGCCTGTAGCTTTGAACCAAATTAAACGTGAGATTCAAAGGCATTTGCAAACCGCGGCAGGAGACCGCCCGCTTGGCTTCCTGGCGGCGGCGGCGGCTGGTTACCGGTGGTCTAGGCACCAACATCCAAGTTCTCTTGGAACCTAGAGGTCCTGGCAGAGAGGCCTGTTCGGTTTTAGTCACTGGACTGTGGATGGGAGCAGGGCCCTCCCTCACCCCCAAATCTCCTAACATAACTCCTGTCTTCTGTTCTCTCTGCCGGACACCGAACGCCGCTGAGGGCTCCACACAGTGGCAGGACTGTCCACCCCCACGCCACGCATGGGCTGGGGACGTGGGGGACAATGCTTATGTCATAAACGTTGGCCATTCCCATCACCACCGGCCCTGACATCATCGCCATCACCTAACTTAATCTTCTGGTGCTCTCTGATGATGTGCAACCAAGCCCCCAGGTCCTGGAGGGCTGCTCCCAGCCAATGACCGCACCCAGAACATTCTGCAAAGGCCAGACGTCTCTACGCAAAGCAGGCCGCCCACAGCCTTGGCTCAGACTCCGTGCCCTCAGCGCTGTGCTGTAGGCTGAACCTTCCAGCCATCCGACCTCAAGCTTGGGGTAAAGTATCCGGCTCCATCCCCCCGCTTGACTCTGTCTTACATCTTACATCTCCACGCGCTCTTCCCCCAGACACATCCAGCTGGGATGGCTTCACATCTTTCAAGGACACCGTGGGACACGGCGATGAAAATATCGATGCGTGTTTCCCCACATTCCGGATAAAATCCTTCCGACTCTCCAGCGGGCGATGCAAACGTTTGCAGAGCTCCTGGCATGGAACGCCAGGTCCCATTCCAGACTGTTACAATCAAGGCTCATCCCAATAACGAGGACTTTGGCTGCCACATTCTCCAGGGAATTTAAATGTTACAGTTTGCTAGGAAAGCTCTTTGCTAATTAGGATGGCAAAAAATAAAGAAAGAAAACGCCGTTCACAGCTCTCCATGTCGTTTTTGAACCTGGTGAGCTGGAACAGGATTCCAGATATTCGTATATAAAACACTGCACCCCTCTATCATTCTATCATTCTCTTCTATTTATGTTCTGTGGGTCCGACCTCTCTGTCTGTGACTTGTGTTTATAACCCTCGTCTTCAATTTCCTTTTGTGCAGAAGGAAATGAAAACTAATTTCAAACAAGGACTAGAAGAACTCAACAGAAAGATGATTTCTTCCAAGTTTCACACACATCCTACAAAATAAGACCTCTTTTTCTTTTTTTTTCTTTTTTGTCAGTTGTGGGGCTCGAACTCTGGGCCTGGGCGCTGCCCCTCAGCTCTTCAGTTCAAGGCAAGCGAGGTACCCCTTGAGCCACAGCGCCACTTGCAGTTTTCTGGCGGTTTATTGGAGATAAGAGTCTCACAGACTTTCTTGCCTGGGCTGGCTTTGAACTGCGATCCTCTAATCTCAGCCTCCTGAGTAGCTAGGATGACAGGTGGGAGCCACTGGCCCCCGGCCAGAGCTCTTTTTCTTTATCTTTTTTGTTGTTGTTGTTGTTGTTTAGGTTCAAGATCAACAAACTCAGAACCCAACACTTCCACTCACTGGCTCCCCTCCCCAACCCCGCCTCTCACCTTCCAGATTATTTTATTCTCACCACGTCCTGGTCTATATTGACATTCTCTCATCTATATACTATGATGAGAAAAAATAACAGATCCCCTCAGCCCTCAGAGAGCTTACAGATCAAGAGGAATTATAATCACACAGCTGTGTTCGTACAATGATCGACAGCAGCTTCCCGGCTTCTGTGTGCAATACGGGCGGACACTGGTCCAAAAGCAATCTGTGCACCCGGTCACTTTCCACAGAGATCACTCATCCATGAATGAACGGGTATGCGCAGGTGTCTGCCAAGAGGAGATGTTCACCCAAGGCATCGTCCTGCCCAGCCAAGCCCCTGCAAAGAAAACCTAGGCCCTGTCAGGAAGCAAATTCATTTCAACAGGAAACCACATTGCCGGCCCGAGGAAACGCACCACTATGTAACCACATGAAGGTAGAAAATCTGGACGCAGAGAGAGCATTGGCCAACGAGGTTCGTGCAAATCTTTCCATCCGTCTCATTCTGCACAGGCCAGTCCTGGGGGAAAAGTGACTTGGGAAACTTGATATGAGTTTGAAGTCATCCTAAGGTAATTGCTCTTTCCATGTTCTAAGCCTGGCGTACATTTCCGAGAGTTCAACCGCCTTCAGGGAAAAATAAATAAATGAAAATGAACAAAAGGTTGAACCGTTTCCTCTTAGACTTGCTTGGGGAAAGGTCGTTTGTGGCCAAACCATCGGGAGAACTTTCAGATAATTGCCGCTTGGCACTGTGGTTTACGATCTGACGTTGTGGTTGGAGAGCGGAGCATTGGCCGAGACTTGAGGACATCTTAAATAAATTACAAGAGAGCACTTTAGCCATATTGTATAAGAGCATTCTTTCTTAGAACCTGCAAGCATCGATCTGTGCCAAGGGTTTTGTAGAAACTTCAAGTGTCCTTGTGTCTCAGACACCAGCAGGGACGCAGGCTGGTTGGGGTCTCCGGGTATCATAAGGGGTCATCTGAGAGGCCTGGTGAAGGTCACTGCCCAGTGTGGCGTAGCATGGCGGGGGGGGGGGGGGGCAGACAATCTTTCTCTTCTGCCTGTTGTGGTTGTGCATCCAGCGTTCCGTGGCCGGGACTAAGCAGGGGAGGTGGTTTCCGATCATGGAGGAAGAGATGATGAGATCCTGAGACTACACATGCTGCCTGTTTCCAGGTTTTCCCGTTTCCTCTGCCTCTGACCGCCCTCTCTTTACATCATTACGAAGTAGCTGTTCGGAGGGGCTGCGACCCCCCAAGTCAGCTTGTGTGTATAATGCTCCCTGCTCAGTTCCCCCCCACACACACCCCGACCCCTCCCTTCCAGTTCGCTCCTCCCTGGTTCTAAATCGAATGAAAGCCTGTCGGGCTGTAAATCCAGGAGCTAGCCTTTCCTCTTCACCCGCCGCCTGCGCCCCCAAGGTGGCTGGCTCAGCTCGGGAGCGGGCTCTGCCTCTAAGACTATTTCAGGGTTGATTTGAACGGAGTAAAACTACCCAGCCTCTAAACATGGAGTTGTCTATACATGTGTGTGTATATATATACATATGTGTATATACATATATACATATACATACGTGCATATATACATATATATAAAACGACAGACAAGATGTTTTCATGACACAGCCCCAGGGTGGAGCTCCGGGTCTCCTGGAGAGCCAGGCCCCGCTCCATGCTGGCCAGGCCATGGGGGGGGGAGGGCTGAGTGATCCCCCCAAAAGCTAAACAAAGAACGTGGAAGGTTGGCATTATGGTGGCGATCAACACAAACAACCCGAACGTCACGTGCTCTCTGAGGCTTCTCGGCTCTTCAGCTGAGCTGGGAAACCTCCGCACACAGAGGAATGGAGGCCGGGCAGAGCAGGGCTGTGTGCTGTGTCCGCACGGGGAAAGGGGGAGGAAAGCACGGGACCGTGGGAAGGAACATGGCTTCCTCTCCTGGAAGCCGCGCTCCACGCCGGGCTCCCTCCTCGGGTCAAGGGCAAGGCCGGCTTGGACATGTGCGTCACTCGGTTCCAGTCCTGGCATGAGGAACCATCATGGAAGGCCTGCCAGGAAGGGCGGCCTCTCCCCACAGCACCTTCTACCACCTCTGCAGAGCGCAGCGGAGGGGGACAGTCCCGGGGGGGGGGGGGGTGCTTCCTTCCTCCAAACTCGGGCCTGGCCAGGCCCCAAAGCCACACACAGCTCCCCCCCCCTCCTCCGGGACTCTGCCCAGGGCTCCGGCCCAGGCGCGCCTCGCTCGCCTTGGGCCTAGTGATGGCTGGTCCTGTGCATCCTACAGACCGGAGGCCGCGCTGGCTGAGCCCTGCCCTGGCCGAGCCCTGCACTGGCCGAGCCCTGCCCGCCTCCTCCAACCCAGCTGGGTACCTGTGACCTCACTGCAGGAGTTACAAGGGCAGCACTGCGTTTCAGCAAGGGAAGGAGGGAGGGAAGGAGAAAAGGAAGGAGAGACAGAGGGAGGGAGGGAAGGTAGGAAGGGAGGGAAGGAAGGAAGGAACGAAGGAAGGAAGGAAGGAAGGAAGGAAGGAAGGAAGGAAGGAAGGAAGGAAGGAAGGAAGGAAGGAGGGAAGTAGGAGGGGAGGGAAGGAAGAAGCCAAGAAGAGAAGAGCCTCCTCTTCCCAGCCATCTGTCTTGGTAAGGAGAGGACTTCCTAGAGCCGCTCCCGGTGGCCATGTCCTGGGGTGTGCTGGGGACGGGGCACCCCCCCCATTGGAAGAGAGGCCAAAGCAGCTCAATCTTGCTTCCAGAGAAGCCGTGGGCCCTGGGAATGCGCTGGGTCAGCCGGTGCAGTGTCTCGCGGCAGAGACCATGGGTGAAATCTGGGTTCTAGCACGAGCACCCTGACTCAGAAAGCAAGTTTCTTTCCCGACTCCAGATCTCTTCCTTTGATACAGGAATGTAAATTACTTTATAGGAATTTAGTATGTTGTAAAACAAATCCAGAGCGATGTTTTTTTATGACCCTTCCCAATGCTTTCAAAGCAAACCCAGTTTTGTTTTGGTTTTTCTCTCTAGTGACCGCTGACAAAGATGGCGGGCCATAAATAAAGCATCGTATCTTCATGGGACAGGGAAGCTAACTCCCTGGAAAAGATGTTTTTCCTTTGATATCAAAACGATGAGCGGTGTTCTAAAAAGGAAGAGTCCGCACGCTGGAAGCAGATTTCAGATATATTTAAATTAGTCGGATTTTATGCTTATGAAAGATCCATTTCATGCTTTTGATCATAAATTCATGTAACCTAGGTAACATGCCTTTCCTATAGCTTTCAACCAACTATGTCGGTTGCATTTTTCATATTTCAAACCAGAATCTTACTGCCAGGGCTCTTTGTGTCTGAAGACCAAACTGCACTTCAATTTATTCCAGCAATTCACTGATGGTTATCATTCAGAGAATATACACAAGTCTAGACTATTTCCACTGAGTAGCTTTTAAAGATGAGATGTTGACTTATTAAATCAATTTCACCCACAAATTGCAATTCAGATCCAAGTTTTATCCTAAAGTTAAAAAGTTATTCGTGGTTTGGTAAGGAATCACCGCAACCCTCACGTTAAAGGAAGAAAGAAATGAATGTGTACCGAGTTCTAACTAGGAATCGAGACACGTCGGTCTAGAAAATCATGGCGATGAGCAGTCCCAATTTTCAATGTCAGAGTAGATGCTCTGATTCAACACTCTACATTTTGACATCTGAAATACACCAGTGGTAGCCACTAAATATCGCGCTCAAGTTTGTTATCTAAAGACAAGACACCTACAGAAGAACATTAAACACTATTACCTGCAGAGACGCTGAGGCTCCCACCATTAGGAGAAACTTCAAGGTCTTCAAGTATTTGATTGAGACAGAGGATCTGCGGTCGGCCGTGGCGCATGATCGGGGTGTTCATCCAGATTACTGATCTCTGAGCAGCTCACCATCAAAGGCACGTTCACCCATCAGCACTGCGTGAGGTGTCTGCTACCGGAAATACGACGTGACTTCGCTCTATGGATTCACGATCTCACACACAACAAGTCTGAGGAAAGACCGCCCGGGAGAACTTGACACCCGGGTGGTGCTACAAACGGAATCGTGCCAACCTCTGTCTCCTCATGGTCACAAAACAGCTGCCTCAGCACCGGCGCCTGAGGCTCGTTGAGAGAAGGAAGGAAGGGAGGAAAAGGAAGGGAGATGGCCAGATGCTGGCCCTAGAGACACGTCTACGGTGGCATCGCCAGCGTCATTATCATTTCTGCTCGTTCTCTGGTTTTTTATGTAAAAAGCAAAACCCAGCAAGGCCCCATGGCTCTCCCTCTCCAGCCCAGCCAGTTATGGTTAGCACACATCTCTGGGCTAACGGCATTCCCGTCACCGCAGCCCTCCCCACGCCGTCGGACGCAGGCAGGACAGGGTCAGGAGTGCCCCCCCCCCCGACCTGCGTAGATCCCGCAGGCCCACGAGCGCACGCCTCCACCCGCCCCCAACCCCAGGCAGACACTGCCGCCCACGGCCGCCCGCCGCGGGGAATCTCGAGGGGGGAGCAGTGGCCACGGGCGGTGCTTTAGCGAAGGGAATGGGGGGGGGGGATGAGGGAGAAGTTAACTGGCTTAGGAAAGACAAGGCACCGCCCCGCAGACCAACGAACTGTGGTTTGACCAAGGTGAGTACTAAATCCCTGCTATCAAAATGGCCACGGCTACACTGGCCACCTGAGCCAAGTTACGGAAACAGCCCAGCGCCCCCCAACATGCATACATATATATACATATATATGGGTGTATCATATATTAATATTGATATATTAGAGGCCAATATATTTATATTATTATCTATGATGTGTGTATCTTGTACTAATACGTAAAATGGAATTTTACTCATCAGGAAGAACACGATGCCATTTGCAAATAGATGGATGGACATGGGGAAAAAAAATGATGTGATGTGAGCCACACCCTGAGAGACAAAAGAGGTGTGTGTCCTCTCCTAGGTGAAAGATTAGATCTAGTTCATAAATATACACACAAACATCGATAGGCGCACTCCGGAGGATTCCAGCGGTGTAAGTCCTTTGAACATCTAACTTCTGGTCTAACGAAGCTGAGTGCCAGCGAGCTGGGACTTGGGGTGTCAGGGGACGATGACGTCAGGAGGAGGCTGGGGGGGGGGGGAACAGAGGAAGGGAGAGAGGAAGGAAGGGAGAATTCAGTCCTACTATTCAACAAACAGGGGAAAAATGGAGCCGGGTAAGGGAGGGATGGGGCGGGTGGGGGGGGGAATGATAGAAGGGCTAACATTGTTCTCATCAACTGACTTGGTGAGTTGAAAGCCCTTGGGACAACTACTTAAAGACAGTTAAATCATAATCATCACACACACATCGGGTCATGTAGCTAAGCAGAGTAACGAGCTGGGAATGGCACTGTGTCACTTTGTCCGGACGCTGGCAGGCCTGGTCAGACATTACTGATCTATGAGCAAAGGAGCAGGTGGAAGGCAGCCGCCGCACAAGGCCCCTGGGCTCCCGCCAGGTACACACTGTCTCGGCACATCAGAATGACCACCCTGCTTCGGTTCTAACAACCGCACGCTTTCAGCAAGTGGGGGGGGGGGGGGAACTGCTCCTTTTCTCCCTTCATTTTTCTGATGTCTACAGAAAGAACATTCTACAGACTAGGCGAGCGATTTCTCACGTAGACACTCACCGAACAAACGTAACTCCAAACTAGGACGTTAACTCTACATTGGGGGGGGTGGGAGGGGGAGAAATTCATTAAACCTGAAGAAGTTCACTGCCGGGAAATGCATTTGATTATATTTTATAGCACGAGTACGAGGCTCCTCCTAGATACAGCATTCAGCCAAATGTTTTACAGATTACGGTACGTGGCGAATATGAACTATTCCAAGCTGACGGCTGTGCTGTCTCTTGAGATACCACCCTGGGGGGCTGTGTAGACTCTCCAGGGGCCTGGGTGCCTAATTAATACTACCACAATCCACACTGATACATATTGTTTTTGGTTGGTCGTGGGACTGGAACTCAGGACCTGGGCACTATCCCTGAGCTCTTTGACTCGATGTTAGCGCACTACCACTTGGAGCCACAGCTCCACTTCCCCTTTTCTGGCGGTTCATTAAAGAGAGTCTCACCCACTTTCCCGCCTGGGCTGGCTTTGAACTTCGATCCTCAGGTCTCAGCCTCCCGAGTAGCTAGGATGACAGGCGTGAGCCACCAGCTGTTTGGCTCGCCTATTGCGATCCTGGCGGTTAAAACGCTAGCTAGCATCACGAAGTAAAATGGCACCTGCCACCGGCACTTACTAAAACACCAGGGTCAGCCAGGCGCTGGTGGCTCACACCTGTAATCCTAGCTACTCAGGAGGCTGAGATCTGAGGATCACGGTTCAAAGCCAGCCCAGGCAGGAGAGACCGTGAGACTCCTATCTCCAATAAACCACCAGAAAACCGGAAGTGGCGCTGTAGCTCAAGTCGTAGAGCGCTCGCCTTGAGCTGAAGAGCTGAGGGACAGCGCCCAGGCCCAGAGTTCAAGCCCCACGACCGACAAAAAAAAAAAAAAAAAAAACCACCAGGGTCAGGCATTGTTCAGCATTACCCAAATGGCTTTCCTTTCATATTATTATCGGTGTGAGTGAAAAGCATTTAAACATGAAACCCCATTTCCCTGTATCTTTTATGTTTATGCTGTTGTTCTAACACAAGGAGGAGAGGAAGAAAAACTCATCCCTTTACACATGAAAACTGCTTTCCTGTACTCTCAGATAATTTAATCTGCATGATTAATGCTGCGAAAGTTAGGTTGGGGAGCCGGGGAGAAGAACTCACCTACTTAGTCATGTAAAGCCTAACTCACCAGGACTCAAACTCCGGACTTAACTGCTTGTAGCTCACAGCAGCCAGCCGGCTCTTCCTATGCACTATGTTTTGTAGCTGCCATAGGAAAGCTCAGGGCCGGATACGTCCAAGAGATACACACCCAGAGCTGCCCCCGAACGCTCTAGGAATCAGAAAGGAGCCGCTTCTACATCAGAGGGATCGCCTCCAGTTGATGTTTTTCGGGGAGGAGGAAGGGACTTCGGACTTCGCCCCAAAGGGCAAAGCTAGCATTCCAAAGCAAACGGGGCTGAGTGCTTCTTCCCATGGCAATGATAAGCAAAACAGACCCATCCATGGGCCTGGGCCGGCCTTGACCAAAGCGGGAAAGACTTCCACGGGACACTCTCCGGAGAGGAACAGAAAGGCGCCCTGCCTGTGTGCGTCTGGTCAGACAAAACAACATTGAGCGCAATGAGGACCATTACTGCTTTTTTTTTTCTTTTCTGCCGTTTTTGTTTTCCTTCCTCTTTGTTCTGTCTGTTCACTGATCTGTCTTTGGGAGTGCGGGGAGAGGCACGGACAGGGAGGGGCACAAAGGGTGAGCAAACGCAGCAGAGGCACGCGCCGCATGCGAGGCCGAAAATGATCTCTACAACTTGTGGGTGGGGATGGGAGGGGAAAAACCACCGGGAGAAGAGAGCCCGGGGTGGAGCGACACTGTCCAGAAAGAAATGTGCCCAGGACCCGACTAACAGAAGTGTAGCCCCTCGGCTGCAGCCTTCCAGCTGTCATAGCAAGTGCTTCTTTAATAAACGGCTTCTCGTAGCAATCAGGGGACTCACGCAGACCCCGGGCGGGCAGGCCCCGTGCTTTAGAGATGCAGAGTGTGTTCTGATGACAAGATCCGCACGGTTGTCATCGTAGTGGAATTGGCTGCCGCTTGCCGGTTTCACTGGGCTGGTTTTTAAGCTCTCCGTGAAGAGGTTTTCTTATCTGCGAAATGTGGACAGCTCTCAGACGGAAATGCGCTAGCATGCACATCAGGCGGAACCAAGCTTCTAGACAGTGTTTTTTTTTTTTTTTTTTAATTTTTCCTCTGTCTTCCGGCAGGCTAGCCCTCCCTCCAGGTAGTAGAGAGGCTGGGCCCTTCGAAACACCACCACATCTTCGTCCCTGCCAGCTTGCTGACTTTGCTCAGCACCCTGGACAAAGTAATTCTCACGCACTCTGAGATGGCGAGATTATTTTAGATTACTGGGGAGATGCTAAGATCTGGTCAAGTCTCTGTGAGGGAGTCAGCGTTGGTGTTTGTGTTGTGACCCCCTTCTAAATCACAAGTTTGAACCCCCTAACCCTCAACTCCAGGATCCTGCGGAGGGAATCAGCTTTGACTGTTGTTTTTTTGTCTGTTTAATTGACGACAAGTTGGGGGTTGTTTTTTGTCACCTTATTTGCTTTTGCACTTAGAGGCCTCCAGCCTGGAGCGTGGAACCGGGGCGTGTCTTTACTAATCCTAGGCCTTGGATAAACCACAGCTTTCCTGTTTCAGACACAGATTTCTTTGTAGGCACAACTCTCAAGTTTGCAAAGGCAAAGATCAGCTTTAAAAAAAAAATGTGTTTCCTGCTACACGGGGCAACCCTTCTCATAACCTCAGAGCCTTCCACGGCCGTGTCTGGAAATCCGTGTTCACGATCCGTCTGGGCTGCCTTACTCTCGTTCTGTGAGGCCTTTGCTTCAATCACCAGCAAACACAGGGAGCCAATGGCGGAAAGGAGAAAGGGGAGCGAACGGCCACCATCTCCGCAAGATGTTCTTTCCAGACAAAACCTCAAAGTCGACTCCGGGTGGAGGAGAGTGTGCACACGTAGCAGTGTGCCTGCTGTTTCCCGAAAGTTGGATTCGGTGTCAGAAACTATAATTACCATCTCTGAAGCAGAAAAGAAAGCCACGCACCTTGTCCTGATTACTGATTAATCAGGTGCCCAAGACGTTGACACCAGCTGCCCGCAGTGATGGCAGATGGGAAGGGATATTCCTCTCATCCAATGGCAGGGTCAGACGTCCTGATCCTGACTGGTTGGTCTTGTTTGTTTGGGCCATTCACTCTGTTTTCACAGGAGCAGAATTCCACACAGACGAGCGTGGCTGCCCCGAGGTTTCTGTCGGAACGTGACCTCTCCACAGATGGACCCATCCCCTGCCAGCTAAGCAAGCCAGATGCCCTTCACAGATGCGTCGCTGACAATTACATTTATTTCTTTATCCTCTTCATTTTTAGCTTTTCGTTGTCGGGCCTGGGGCTTGAACTCTGAGGCCTCGGGTATCCTCCCCGAGTTCTTCTGCTCCATGCTGGCGCTCTACCTACCTTGAGCCATGGTTCCACTTCGGATTTTCTGGTGGTTCATTGGCGATCAGAGTCTCATGGATTTTCCTGCCCAGACTGGCTCTGAACCTTGATCCTCAGATCTCAGCCTCCTGAGGAACTAGGATGATAGGTGTGAGCCACCAATGCCCACCTGTTCTTACATGTCAGTACATACAATTGTATCTTGAGCAAGGTCTTTCCTTCCATCCTTTTCCCCACATCTCTCCCCTAGGTAGATAGTCTGCATCTAAGGACACATGAAGGTCAAACACAACCCAGTTTATTATTGGAAACGTTTCATAATCTTAGTAGAAGGTCCTGGTAGAATAAGTTCTGGGTTAGAATTCTCAACATTTTGTCTGTGGAAAACCCATCGTTTTAGACATCTCAGTGTGTGAAGCATTCTACTCTCCTACATAATGCAAAAAAAAAAAAAAACCAAAGTGAGCCTCTGGTTTACCTTCAAATAAAAAAAAATTTATCAAATAATACATGTAAAAATGGAGAACCTCGAGGGGAAAATCGAACTGTATTATTTTCTGATTGGAGTGGAACTTGAAACACGCGGCCATCCAACCATCTCTCCCTTTGAAGTGAAAGATGAAGAGATTTTTTTTTCCCCCTCTTGGGAAATGCCTTGCAACCAACCTAATTATATTTTACACGAACTAATATTCCATCAAAACAGGTACCGTCACCACCGTCGGGATGCTAATTCGCTTTCAAATAGTAGGAAACGGGCAATCAACGCAAGATCCAGCCGGGCCTTCAAAACAGACATATACCTAAATCACACAGACCGGTGCTAGAGAAAGTAAGAGGATAAATATTGGCAGACACACACACACACGGGCTTTTTCAAGTGATGCAAATTTGGTTTTAAAATTTCAGTCCTCTCAAAGGATCCACGCTTGTTATAAATGCATGAACGTTTTTGGTTGCTGTCTTTGAACCGTACAGCAATTTTTGCTCCGAAAGAGATAAGAGAAGCCAGACGTAGGCCTGGGTGGAACTGGTGACTCGGAGTGTATTCCTCATGAATGACTTGAGGGCTTCTACAACGCAAGGGCTACAGATGCTACCACAAATTGATAGTCGTCGTTTCCCTGAAAATAGGCAGAAAGCCAAGGGCTTCCACACAGCGTGGTGTGGAGGGTCATCGTGCAAAAACCTAAAATCTAGTTCTGGGTCGACTTCTTTAGGCCCCTAAAGAGAACTGCAGCCACATCCAGACAATTTCCTTCTGTGTGTATTTTTCCTTGAAAATGTTTCCGCCACCTGTCTTCATGTCTGACCTCTCTAGTCACAAAAACAGAAGAGGGAAAAAAAAATCCTTGATGATGCCAAACTAAATCACATCTAGGAACCCAAATGCTCTGAGTCCAAGAAATGGTTATTTGTAGATCTGTAATTAGTGCCTCGAGCCCTGGGGAGACTTGTGTTTTCCTTTTAACCTCAAACCCCTCGAGCATCTGTGCATTCTGGCGCTCAACGCGATCCTGGAAGGCTCTCCCTCTCTCTGGGGGCATCACGAGTTTGCCTCCGGTGTCCAGTGATCAATCTTCGTTGAAATAAAAAGAGACCTCCATCCTTCTCCCTTCCCCCCCTCCCCCCCCAGCCCAGTCAACTGTCAGAAATCCTGGGAGCTCAGGAGGCAGGTTTCAAATGAAAAGCAAAACCAGGTGCTGGTGGCTCACGTCTGTAACCCTAGCAACTCAGGAGGCTGAGATCTAAAGACCATGGTTCCAAGCCAGCCCCAGTAGGAAATTCAAATGCAGATTCTAATCCACAATGAACCACCAAGAAGCCCAAAGTGGAGCTGTGGCTCAAGGGGGTAGAGCTCTAGCTTTGAAGTGGAAGTGGAGCTGGGGGTAGAGGGAGAAGGGGGAGAGATTGGTGTTCGAGGACAGCACCCAGGCACTGAGTTCAAGACCAAGGTCTGTCACTGCATGCATGCATGAATAAATAAATAATAAAGTGAAAAGCAACTTTTCATTAGCCTGGATGTTTCTGATACCGTTAAGTTAGCTTAGTGATACTTAAGAATGCAGCATTCGTGGTGGAGATGTCCCGTATCTTTGCTTTGCATTTTTTGTTGTTGTCGTCTTTTTTGGGGGGGGGTGTGGAAGGAGGTCGCACAAGTGGAGGGAGGAGGGGGAACAAATGCAGTCCTGGTACTCAGTAGACACGATGTGGAGAATGAGCTGTGTGACTTGTGGTCAGGGACGGGAGGGAGAAACGGGGGGGGGCAAAGAAAGGGGTGACATCGTCCCCAAAGACACGTACTCATTACCCGACTCGTGAACTGGTAGCCGCTCTGTCCAACACCTTAATAACAGCAATGAAAGCATGCTAAAAAAGAAAGAAAGAAAAGAAAATAGTGTGCAGGTGGGGAAAATAAAAAACCAGAAGCTGGTTCACCACTTTGCTACAGAGTTAATGGGAGAGCAAGTGATATTAGGTTACAAATATGCCTATCGATTCTTAATTACTGTACATATCTCACAAGTCCGCGCACATCTTTAATCCAAGTCTGCCATAAAAACAGGCACTTCATTTCCAGACTACAGAAGCAGAAACATTGATTAAAGAATCCATGCAATGAAATCCAACTAATGGATTTTAAAGCTCCTGATCCCCGAGGCACAAACTCGAGCAGACGCGGCCTTGTTACACAGAGAAGTTGCTCCAAAGGCAGAGTCCCAGACTCCGGGAAAATTTAATCAACCACTGCCCTCATCTAGGAGCCTGACATGGGGTAAAAGAAAGAAATAAGAGAAGCAAACAAACCTCCAACTTATAGCCAAGGAAAATGGGAGTCTGCCTCTCAGCACCATTTGTTCTCTTTATAGGGATGAACTACAAAAGATTGCGCATCTTCCCACAAAGAAATCCTACCACCATCGCGAGCAATTCATTTTTTTCTCCCTTCGAATCCTGCACGATAACTTTCCAAATAACAGGTATCTTTTGCCTGCTCCAAGGGCGTCAGCCATCCTAGAAGTGACATGCTCTTAACCAGAACTTGGAAATATTATTCTGTATGTTTTCCCACTGTTGAACTGTCCAGGGCACATTTCTTCTTCCCAGATAACTAAGGAGCCAGCCCTGTCTGACATCTTGGCAAACTGCCGCTCGGAACAAGGGTGGGAAAGACATGAATTCAACCTCTGGGAAGAGCCGTCTCCCAGGAAACCGCCATGTTTACCTTTCTGGGGGAGACCGTGAGAGTTCAGAGCTCTCTTCCCCCCAACACCCCACCCCTTTGGGCAGGTGACAGGCAGCATGCATCACCGAGGCCCACGGCATTCATTTGCTTCTTAGTCCTCTCTGGCTGTCCGAGCTCCGTGCATCTGCCCAGAGCTATGTGCCACCATGAGAAATGCCATTTCTGGGGATTCAAGCCCTTGAATTTAATAACGGACAAGGGGAAAGAAAACAAATAGCCCCAAGGGGGGAGGGCTGCTGTTGGGGACAAGGGTAAGACAGCTTTGCGGGATGAAGAATGGAACCGCTGAACTGCTGTCACCAAGACAAAGACCAAAATCAACTGGAGCACCCCGTGTTTCTAATTAAATGGGGATTATTTGAGAGTCGTCATCTTTCCGGTCACAAACTGTCTTGAAGAAAAGAAAAAAGAAAAGAAAAAAAGATTAAATACAATGCCAAAGAAGAGATTCAGTGGGGGAGAGGGGAGGACCCACAAATCTCTTGGTATCTCTGATCAGTGAGGAGCCGGGAACTCCCTGTAAATATATATATAAATAAAAACCCCTGGGAAATGTCAACAACTACAACACTCCGTGCAAACGAATGGGACAAAAAGTGGGTGTCGAGAGCCCACTTTCAACAAGTCCTCGCTAGTCTCTTTGAGGATCCACTTAAAATGGGGATTCAAGCGCCAAGCATGGAGATGCGCCCCTGGGCCTCCGGAAGCCGTGGTCGGGCTGGGGGGCAGCAGAGTGGGTTCTGAGCAGAACTCCCCGGAGCTTTTCCAGGTGGACAGCCGGGGCGGGGGAGGCGGGGGTGTCCAGGTAACATGGCCACACCTCACCACCGTCGCAGTGATTTGCAGGGGTGAATTTTGGGTCCAAGGAGACGGCAGCTCCCACGGCACCAGGAAATGTGTTCGGAATGCACATTTCCAGGCCCAATCCAGACCCAGGGCACCAGAAAATTCCAGGGGGGAGGAGGCGGTTGGTCTGGAAATCGGGGTAACCACAGATTTCCGGGGGCTCACTCCACGTTGGGGACAGCGTTCCCCCTTGGTCTTGGAGACGCCCCACCGGGTCTCCACGCATGTTTTGATGAGCTGAAATGATGCTTTGAATTGAGAAACGCTGCCACGCGATGGAAAATCTCAAGCACCAGACGCGGCCTCCGCTGGTAAGGGGTCTCTGCTTCCTTTTCCTCTCTCTCCCTCCTCTGGGAGGGAACACAGGGATGTAAAGGAACCGACGTGTCACGCTCGCCCACGTGGAGTTTCACCTGGGGTCCTGGTGCTCAGTTACCCTGTGCTGGTTTTACAATTATCCAATCTATGGAGTACGCTTCGAGGGGCCTTTAAAGACCCTTTCTCATCTTCACCTTGTCTAAATAATTGGTGATCTATGGGGCTGGGAAGGTGGCTCAGTGGTAGAGCGCTTGCCTCACATGCATGAGGCCCTGGGTTCGATTCCTCAGCACCACATAAGCAGAAAAAGCCAGAAGTGGCGCTGTGGCTCAAGTGGTAGAGCACTCGCCTTGAGCTGAAGAGCTGAGGGACAGCGCCCAGGCCCAGAGTTCAGGCCCCACGACCAACAAATAATAATAATAATAATAGGTGATCTGGGTCCATTATCAATAATAATAATAATAGGTGATCTGGTCCATTATCAATAATAATAATAGGTGATCTGGTCCATTATCAATAATAATAGGTGATCTGGTCCATTATCAATAATAATAGGTGATCTGGTCCATTATCAATTATAATAATAATAATAGGTGATGTGGTCCATTATCAATAATAATAATAATAATAGGTGATGTGGTCCATTATCAATAATAATAATAATAGGTGATCTGGTCCATTATCAAGAATAATAATAATAGGTGATCTGGTCCATTATCAATAATAATAATAGGTGATCTGGTCCATTATCAATAATAATAGGTGATCTGGTCCATTATCAATAATAATAGGTGATCTGGTCCATTATCAATTATAATAATAATAATAGGTGATGTGGTCCATTATCAATAATAATAATAATAATAGGTGATGTGGTCCATTATCAATAATAATAATAATAGGTGATCTGGTCCATTATCAAGAATAATAATAATAGGTGATCTGGTCCATTATCAATAATAATAATAATAATAGGTGATCTGGTCCATTATCAATAATAATAATAATAATAATAGGTGATGTGGTCCATTATCAATAATAATAATAATAGGTGATCTGGTCCATTATCAATAATAATAATAATAATAATAGGTGATGTGGTCCATTATCAATAATAATAATAATAATAGGTGATCTGGTCCATTATCAATAATAATAATAATAGGTGATGTGGTCCATTATCAATAATAATAATAATAATAGGTGATGTGGTCCATTATCAATAATAATAATAATAATAGGTGATGTGGTCCATTATCAATAATAATAATAATAATAATAGGTGATCTGGTCCATTATCAATAATAATAATAATAATAGGTGATCTGGTCCATTATCAGCCATGCAGCCCCACTTTGTTAGCGCCCTTTGAAAACATGAACGCTTCAAGTACAGCACAGGAGGAGAGGATTTCGTACATTCATTTCCTTTCGTGTGGCGGGCTGTCTGCCTCTGCTTCTCGCTTTATTCATCTTCCAGCTCACTTTTTCATAGACATTCTACATTTGCAGGCCTCTTCACGGAACTCCTAGGAGGGGCGGGCCGTGAGGTAAAATGTCCGCATCAATACACGGAGGCAGCGTGAAGCCACGCGGAGATAAAAGTATTGCTATGGAACTTAACACTGTAGGCAGCGTGAGTAGCCAGTAATGTGCCTCATGACCAAAGAGGCTCGCTAATACCTGCTGCCTTTTCTGTTATTTGTTAACTACCATGTGGACAGAGTTCACATTTGTACCGTTTTACCTAAGGGTTGCAAGTGTCTTCACTTTATGAGTAAAAACTGGGGTTCAGTGAGATTTGTGGGCTTGGCTATAGTTACTAGGAACAAAAAAAAAAACCAACAAAAACAAAAAGATGTGAAGTTTCTGGTGGGTGGTCCCCAAAATCCTTCTCCTTTCTTCTAATCTCCTTTCTTAATGTATTTCGCAGCAATGAATGGCATTCTTAGGTCGGAGGGGAGTCCAATGGTGTTTAGCTGAAATATTACATTTTAGGAAAAATATCATCTATTCATTTATCTACCTACCTATCTACCTGTCTGTCTACCTACCCAACTACCTATCCATCTACCTACCTAGCTACCCATCTAGCTAGCTAGCTAGTTATCTTCCTCTAGACATATATCTAAAAGTTGCTCTAAGGATTCAGTCATATTTTGAGGCGTCAAAGAACCATGCTAAGGTGAATAATTAAAAATAAGTTGTGCCAGCACACACAGCAAATTCTGCCATCGAATGGCAATTTTTCCATCAGAGATCTGCCCTTTATCTCTTGCAATAGATCTATTTGTCTTCCAGCATTTTTTTTTTTTAATCAGAGACTAAAGCAGTCACAACAAAAAAAGAGAAAGCAGAAATACTCCAGGGTTTTCCAAAGCAAGGTTCTGACCTTTTGATATTTATTGTTCTGAGGCCACTTAAAGTAGTACACAAAATATAACCAAAAAAAAATCAGAGAGGATAAAAATCTTAATATGTGCTCAACGGGACTAAATGGATTTGTGATTCTTTTACTCTCCTTGAAATGGTTTCCTCCAAGGATAACTCCACATTCAAACGTTTCCAGAGAGAATTGGCGTTCTCGGGATGAGCCCCGGGGTGTGGGGCAGAAGGCTTTCCTAGACTAAGAGTCTCCTGTGCTTTTCTTCACCTCCTACTCAAGTGCTTTCCACCTCGAAGGTAGAACCCACAGCAAGGAGCTTCGGGAAGCAGGCGCGTTCAGCCAGCCAGCGGGCAGAGCCAAGGGAGCGAGCGTCATCTCTTTGAGCGGAGGAGACCTAAGCCCAGGAAAGTTAAACAGCTTGCCCCAGACCTGACAGCTGACAAGTACCAGGTCTGCTTCAACCAACTGAGGAGAAAAATTGAAATTATTCCATACCCTTCCATCTCACACAAGATTAAGGCCTATTATTAGAGAATGTGTTATAGTTGGAGAATGTTGTAACGTGTAAGGTTAAACACTGGGTCTTTCTCTACACCCTATCAGAGCCACAATTCCTCTATAAATACATGTTTCATCCAATAACTGAAAAAAACAAAAACAACAATTGTTTTTGCCACCTGATTCTATGTTGGTGTCTGCTGTTTGACCGACTTAAAATAGAAAAAGACATGAAAATAATGATCCTTATTATTAGAGCATCTGTGTGTGTGTGTGTGTGTGTGTGTGTGTGTTACATTGACATCTGAGTGCTAGAATTCTGATTTTCCCATGTTTCTTCTCACAGAAACCCATCTCCTAATCCTGTCTTCCTTTTTGCCTCTAGCAAGAGAATCATTTGGCATAAGAACATACCTGAAAGATAGAGAGTAAGGAACGTTACAGTGTGTACTCAGGAGATTTCATTTTGCTTGCTTCATTATGTCTGTAGCAAGATGAGTCTTTCACTGTTCTTACTGTTACATTTCTCAACCAGAAGCCAGTCAGGCATAAAATATACTTTTTTTTTTAATAATTCTTGCCAACACGCAGAATCATCATTCAAATAGAACTTCAGATTAGAAGACCCACTAAATACAGAAAAATGCAGATCAGTATGGAAGAAGTCTGGAGTTGGAAAGGCACTAAAGTGTAAGAAATAATAGCACTATTAAAAAATATGGAGCCGGGCGCTGGTGGCTCACGCCTGAAATCCTAGCGACTCAGAAGGCTGACTGAGGATTAGAGTTCAAGACCAGCCTGGACAGAAAGGTAACTCCATCTCCAAAATAGCCCTGAGGTTGGAGACATGGATCAAAAATGGAAGTCATTTTCCATTCTTTGAGAAGACTAACTTCATTTTTCTTTTCAGAAAGATTATCTCCAATGTGAAGGTATTTTTTTTTAAGTAAGGGCTTCAATTCATAACACTAACAGGACTTGAAATGTCCCAACGTCACCACACAGCCCAGAAAATACGGTGGATCGCCGTACAAGCATTCTACCTCCCCGGCTCGACGCTGAGCAGAGACCAATGCCCACATCCAGCCGGGTCCTCTCATGGCGCTGCTGACCGCACCTGCTAATGGATCTCTAGTCTCAGTCTCTTCATCTACAAGATGGGTTTTTAAGTGAACATCATCATCGTGAACGTTTTCTGACGCTGTTTGAACCTAAGGCTTCATTGTTTGTGTTCTCATCCCTACACAACACGCTCACCCCGAAGCAGCAGTAGCCTGTGTGTGTATGTGCGTGCACAGGTGTATGCACATGCACATACGTGCTACCGCACCGTGGGCTGCACCCAGGTCTCACGTCCTAAGTACACACTTTACCGCTAAGTACACCTAAAAAAGCTGTGTGTGTGTGTGTGAGAGAGAGAGAGAGAGAGAGAGAGAGAGAGAGAGAGAGAGAGAGAGAGTGAGTCATGGGGCTTGAACTTGAGCAAACTTGTTTTGCTCAAGGCTAGTGCTCTACCACATGAGCCACAGCATCGTTGCCAGCATTTCTGTGATTTATTGGAGATAAAGAGATAAAAATCTCTCAAACTTTCCTGCCCAGACTGGCTTCAGCCATCTCTCTCTCTTTCTTTGTCTCTCTCTGTCACACACACACACACACACACACACACACACACACACACACACACACACACACACACACACACACGACCTGTCTCCTTGGGATCATACAACCTGAAGGCCATCGGTATTTTAATGAGAACAGTTTCAGCCAATTAATTTCTAGGAATTTATCCTAAGGACATAATTAGGAGGACATTGGAAAGGTTAGCCAAAAAAAAAAAAAAACTGCAGAATTTGTAATAATAAAACAATGGGGAAAAAGTCAAAATGACTGAAAATAGGTGATGAATGACTTTGTATCTCTTCTTCACAGAGTGCCACTAAATCAATCACTGTATTTTTTAATATTTTGATTTTTGTTGCTTGCTGGTGATGTTGAAGATCAAACCAAGAACACCACAGAACTCTCAACCCTTGAACAAAACCACATCCCTAGTCTACCTCAAATGTGTACACGTACAGGAGCATTTTCACGACAAAATGTAATTTTTTTTATTAAAAAGTAAAATCAAAAGCAAGACACAGAAGCATCAGGCGCTGAATTCAAACCCCATACTACAAAGAAAAGCAAGCAAAAAATATACAATTTCAATCTGTTTCAACTGACCCAGGTGAATAATTCATAACGGATTTGGAAAACAAGTGCGGAAACTACCGATTCAAATACACACGGGTCATCATTGGCTGGATGAGCATCAGGGAGGAATATTACAACAGAAATAACACTTCAGTAGCTTACTAGCACCAGCCCTAGACTCGGAGGAGGACAGTCCTTCCAGAATGTTCTGAGTAGCAGGACTGAAGACCCCACACCCCAGCCTCTCTTCCCAACAGGACACCTGCGTCTCTGTTGCTTGGGTGGATTTTGCCGCAGGAGAGGAGATGGGGATTTGTGCCGCTCATTTTCTCTAGCACTTTTCTAGCAAAGGGCACGCGGAACTAATACACCACCTCAGAAAGAAAAGAACAAAAACCACCTAGACTCTGGGTTTCTACACTCGACGTTCCGATCCGCTGCCTGTCAAGAACAACACTTGGAGAGCTGGGTAAGAGCTCCCGGCAAGAGCCGCTGAGGGCCAAGGGAGCAGGTCTGACGGGCCGCGGAGCGCCCGCTACGGGGAATCAGCCTGCCTTTCCCACCTCCTTACTTCACCTGAGAAAGCAGGACTGGAGCTTGTCAGAAAATACAAAGTACCTACTTGCAAAGGAAAGGAAAGGACCCAAGCGTAACAGTTTCATAAAATAGAATTTTGACTCCATCCACCCGCCGACTGCTCCCAACCCTGCAGATGGAAGAAAGGGTGGAATACAGCATTGCTTCAGGAGTGTAAGTACCACACAGAAGATGGGAAGACCCAGCGTCTTTGTGTTCTGGGCTGAAGAATGGCAGCATTTATAATCCTAGCTACTCAGGAGGCTGAGCTCTGAGGACCCAGGTTGGAAGCCAGCCCAGCAGGAAAGTCTGTGAGACTCTCATCTCCCATTAGGGGGCAGTGGTAGAGCGCTCGCCTTGAATAAAAAAAAGGATTAGGGATGGCACCCAGGCACTGAGTTCAAGTCCTAGTACAGGAAGGAAGGAGGGGAGGAAGGAAGGGAAGAAGGAAGGAGGGAAGGAGGGAAGGAGGGAAGGAGGGAAGGAAGGAAGGGAGGGAGGGAGGGAGGGAGGGAGGAAGGGAGGGAGGGAGGGAAGAAGGAAGGGAAGAAGGAAGGGAAGAAGGAAGGGAAGAAGGAAGGAAGGAAGGAAAGAAAGAAGGAAGGAAGGAAGGGAGGAAGGAAGGGAAGGAGGGAGGAAAGAAGGAAGGGAAGAAAGAAGGAAGGAAGGAAGGAAAGAAGAAGGGAAGAAGGAAGGGAAGAAGGAAGGAAGGAAAGAAGGAAGAAGGGAGGGAGGGAGGGAGGGAGGGAGGGAGGGAGGGAGGGAGGGAGTGTGCATACATGTAGGAACTGAAATACGGCAGATTCCAGGGAGAACTCCAACGGCGTAATCCCTTAGAAAGGCAAATCATATAAATCCTTAGAAAGGCAAAGTCAAAGTTCAGCAAAATAAACCCAGGAAGAAGGCCCTGGAAAGGGGGGAGGACGAATGAAGAGGTGGAAAACACGGAGAAGAATCCCATGCCCATCCTACAAAATTACAAAGACGGAGAGTGGGGAGGGGGGAGAATTTTGAAAGGGGCGACATTAATGGAGTCGCACTACATTCAAAACCTGCTTTGTTAAATGACTCCTCCTTTGCACAAGGCTTAAAGACTATAATTTGGGGGAGAAAAAAAGGAAGCCTGGGTGGAGAGGAAAAGGTTCTAAGGGATCTTTTCACGCAGAGCGAGCACAGGAGTCTGGAAGGCTTTGAACACCTAGCGTGAAGCCACAGGTAAAAGCTCCCCCAGAACTCAGGACTGGCGTGCTTCTCGGGGACAGGAGGAGCTCAGTGAATCGGCTGACTCCGCCCAGGGCAGAGCGGCTGGCTTTCCTCTTCATCAATCACGTTAGACATGGTGGGAACCATTCCCACGGTGGAAGGTCGGATAGCAGGATCACCAGCAACAGGACACACACAAGCAGGCCAGCCAGAAAGGAGAGGTGTTCTCTCGTTGTATGCCTGGCTGGCCTTTCGGTGCAGGCCAAATGGTTTACCGGCATCAGAGAGCAAATTGGAAGGTCGGAAGACTGCCAGACGCTTAGAAGAAGGAGCTACCAACGTCAAGATCCCATCCGACATGTAGCCTGAGCCCCACACCTCCCCCATTCCTTTCTCCCCACCTCTCCGCTACCTCTATTCAGCCAGCCAGGACAAGGCTCACGCATCAGCAGAGAACTCCTTTGGGGCACAGACAGGTCCTCTCCAAAGCATGCAAAGACACCCTCATTCCCCAGCTAGGAGAGGCACCGTCCAGACAGCCCCCAGCCCCACACACTGAAGCCGGTTCAAATGACATTGGCTCAGAGCCTTATTGTTCTGGAACTTTCCAGAACTTACTCCAAACACCTAAGAGCCTTGACAAGGTAGAAGTAAATGCCCAAGAAATCCCATCAGCCATCAGGATTACCGGAATGCACCTGCCTGCAGAAGAATGCTCAGCTCTCTCTGGAAATGAGGATGTCTTTATCTAAATTCCATTAGCCCTGGCACCTCTCAAAGAAAAGACTTCCTGGACAGGAATGAAGCCGAAACCTAATGTCTGCGCGCCTGCCAGAGCTTCTTATCTGAATAACCTTGCACTTAGAGCCGCCCTACGACGCCCACTTCACAAAATTACCTGCCATTCTATTTCTATTGTTTAATTTTTTTTTTTAAGCTTCCTGGGTACTTTGAGTTTTGTTATTGTCAAATTCAAGTAACACTTAGAACTTAATCTGAAGATTTTTCCCCCCATAGGGCATTAGTTTAAGCTTCCAACACACATGTGTGGAGAGACTTGGAAGTCAATGATCCTAAAGACTTCCTGATTCCCTGACCCAGTGAGTGGCCCAGAAGAGCCATTCGCCCCTGAATTTGGATGGCTCATTCATGATTCTTTTTTTTGTTGTTTTTGGTCCGTTGTGGGGCTTGAACTCAGGGCCTGGGCGCTGTCCCTGAGCCTCTTTGCACTCCAGGCTAGCGCTCTACCCCTTGAACCACAGCACCACTTCCAATTCTTGAGTGGCTCATTGGAGATAAGAGTCTCAAGGGGACATTTCTGCCCGGGCTGGCATTGAACCGTGATCCTCAGGTCTCAGCCTCCTGAGAAGCTAGGATGACAGGCGTGAGCCACTGGTGCCTGGCTCTTTTCTATTTTTTTTTTTATCCTGAATTTGTTGCAAGTTTTTAAAAATATAACTTTGTTATGATTAAGGCGTTGGAGAGAGGGGTAACTGTGCTGTAATTCAGGGGACGCGTGCATTTCTTTATGGACAATGTCACCTTTTCCTTCTTCCCCCCCCCCCCCCCCAGCTGCTTCTTCCCACATCATGCCCACAAGTTGGGGAGTTCAAGTCTACACAAAACCATGACTGTGTATGTTCACCCCTCCTCCCTCCCTCTCTCCACTCCCCCTCCACCTCCCCCACAAAGGGCAGAGAAAAAGAACGAAACCAAATTTAAAAAGCAAACAACCACCACCACCAAGAACAGCAGCAAAACAGCTTCCGGCTTCCATCTCCTGGAATTGATGGACGGTGTGGTAAACGCTCAGCGCGTTGGCCGCCTCCCCCATGAGCATCCTCCTGTGGTCTGTGCGTCCTCCTGTGCGCTGTGAATTCCCAGAGTCCCGCATCCCCTGTCGCGGGGCTTCCTCCTACAAGGGCAAACATGGTGAGCGGTGTTTCACAGGCTGCCCGTGTAAACCGGAAAGGGGTTTCCGCTGCCATGTCTGCAGGTTAAACGTTAACAGAACCATGACAGGTAAGGTCAACCAAAAGGAACGGGAAGGGACCGGTCGGCACTGGAGTTAGAGGGGGAAAGAAAAGGAATATTTATCTAGAATTTCCTCCTCCTCCCACTAAGCACTGTCCGGAGGATAGCTCCCACTCCGTTAAGCAAAGATTAGCCTAATTATGCTAATGATTTTTTTTTCAGTGATTACTCAGGAAATCATCGCTCACTTTCCTATTTAAGCAAACAGAAAGGTGTGATTCAGCAACTCACGGGCCCAGACAGCCACGGCATGGCCCTGGCAAAACACCGTGCGGCCGGCACTCACCCTGCATGCTCCTGGCTCCAAATCCCTCAGACACAGAGAGCTTTTCCTGGCACGGCACCATTGCCTGGCGCTAGAGGATAAATCTAGAAGGCTGGAGACAGCACCTGTCATCCCAGCTCCTCAGGAGGCTGAGATCTGAGGATCACAGTTCAAAGCCAGCCGGGGCAGAAATGTCCCCATGAGACTCTTATCTCCAATGAGCCACTCAAGAATTAGAAGTGGCGCTGTGGCTCAAGCGGTAGAGTGCTAGCCTTGAGCCAAAAAGCTAAAGGACAGCACTCAGGCCCTGAGTTCAAGCCCCAGGAACCACCCACCCACCCATACCCCACACCCACGCGCGCAAACAGAAAGGGCAACCCCCTCAAACAAAGAGAGACAAGACTTCTTAGGCTTGATTTCGAATCTGTCTTAAATAACACACAGTGAGCAGACACAGCAACACCAGGATCCTGGCCCTGCAGTTGTGAGTGTCCAAGCCCACTACTTGCTGAAGGCCACTAACGCCAAGACTCTGGCTTCCAAGAAACAGACTTCTCACACATCCACGGGAACGTGGTTCTGGCAACTTACCCCCATCCCTGTCCCCGTCCCCAGTGAACGGGCGTACCAGTTCTTCCAGACACGATGCAGTGCCTGCATCCGGCATGCGTGCCCATCTGTGTTCCTTCCGCCATCCATCTAAAGGGCTCATAAGACACAGCACCCTGTCAATCCTGCCGCCTTATCACAGATCACCGTTTACAGAAAAACGTCATGGAAGATTCCGTACCTGGCCGCTGCAGACGCAACTCTGCTGTTCCCTAAATCTGTGAAGCCCCAGAGGGTTAGAGGGCAGAGGACCCCGAGACACGGAGGGGAGGGCCGACATGATCAATCACCAAGCCCCACAAAGCACGTTCACGCTGGAAAGCTATGCGCCCAAGCGAACTCTTTAAAACTCCAGGCTCAGAACCAGACTTCTGAGTCGGTCTCAGCCTCCCTCTAGCAACTTCTTCTAGGTATGGGGGGGGGGGGGGAGGAGGGAAGAAGAAAGGAAATAGAAACCCAGACCCTGGAGAGAAACTTCTGGAAGCAGGCAGCAGGCTTGGGGATTGGCCCAGCAGCCGGTTGACTATAATCCCCCAGCAAGAGCTGCATCTAGAGCCTGTGGGTGTCTCCTGTGCGTGCTGGGTTTCCGTTGCGTTCAGGGCTATTTTCAGGCAGAGAGAAAGAAGACGAGATCTCCCCCCTCCACCGGCCCCCCGTGTTCACTCTGTTTCTGAACACTACTCCAGCTTTCCGCCCCGAGGAACTCTGGGTAAACACCTGTCCGAGATGCCCGTGGTCCAGAGATGGGGGATGAGAACATTCCAAAGGATTCCAGGACACCAGCCAACAGAACTATGATGATTTTCTTTTTGTTTTTTGAATGGAAAAAGAACCGTGGACGGAGCGATCCGCTTAGTGAATTGGGAAACGAACCCAGCTACCCTGGCTATTTTCTGGATTTTAAAGACGTAGCCTTTTCACTTTTTTTTTTTTAAGAAATTCCCTCTTATGACGTGCCCAGGGTTTTGCTCCTGCAAACGACCAGTTTATGAAAATAAAAGGTCTCCATACAGAATCTGAAAACGTGCGTGTCCCATCCGTATTTAGGCTAAGATTGAAAACCTTGGTCTCTTCCAACCTAAAGCCCCCTAAAAAGGCTGTGTTGTAAATATTACCCAGAGTTCATTGCCTGACGGCCTTTCCTCAGGAAGCGGGCTCACAGTGAACACACCGGAACTTTCTCTCCTCCTCAGCCAGGGAAAAGCCAGCCTGTGCATCAGGCAGGCTCTTGCTTTATAATTCACAACATATTGTCAACAGCACAGCTGGAGGATTTTTACAAGCTTGATTATCTAAGACTAGCCGATGAATAGTTCAAAACCTATTTGTTTCATGCGTATCCTCAGTATTTATATGGATCAATAAGACACTAGAAGTAGCATGGTGCTGCTGGCTTACATTTGTCATCCCAGCTACTGAGTGAGCTGAGATCACCGTTCAAAGCCAGCCCCGGCAGGAAAGTCTGTGAGACTCTCACCTCCAATACACTGTATTAGACAATTCTTTCGAATAAACTAAAGGGTCCACTGAAATATCATACTGAAACATCACAAATTTCCAAACAGTGAAGTAGCAAAGCAATAAAAGCAGAAGTCACCTTCACCCCAATGACGCTGCTAGGTGCCCTTGGTATATACATGATTAATGGCTCTCCAGCAACTATAGAAGAAACAAATATTAAAGACTTTAACTCGTGGCTAAACACCAAAATTCCAAAACAGGTCCTGAAAGCGTTTGAGAGGTACGCTATTTTAAACAAAGAATGGCCCAGATAAGATGACCAAGTCCAACAGCGCCACAGACAGAGGTTATCGGTTTCCCTGAGGCAGAAATGACTTGCATCTCCTCTTCGCCACACCTACAGGTTCACCTCCATCCTGCCTGGCTGTCCAGGACGCAATCAGCGGAAGCCCGGTGCTGTAAGAAGAGAACGCTCCCTAATTCCAGTAGCTGACATGCTTCCGAGGGGACATTAGCCCGGTTCTCGCCCACAGCTAGACCACATCTTGAAAATGTTGCAAATAAACGAGCAGACCCTGCTGCCTGGTACTTTTTGAATGGCCCCTACGAGTCGAGAAAACAGCGAGGGAACAGGTGTACCCAAGGGTACCAAGGCTCACAGCCATGCCCACAGCCCCCTCCCAGCGTCCAAGCCTTGCTGTTTGCATCAAGACAAACCCCACAGAAGGACTTGCTACAACAATCAAACATGTACTCTTTAACACATCGTGGTCACCAAAAACCAGGACAGCCGGGAGAGGAGCCTCGAGGATCTAAGGGCAAAGTAGGGTCCTGAAAACTACCCAAAACGGTTTTGATACGGGTTCATCGATCATGGTTCAGTGAGCCACGATCCTATATGACGCTAATAAAGGGTGTGGGTCATATTTCACTCCGTCTTTGTCGTTTTTGTGTGAGTTTATCATCTCCTGTGTTTGGGTGGGATTTTTTGTTGTATGTGTGTGGTACTGGGGCATGAACTCAGGAGCTTGGACAGGCCAAACATTCTCCCCGAAATCCATCATTATTAAACATCATTATTTTTTTGTTTAGGTCTAAGATTTTCTAGGCTTAAGAAAAAATCATGTTACGTCTATTTCTTTACAATCTTTCATTTGTGTTTCACACTCCTACAGTATTTCTTTGAGCTGATGGTTCTACAAGTTTTTCTTTCCCGGGAGGGTGGGGGGGGAGAAAAAAAAATACCGTGAGCTGTGTTTCACACTGTGATTTTTCTCCAGGCAGTCCCTGACCCTTCCCGTTTAAGAATATGAAAAGAAAATATGAAAAATGGCAACTTTTGTTATAATGAGATTTGAAATTCTTCACAGGACTCCCATGATTGATTTCCGATCACATAAACTCTCTTCTGTAATAATATTTTACTTTACCAATGCCACCCTGACATCCAAGCTGAATCACTGAAGCTTTATTGGTTAAAAAAGGAGAAGAAAAGAAAAATCGTAAAAATATTAAACACAGACCTGGACTTTCAAACATGCCAGCTGTCTGGCCTGCCAGCAGAACCTAATCCATGACCCCCAGGTCAGAGTCCATTAGGGGCCTAAACTTCACATTTACTGAGAGATCAAAACAGCTCAGTATTAATGCACTTCAAAAATAAACAGTGTGTTGCGTGCATGTGAATGAACTTTCATCTTTATCTCAAGAGTAGCTTAGCTAGTGATTTGAAAATTGCAATACAAAAATCAGAGGTGTCTAATAAACACTTCAAATGTACTTGAAATCAGCACCAGAATCTTTGTTAATGAATGCGGACGAGGTTTGGGAAATAGTTGGCATTGATGAAGGAAACCAGAGTTGGAGCTAGGTACCCGCGGCTCACGCCTGGCATCTAACTCGGGAGGCTGAGATCGGAGGATAGAGGTTCGAAGCCAGCTCAGGCAACCAAATCCATGAGACTCTTACCACTGATTGAGCAGCAAAAAAAAAAAAGTCAGAACTGGAGATGTGGCACAAGTGGTTGAGCATCAGCTCTGAGTGAAAAAGCCAAGGGAGAGAATGAGGTTCTGAGTTCAAGCTCCAGTTCTGGCTAAGCATGGAAATTTACCCGGACTACAATCAATTTTACTGTCTCTGCCACCCACTGACTGACTTAGAAGTGAAAATCCAGCACGCAAGCTAGATGGCGGAACATCATTTCAAAGTAACACTTCACAGTGAGTTGTGGTGGTGCACGCTTGTAATCTCAGCTCTTGGGAAACGGAGGCAGAAGAGGCTTGGTTCACTAGACCTTATCCAAAACCACCACCACGAAAGAGTGCACATGCTGTTAAGATCTAACATTGGGGGTGATTACCACCTCCTTGGCTTGATATGTTTATCTTGCTTTTATTCTGCAAGCATGTTTTGCAAGCTGGGGGACTGGTTGTTCGACGTCGTTTTTAGGTAAACGCCGTCAGTGCCACCGAACCACGCCTCGATGTTCTGCAGAGAGAATTTTGCTTCCTTCCCAGGAGCGTGACTGAGTCAAAATCCATCTACTTTTGGGGGATGACAAGCAAGCAACACTGCCTCTAGCTTTGAGGCTTTTCTTCCAGGAGAGGCCGAGAACCACATTTTCCCTAGCTACAGCATTTCCTGTAGGCTGGGATGACAGGTGTGTGCCGCCGTACCTAGCTATAGCTTGACAAGGGGGTCTCACACACATTTATGCCCCTGCTGATCTCAAACAGTGATCCTCCCATGCTCAGTCTCCCGAGCAGCTTGGATTACAGCCATGAGCCACCTCACCCAGTGAAAACCATCATGTCTTGAATCCTTTTAACCCAGTTTTCTGTCTTCCTATGCCCCTCAGTAATGAGTTAAATAAACCCTCAACCCATGAAGGCTGGTTTGTCTTCCATTCTGATGACACCCTTCCATTCCAAGTGATAAGAAAACATCCTCGAAACAACGAAAAAAAAATCCATTTTGCTTTTAGTTGAGAAGTCCAGGAGATACAGTGTGATCTCATCATAATCTAACCAGAACGCTCACCGTATCCCTCAAATGTTTGTTACTTGTCATATCCCTGTAAGAAGAACACTCACCATCCTTACTTCTAGTTGCTCTATGAGTTTACACCGTGTTCTACAATTCCAAGTGTAATTGCTATGAGTTACGAAACCTGACCCCTAGTTGGCACAGTCTATTTATTTCCTTCCAGTCAGGAATTTGAATTTCCGAGCTAAAACCAGAGAGAGCGCGAACACTATGTAAATGTCACGTAAAACATGACATTTCCTCTCGCCCGGCAGTGAACTGCAATTGAAACTCGTGATAATTGTTCAGTCTAGGTGTCTTTCACGAATACCATTCCCGCACGGCCCAGATCATCTGAAAATGACGTGAATCCGTGTCATTGCGGCCATCACCGGCAGGTGTCCAGGGGTGAGATCTTAATCGGCTTCACTCTTCAGTTCTCAAGTAGGCAGCGCTAACGAAGCAAAACAGAAGAGGACCCGGCCTGTGAGCAGAGGGAGACTGATGGAGGCGGGCACCAAGGACGAAAGGTGGAGGGCTCCTTTCAAAGACACTCAGCGTGTGAGCTGGGGACCGGGGTCCGCATCCAGACAGGTAACTGATTGGCTCACGTCAGGTTGATGTCGGTTCATTTTTGTCAGTGCTTAACTATTTGGTAGTTAACTGGAGATAAGAGTCTCACGGATTTTTCTATCCAGAATGACTTTGAACCACAATCCTCAAATCTCTTCCAGTGTCCTGAGTAACTAGGATCACACTAAAATCCCACTGAAGAGGCTGAGCACTGGTGGCTCAAGCCTATAAATCCCAACTGCTCAGGAGGCTGAGATCTGAGGATCACAGTTCAAAGCCAGCCTGGGCAGGAAAGTCTGTGAGACTCTTAACTCCAATCAATCACCAGAAAACTGGAAATGGAGCTGTGGCTCAAAGTGGTAGAGCACTCACCTTGAGCAAAAAAACCTCAGGGAGAATATCCAGGCCCTGAGTTCAAGTCCCACAGCTGACCAAAAAAAAAATATGACTCTGAAGAAAAGCTACATGATAATGATGGTGATTATCCAAGTATCGAAAAGAGAATGCCTGTGATTTCTTTCCCCTTCTTTTGAATCAGAGACCACTAGCTTTTCAGAAACAAAACCGGAAAAGACCATTCTTAGCAAGGAACTGTGCCAGCAGGAGCTACCTGTGGGGCGTGTGGTGGAATTTAATAACAGCTCAGCTGCCGCTGGCAGCAAGGTAATCATTCAGGAACCGTGTGCCTCGGCCAACACTAAACTCTGCAGCCAGCGCACAGCCACCGCACAGCTAACCCTCCACCCGGTGTGGCCGCGATGCTGAGCGGGTACCAGGCCCTGTGATCAACGGGGGCTGCATCCCAAACGGGGCGGAAGAGACCGCCCGGGGAGTAAATAAGGACAGCACAAGGACACAGGGGCCCTGCGGGTACGTTGCAGGTGACCGCCCGCCATCCCCAGAGCCACTAATGAGGTGACCTTTACTTCTGCCTTCCCAAGGGCAGCGGGATTGTAATGGGCGAAGAAGGGATGAGCGGCAGCCGTCTGTGGGAGGGGTTGGGAGACTGGAAAAGAGAGGCCCAGGGGAAGAGGCCGGGAAGGGAAGGATGGAGACCCACGTGGAGACCCCACTCAGGCATGGAGGACAGGTAGAGTTTAACCCCCCAGGAGAAAAACCCAGCACCACCCAAAGAGAAACAGGAGAATGGAGCCCTGGGCTCCCTCCACACATCTACGTATGCGCATGGCGGAAAGCACTTGCTAACCACAGCTGCTCAGAAGGGCCAGGTGGTGGAGGCCTGGAGCCCTGACTGGGAGGGGGCGGGCGGGATGGCTTTGGATCAGAGGCACGGGACAAGGACCTCATTTCTGGCAGCAGAGGAGGCCAGGCCTATAAACGGAGAAGGTTCAGGATGCAGGGAGACCCCGCGGAGCAGGTATCTCAGAAGTCTGACACGTAGCCAAGTGCCTGCGGAGATCTGAGCGGGTGTGATCAAAAGACTCCCTGCCCCCCTCCGGTGGGGCGCTCGGTGGGTGGCCTGGAGGGGCAGCGACCCTTCCCCTGCATGCTGGCTTTATCTGTACATGCACACACACACACACACACACCTGATTGGGAAAATCCCATGATCACAAACCACGGTGGAGACCGCACGGGCCACACACAAAGATGCTGAGGAAGCGAGCCTGCCCAGCCGACGCCCACCCCTCAGCCGGCAGACCCTGCCCGGCCGCGGCAGACACGCCCTTTTCCAAAAGCAGCCTTCCACAGAAGCAGAGACAGACGGCGTGTGTGCGAACACCATGGGCCAGCATCCCCTATAAAGCCTCAACGTCAGGCCGGAGAAAGGCATCCTTCTTACTTTTCTCCGGAAGAAGGCACCAGGGAGACATTCAGCAAATAAAAGCGGCGGAAAATATGAGTATTCCTGCAGGCCTCGCTCCAGAGGGACATTAAGCCCGGCTTCCTGTAATCCCTCTATTAATGAAGAGCGCGCGCGCCTCTGACACATTGACGCGCCAGCTCGTTCACCAGCAAGACAGGGAAAAGTGCAAGGATCTCGCCCTGAGCCTAAGAACTTCCCGTAGGGGGAGGGGGGGGGTGGACAGGGCACAGGATGTCACACCAGGACAAAACACCCAGGAACACAGCGTCAGATCTCTGGGAGGAGGTAATATAGGCCTCTTGGCTCTAGAGAGCTCTGTGTGTGTGTGTGTGTGTGTGTAAGAGAAGAAAACAAAGCACCGCAAACGCGATCAGAGAAGATGCACAGCGTCGCCCATCACCGGGAGAGGCGTGAGCGTGGAGGAAGAGGAGTGGAGGCCGGGAGGCCTGCGGGATGAGGCCACGCATCTCCTTAGGATGTGCAAATGATAAACGTGGGATCCAGGAGCTCTGGCTGCCCGCAGCGGCCTCTGGACAACCAGGAAGGTGGCGGGGGGTGGGGGGGGTTGGGATTGAGCTGACCTGGGAGGGAAACTGAGGCACGGGTCTCCTCCTTCCCAGCTTTCCCCAGCCCAGTGTCGGGGAAGAGGTCTCGGCACTGACAGCCGGCGGCTTGGATCCCTGCCGCTCACTTCCCGGGGCTTGGTGCGCTCTGACAGGGAGGCCCCAATCTTTCCCTTCACCGCAAAGGAGCAGAAGCCAAACCTCGCACACAGGTGTGCCCCGCGGGCTGGTACAGAGGTTAAACACGCTCAGGAGTCTAGCTCGCAGCCAGGGCTCCCTCACCCCAAAGCCTCCAGGACCAGCAGGTGATGGGGGGGAGGGGCGAAGGGCGGGATCAAGCTTGGGAACTAAGCGGACAACCTGAGTTGTCTGGCAACGGACAGACACAGGACTGCCCGGCCTCGGAGGAGGGGCGGACAAGATGGAGTGATCTTGATGTCTAGGGTAAGTGCTTGTGTATTCTGACTTCAGGAACTCCCTGTTGTCAATCGGGTGCCACACGGTAAGAGAGCACGGGACTAAGAGAGACCAGCTGCAACCTCATCACCAAAACAGGAGGCTGGAGCCTCCTCCACCCCGGCAGAGAGGAGCGGGAAAGACCGCAAAGCTAACACGAAGGTGGCGAGGCACCGTTACAAGTCCCAACAGCTTTGCTTGCCGCAGCCCTGTCTCCTTGTATCTAGATGAGACCGGGGGGTGCCCTGGGGAGACACCCGCCCAGCCCGACCACCTACCAAGCCTTGCGGCTTGCGGCTTTCACACTGACCAGCTGAGGCTCGAAGACGCTTTCTCCAAGACGCCTGCCCTTCAACGTCGCACACCGTATGCCCGGTGCACACGCCACTTCTTGAATCCCATGAAGTTCCATCTAGAGGGATGATTCTTCCAACATGTGTGCCAAGGCCCCCAAACCTCAAGAACTTGAGAACACCGGTGTGTCTGAAGGAATGAAACTGTAATCTGCAGTGCAGCAGTAGTTGCCTGCAGGGCCTCGGGCAAAGGAGCCTGAAATGTTCCAGACACATCAGCTAGCAAGGGCACCAAAGACACTACCGAAGTCTCTTCTACTGCTTTCAGACAGTAATACATATATGTATATAATTTATATACATCAAATTATTTACACTATATATGAAATATAATGTGAGATTATAGATTATATATACATTATATATTATATAATTTCATATAGATAAACTCTTAACTAATGCATAAAACCTTCTCTAAGCAAAACACACACACAAAAAAACCAGCTTCAACATTTGCTCTCAACCGACTCTAGTAAAAGCAGTAATGAATTGTTTGAGAGATAGTGAGAATCCTACGGCTTTAATTAGATGTCAGGAAACAGTCACCATGTTATCGTGAAGGAAGCGCGTACCTATGAGTAAAGTGAACGCAGATCTGCTCGTAGGAGTATGTGTGGAGAATCGTCAGTGCGTGCATGTGTGTGCACACACACGGGTGGGTGTGTGCACAGGAGTGTGTATTCTGACAACACAAGATTTCCCCTGGTTCACTCTGAATGTTATCTCAAAGCTGGGAACGCTTGCTTACATGCTCTTTGCACTCTGTTGTAAATTTATTTTCCACATAAATAAATATTATCTCATTACCAGCCATCTCCATTAGAATCTAGCAGACCATGAAATAGGCTTTGGGAGATCAAGCAATGCAGTTAGGCTGGGGAGAGGGGGAGGGGGGGAAGAACCCAAAACATTGTTTTGGCTGCTAGCTTAAAGACTCATGGGGAAAAAAATTAAATTTTACATAACGGTGTGGAGAAATACAATATATAATGCTTTCCAGTTGAGGGAGATTCTAAAAAGGAAAGCAGATTACTAATCGTGGTGAAAAATAAAACCAGTTTCTCTTTCTACCTACTTTTAAAAAAAAAAGATCTACCTCCCTGGTATTTCTAACACTTGCATTTATTTTTTTCTCCAACCATCCATCTTTAAGAACGTATTTTTCCTAATGCAAAAAGAGCCCCGGGACTCGCCCTCCCTGAGGTTGAAATCTACCAAGTTCAAAACCGAGTGATCAGTTCACTCCCATCATTATTCTAACTACAACACTCCTTCAGTACAACGTGTGCCGCACAATCCTCCAGCCTTCGTTCACGAAGCGCCAACCTGCCGCAGGAGGGGGGTATCAATGATCCCCATTGATTAGGCTCATGATGCCCCTTAACAACGCAAGCGCATACATGCAGGCAGCCAGCCAGGCCCGGCTGAAGCAACACCTTTCAATCTGGGTTTTTTTTTTTTCCAGCTCGCATAACTTGTGGCCACTTTCATGTCTCCAAAAGTCCACATGCCCGCGTCCAAACTCTAAAGGAATATTTAAGCACATTGCCAGAGAAACATCAAAGAATAAAAGATTTGGGGTGGGGGCAGGAATTCAGCGTGAGTGGGAAGTGTGTACACACACACACACACACACACACACACACACACACACACACGCTCGCTCCCTCCCTCTCTCCCTCCCCCTCTCTCCCTCCCCCTCTCCCCCTCTCCTCCTCTCCCCCTCTCCCTCCCTCTCTCCCTCCCTCTCCCTCTCCCTCTCTCTCTCTCCAGTCTTCTTGCCAGGTCTGGGCCCAGAGAGGGACAGAAGCTTCTGGCACAGCAGGAGCGGTCCGTTTTGATGGGCAGAGGGCACCAAGGCATACAAAAGCCTACTTGTCTCTCACGTCCTGAAGAGGCTTAGAGAAGCGGGGGTAGGGGCCTCCCTCCCTCCCCCACTACCCCCCCCACCCCGGGAATTTGCACGGCCAAAGCCATCTCAGTCCTGCAACATGAATGAAGTGTATCAATATTGTTATTTGGCAGAACATGAAAGCTTAATTTAAAAAAAAAAAAAGAAGAAAAGCTTTCGCATGTACCTGTAAAGGGAAAATCAGTCACCGCTTAAACTCCGTGGCTCTATGGCCCTTTTGTATGGCTCCCTGCAGGAAGCCGACTTGAAGTAGCCATATTCCCGGAGCCCAGGGCACAGTAGGTGCCGTAAGGGATTTCTAACGCCACATGGGTGTAACTGTGAACAGAGTTATCCTGCTTGCGGCCAGGGGGCCAAGGCTTCATGTTGGGAAAGGCCGGGCTGGGGACAGCATCGGCGTGAAGGTGAACTGTGTGACAAAGCACCCAGAAAGCACCAGGGCCACCACCCTGAGCTCCTGACGGACAGAAAAACAAGATAGAATGACACACCCCCTGGGAATGAACCCAAGTGATAGCCCGGTTTATTTCTAACACAATGGACCCAGTTATGGGGTTAAGAGGGAAACAGGGCCAGAGGCTCAGGGGTAAAGTTCCCAGCTCACAGGGAGTGGAGAGAATGTTCTAGATTCATTATCCTCGAATGCTACCACGGACGTGCATCTATCTGTGGTGATTCTGGACAGACATAACACCTCCTAGTACCGTTCACTGCCCTGAACACCATGTCCCTCTTGCCTTCGACCTGGACCTTAGACAATGGGTGATTCTTTTTTTTCTGACCTGGAATTGACCACAATCCTCCCTGGTGACGGGATTGCAGGACTGAGGTACCAGGCCTGTTGGCATATGCCCTTTCCAAGGAAATTTCCCTCCCTCAGTAAACATCTAAGGTTCTTCCATGTCTTTTCATGGCTTCAGAGCCTGTTATTTTCAGGGCTGAATAGTATTCCACTGCCTGGATTACCACTGTTTACCTGTTCACGGCTGAAGGAGAGCTCTGTTACTCCTAACTTCGGGCAGTTACGAGTAAGCACCCTTGTGCCGGTTGGTTCTCCTATATCTAACTTTCCAGAGCTGCCGCGACTCTCAGTGACTTTCAGCAAATCCCAGAGAACTCTAACGGGGGACAGAGATTTACAGTTGGCTTTTGCTCTGAATGGAATTTCTCAGAGATATATATATATAAAATCCTAAATAAAGTTGCTTAAAAAAATTAAAAATAGGGGCTGGGAAGGTGGCTCAGTGGTAGAGCGCTTGCCTTGCATGCCTGAGGCCCTGGGTTCGATTCCTCAGCACCACTTAAGCAAAAAGAAAAAAGCCGGAAGTGGCGCTGTGGCTCAAGTGGTAGAGCACTAGCCTTGAGCTGAGGGACAGCGCCCAGGCCCAGAGTTCAGGCCCCACGACCGGACCCAAAATAAATAAATAAATAAAAATAAAAATAAAAAATAGTACTACCACATGATCTAGCCTCAGTATCCTGGGTATGTAGTAAAAAAACAACATCAAAGTTATATATGCACTGGAGATCTCTGAACACTCATTACTGCAGCATTCTTCACAACAGGCAAGTTGTAGAGTCAATCTGAATGTCCCAATAGATGAGTGAAGAAAATGTCACACACACACTCACACACACACACACACACAGGATCCTTAATTTCACTATTGGAGATTGAACCCAGGGCCTCACACGTTTGGCAAACGCTCAGGAAAACCCTCGGCCCTTTTGTTCGTATTGCAAGAGACAGGGTCTCCTGCTGACTCTGCCTAGGCTGGCTTTGAACTCAAACTCCACCTCCCACGTAGCTGTGCCTATAGGCATACACCTCCAAACCCAGCTCACCTGGAGTACTATTCAGCCATGAAGATGAACCAAGCCGTACCCTTTGCAGGAAAATGGATAGAATTAGAGAAAAATCAAGCTCAACAAAATAAGCCAACATCAGGATGACAAGGATGTTTAATCTCATAGGTGGAATTCCAATTTTTTTTTTTTAAAAAAAAAAGGTCGTGAAAGCAAAACAGAATGGCTACTTGCAGTAGAACGAGAGAGCAATGGGGCGAAACTCCACCTCCTCGCTGTTCTGGCGTTCAGTCTCCTGGCCCTGCCCCTGCCCCCGTGACCTGTTTTTGTCATGTGAACTGGGACATCAGAGCACTACTTTCAACAGATTGGTTTGGGGCAAGCCGTCCTGTAACATGCACCTTGGTGTCGTCCGAAGTCTCGCTGGGGGCTACGCTTTGTTCTCCACTCCGCACCAATGTGGGAGAAGCCCAGCACGTTTCCCTCCTACTCCTCGCTGATGGGGTTCAGTTAGGCTACACCATGCATCCGCTTCAAAACTCCTGTACCAAAAAGACTGCACAGCGAAAGGAAAACCAGGAGCAGACGTTAAAACTGTGTGAGCAAAGTAGTCCTGGAAACCATCACTCTCTCTCACACACCCATAAAGAAAAAACAAACGTAGAATCTGTGCTTCACGAGAATAAGATTCTCTGAGAACACAACTTCTGTCTGGACAGACTCTGTCCAGGAGGAGACCATCGTAGGAGTGCACAGAGGGCGCACGTTCGGCCGATGACCACAGGTGCCACCAAAGAAAAGGAGGGAAGGGACGTATTTGCGTGCAGCGACCCTTTGCCTCACACAAGCTCTATGTCCTTTATCAAGTGTGAATACGGTTTTGTTTTACAATTTTTGGGTGTATGTGTGTGTGTGTGACTGTCCCAGAAGTTGAACCCAAGGCCTGGGTGGTACCGTCCCTGAGCTTTTGTGCCAAAGGCCAGTGCTAACCCTGGAGACACAGCTCCACTTTGGGCTTTGTGGTGGCTCATTGGAGATGATAGTCTCGTGGACTTTCTTGCCCAGCTTCGAACTGTGATCCTCAGCTCTCAGCCTCACAAGTGGTTAAGATTGCAAGTGTGAACCACCGCCCGGCACCCACCTTTGTTTTACAGATCTTTGAGGGGAATACGGTTGGAGCTCTTAGGAGGTTCAAGTCCAACCGAACATGGAGTAATTTCAAGCACTGCAAGAGTGTAAAGAACCACATGCTGCGTTATGAATAGCTCCCATGAATCCAGAACTTTAGCCGATTCTAGGGGCTGGTATTTGTTCCCTGCCAGGGTCACTCCTCCCAACGCCGCACCCCACCCCAACAAGCCAAAGACACGCGCACATGTACACACACGTCCAAGGAAGCAGTCTTTCGTTTAGATCATAAAATGAGAAAATCTGGAAGAGCAGGTCTGCAGAGAGCTTTATCCCTTCGGCTTACATTCCACACCCACTTTTTTTTTTTTTTTAACCAACCACCTTTGGCCGAGTACAATTTCCACACCACCACAGAACCGCTCACACGCTTTGAACGCAGCTCTGCGAGTTATAGTCTCTTATCACCCCAGCAGACTGCCAGCTCCTGCAGAGCCAGATACTGAAAAAGACCTTTCTCAGACCCAAACACCATTTTCAGTGACGTGTGCAATATCACATGCTTCCTCTTCGTTTGGCGGGCTTTTTGGAAGCACTGGGGTTGGAACTCACACAACCAACTCGGGTGATCTACTGCCGAGCCACACCGCCAGTCCCTAGGCTAGTTTGAAGTGTAAAAAAAGATCCGTACACTACGACGCTTAGTTCTATCTCTGAGACACGATCAATTCAAAGCAGCTGGATGGAAAGGCATGGCTCCTTCCTAAATGTCTTCAGCTGTGACCACAGCAGCAGCTGCAGACCCTCAGCCGCCCCCGAGTCCTCGCTTTGAAGAGGAGGAAGCAGAACACCGCACAAATGAAGTCATTCCTCCCCACCCCACCCCTGTTACAGCGCTCGGCTCAGTAGAAGGTTCTGGTAGAAGACCCAGACGTTAAATTTAGCATCATGGTCTGGACTATGATTCAGTAGTTTGGGAGCAAAGCAACCTTCGAAGGCGTGTGCTTGCCCTGGGAAGGAAGGGCGTGAGATCCACTCCACAGCCCCTGCCAGCCCCCAACGGCGGTCCTTAGTCTCCTACCCAAGCAGGCCGAGGAGTCGAGAGCGAGCGTTCAGCTCGGCCCCGGGTCGGGAGACACTGCAGATCCGTGCAGTAGCGCTCACCCCAGGAAAGCAAATTCCGCAAATCCAAAGCCATGGTTGTCCATGTCAGCCATGGCGGAGGGGCAGCGCCAAGGTGAGGCCAGGTGAACGTGGCTCTCGAACGCGCATTAAAAGATTGAATAGCCAACAGTTCTTCCCAGGCCCACAGGAGGCCACGGGAGGAGGACGGCGGAGACTCTCTTGTCAGAGAGGAGTTCACTGCATCTGGGGTGTCACGCGCCCAGGAACGACCACAGGGAAAGTCCTAACACTCCCTTCCACACTCGCGTAGCTCAGAAAGCGACAGCCATCGCCGTCCCCAAACTTTCCACAGCGTGCCTAAAATACACGCCAGGCCGGAAATAACACACCAAGACCGACAGAGGCCAAGGCCGGGCCAGGCGAGCTGGCTCTGAGCAAGGTTTGGGGCGCAGGCACCCCAGTTCACTCATACTTGACACGTTGTAAGACAAGGTGGCCGCAACAAGACGTAAAAAAGCCAGACTCACCACTCCACGCGTGTCCTCGAACCCCGGGCCAGCAGCGCACACGAGCTCACAACCACTCAGGAAGCCGAGACCCGGCTGACTGTGTGTGGTTCTATCCAGACTGGGCAGAAGAGTTCTCACAGCTGCTTCCGATTAGCCAGCAAACGGCCGGGATGGAGGCGTGGCTCACGTGATAGAGCGCCAGCTGGAACTAAGAAAGCCAAGTAAGAAAACACCAGGTCTCTGAGTTTAAGCCCCAGAAGCCAGGCACATGCGCACAGACACCACACACACACACACACACACACACACACACACACACACACACACACACACACACACACACACACACACACACACACACACACAGAATACATTGTATTTAATTGCTCGACAATGCCAGAAAAAAAAATTATAAGTTATCGTAGTGCAAATATGGGTTTTATATCCACCTGTATGGATACTAACCACTCGACTGCAGCTACCATAGCTTTAGCTGTTGTAAACATTCAGCTTTAAAACTCTTATTAAAACCAAACAAAGAATACGTCAATTAAAAACTGATGGCGTAAGCCGGGCACAGTGGCTCACGACTTCATCCTCGCTACTCAGGAGGCTGAGATCTAAGGATCGTGGTTCAAAGCCAGCCCAGGCAGCAAAGTCTGGTGAGACTCTTATCTCCAATGAACTCAGGAAACCAGAAGTGGCGCTGTGGCTCAAACCGTAGAGTACTGGCCTTGAGCCGAAGAGCTGAGGGACAGCGCCCAGGCCCAGAGTTCAAGCCCCATGACCTACAAAACAAAACAAAAACTGATGGCTTCAACACAAAAAAGGCAGCAAGGTGATGTTTCTTAATTAAAACAGTGCTCGTTTAGTAAAAAAAATATAATTCAGAGAAAAAATTATGGGGAATTTCAGGTGGGACCCTCATTGCTGAAGTATTTACGTAGAAGCAGAGGAAAAGAGTCCTTTGTTCAAAGGTAGGATGTGAATTACTTTTTCTTCAGGGAACAAATTACCCAGATATGTTTTTGACAGCCTGGACGGCTTGTGAGAAGAACGAAAGCATTTTGCTAAAGAGCTAGAAGGCTCAACCCACGATTGACAAGAGAAATTCAGCTAGATTTGAGAGCTGGCAATGGCGTACTTACAATTTAGAGCTTAATTCTGTGAATTAAGTCGAGAGGACCTGCCATTTTCTACAAATCAAGAATGAAATGATCAGTACTTGACGCAAGCAGCCCAAGAAAATCAGAATAATATATAATACATCTAAAGATGCATTCTGTAGACAGGGTGCCAGTGGTTCACTCTTGTAATCCTAGCTACTCAAGAGGCTGAGATCTGAGGATTCCAAGTCACCGAGGAAGCAGAGTCCATGAGACTCTTATCTCCATGTTACTGCCAGAAAGCTGAAACTGGAGCTGTGGCCCAAGCTGGTAGAGCGCTAGCCTTAGAGTTAACAACCAAAGCTCAGGGACAGGGCCTAGGCCCTGAGTTCAAGCCCCAGGACTGGCACAAGAGATGATTCTGTAGACTTCTTTTTTAAAATTGTGGTTACCAGTAAAAATAAGATAATCCTTTCTTTGAAAACCAAGATGCATTTGATCGAGATGCATTGTACTCCTAAATTGATGCGTTGAATTGGAACCCTTTATACAACTAAAGATAATAAAAAATAATGAAGCAGTATTTCCTAGTGCATTTATTTTGCAAAATGGAACATTTTTACATGGTGTTCAGACACCTATTTTCCTCCTGAAGTGAATCTATGGAGCTACAGCCTCTCAAAGCTTTTCCTTGGTCTCTTTCCAGTCGGTACTTGAATCCACTTCTTTTTTTGTCCTAAAAGATAGTCCCCAAACAAAAGAAACTACGGGAGCCCCCCAAACCTGGATCCATCTGCATTATTATTTTAAGTGTCAGAGACTACCATAATATTTCGCCGCCCAGAGACTATACATTCTTGAAATCCTTAAGACAGATGTCTAGGTTTTCTTATTCTTTGGAATACCCCCCCCCAGGATAATATCGGATGGGTATTGTGACCCGTGTGTCTTTTGTGAGCCCCAGCTTCATATCCCGGGAGCTGGGTCCACAATCTAACACAGCTAGATGATGACAGTATCCAGTCGGAGGGGATTAGGCGTGGAGAAGAGCTCCAGGAGTGGTCAATTCTCATCTCAAGAGACCCGGATGAGTCAACACAAGGTCTCTTTGAGCGAGAGGGGTCACCCCAAGAACAGCTTATTTTACAGGAACATGATGGATATGTGTTAGTTGCACAAAATAATAATGAGTTTCAATCAGGGTATTTTCACTCGTGGCTATAATGTACCTCCATCCCATCCACCACCACCACCCCCAGAGTCCCTCCCCGCAAGAGCAGGCTCATAAAGGAAGGCCGCCCTGTTGGAGGTCTTCAGGAGAGCATTCGTCCTTCTCAGGGGCTGCTGCCATGTGATGTCATCTAGTATTGGTACAGTATGATATCATTACATCTGGCTGGCTACCCAGTGGTGGAGATTTCAGCCTTCCAAACCATGAGCCAAAATAAACCTGCTTGGGGTTTTTTTTTTCCTCCTCCTACATTTTCTAGCCTCTGGTATGGATGGGGAAATATGAATCAGATTAAGAAAGCATCTTTCCAAGATAGACTGGATGTGTGTGTGTGCATGTGCGTGTGCGTGTGTGTGTGTGTGCACGTGTGTTAGGGGCTCGAACTCAGGGCCCCATACTAGTGAGGTCAATATCCTTCCACCGAAGACCCCGGACCATGATCTGCTGTTTTTTGCTTCTCACAGTAGCCGAGGGGACAGGTGTTGAACCACAGTGTCCATCTCCTTCAGTTTAGTAGAATCTTCTGTACTTCTCTGAATTTTTTTTGGAGGGGGATGGGGCTGGAACCTCAATCCTCCCGATCTTAGCCTCCCGTATACACCTGGGATTGTACAAGGCGGGTGTTACTGCACCCAGTGATCTGGTGGAGAGGAGATCTTGTGTATACGCGCAGGCCAGCCTTGAACTACAATCCTTGATCTCAGACTCCCCCAGTAGCTAGCATTGCAGGCGGCCCGGCTGCCAGCTGCTCAGGTCACTCCACTGAGGGCCTTCATGACTGCTCTGACCACGCCCATACTCAGGTCCTCTTGATGGGAAACAGGGAGTGAATTTCTAAGAACTAAGGGCAGGCTCTTGAGGAATCCATGGGAAGAGGTTGGTATTCAAGAATGGCATGTTGAGCTGGGTGCCGGTGGCTCACGCCTCTAATCCTAGCTACTCAGAAGGCTGAGATCTGAGGATCTCGGGTCAAAGCCAGCCCAGGCAGGAACATCTGTGAGATTCTTATCTCCAATAAACCACTAGAAAACCAGAAGTGGTGCAGTGGCTCAAGGGGTAGAGCACTCGCCTTGAGCTGAAGAGCTGAGGGACAGCGCCCAGGCCCAGAGCTCAAGCCCCATGACCGACCAAAAAATAAATAAAAGACTGGTATGTTGGAATTCAGTGTCTCAAGGGTCAGTACAGGTGTGCACCTGTGCAAATGAGCCTCTCAGAGCAAGAGAAAGACGTGCAGCCAGAGGTGCAACTCCAGGGGCAAGAAAAAAGATCCCCGGCTGCGGACCTCAGCAGACAGCGCTACTCTGAAACGAAGCAAGAAGTATCCACATGCAAGAGGAACGGGGCAGAGCCGGGGGGGGGGGGGGGGGGGAGGCGGGCTGGCAAGCTGCAGAAAGACATCCTTACATTCCTCATCCTCCCTGGGAGCCCAGGGCTCCTCACCGCACAGACAGCTCCAGTCTCCCTGATGAGAGACACACAAAGGATGCTGAGCGCCAGAGACACAAGTCACAAGACACAGGTATGCAGAGAAGGCCCAGCAATCCGTGAGGCCAGGGCGTCCGAGCGCACCCTGAAGGGGCTGTGCACAACCACGGCTTGTTCTCCGCCATCATGGAAGGAAAGAGGGAGACGGTGTTCTCAGATAATGGCAGATACGACGCAGAGGCAGCCTGGCAAAGGCGAGGCGTCTCGGAGTCAAAGTCCACCTTGGCAGCCTTGGGCAGTACACGGCCTTGAGCAAGGATAGGAAACAGCTGGACACAGTGCCCGCCATCGGGTGTACGCTCACGAGGCACGGCACTGGTACAAAGGACACGAATTGAGTTCATTGCTCCTTCTTGCCCAGCCTCGTCCCTTCCCATCGTCCCTGTGGTACCTCAATCTTCCTCCCCCGTCTCACACAGAACCACTTAGCTCTCCCTCTGTCTCCTTTCAGAAGATAGATTGTCTGGCCTATGTCTGGGCACAGGCTCACCCCTTAGATTTATTTACAACAGCTAATTGCGTTGTAACTAACAGCGCGATTAAAGCAGCACTGGCCGTACTATGAAACAGAAACCTGCAGGAACATGGTTGTTAGACGGGCCACCCCTGGGGCTCGGGGTCCCTGCCGTCCCCTTACTGCTTTCTACTCTTCTTCACACACCACCCACCAGATGTGAGGAGCCCCATCTGACAGCTCCATGGCTCCTTGAAAAGTTACATCCAGCCAGGCCTCAGTGGCTCACACCCGTCAGCCTAGCTTCTCCCGAGGCTGAGATCTGAGGATCATGGTTCAAAGCCAGCCCGGGAAGGAAAGTCCGTGAGACTCTTATCGCCAATAAACCACTAGAAATCCAGAAGTGGTGCTGTGGCTCAAGTGGTAGAGCGCTCACCTTGAGCTGAAGAGCTGAGGGACAGCGCCCAGGCCCAGAGTTCAAGCCCCATGACCGACAACAATAACAACAAAAGTTACACCCAGAAAGTGGAAGGAAAAGGAGGGAAGAGGTAACAATGGTCTACAAGAAACGTGCTCACTACCTTACTTATGTAACTGTAACCCTCTGCACATCACCTTGACAATTTTTTTTTGTTACACCCAGAATTACCAGATGACCCAACCATTTTTACTCCTAGATACATAGGCCAAAGGATTTTTAAAAAGGGGGTGCCTCGAGCAAATGTCAGGACCCCAGAGTTCATTGTGGAGTTATTCAAAATAGGCAAAGATAACCAAGTGTGTATCACCAGATGAATGGATAAAGAACTCAAGATGCATGCCTCGGATGGTGTATTGCCCCGTTGTAGCTAGGACTGGATTCTGAAGTGTAATACAGATCAATCCTGAAAATACTTACCCTACATGTCAGAAGCCACGTACAAAGGGGACAGATGTTTCACGGCCCTGCTGAAATAAAGTGCCTGAACAAAATCGACGGATTAGAGACCAGCAGGGCTGAGGAGAAAGGAGAAGGAAGTGTTGCTCCCTGCGTTGAGAAGGGTCTGCCTGGGATGATGGAAGTTTAGCAATGGTGGTGACGGTTGCACGACACTAAATGCCATGAAGTCTACTCTTTTGGACTCGTTTGTTGGTGTGTGGTTGTTTGTTTTTTGAGCCTGGCCTCCAACTCATCAAGCTCTGGCCTGACTCCCATGTACAGAGATTACAGGTGAGTGCCACCACACCCAGCTTTATTGTATTTATAAATGCTTTCAATGAACAATTTTGTTTTAGATATTTCATCACAAGAGGAAAAAGGACACGCAACCCTGGAGAAAGTAGGGCATCATCAATTATAAGCCATCTTTCAAGTTTTAACACGTCTGGAAGCAACACTGAACCCCTTCCATTCGGTTGCTCCTGTTACCACCGACAGGGTGAAAACCCTTGGATTTTAGTCCATGGAACACTCCAGAACCATTTAGGGAGAAAAATAGGGGCCCAAAGGTTGTTTTTGTCTGAAGCCTTGTTACAGCTACTGCGAAGTCCAAGAAAACACTAGCATCAAAACAAAATTGGTGGCTACGGGTTGAAGTAAGTTCTTGAGACGGTTCTTAAACGCTCTTTGAAATGGATGGCTCTGTCAGCGCTGTCGATGGCCAAGGGATAATAAGAGAGTGTGGAAAAACACACTACAAGACTCACGTGGAAAAGGGTCGAGTGTGTGCGAACTCCGAATACAAACTGTCTTACCAATCTCTATGCTTCCTCTTTTAACAAAGTACAAAGAAGTCATGTGCATGTGGTGTATCCTATAGTATGTATATTATGATTGTATAATTATATATCACATAGTATATATATTATATATTCATATATGACCAATTATCAATAATTCATTATAATTGTTTTATTTTGATGGATATATTATATACTCATGTAATTAGTATATACACTATAGGTCATATATAGTATAGACTGTATATAGTATTATAGTCTATGTAATTTTACATATAGATACAAGGCTGTGATCAGGGCTTACTACATCTGTTTTTACGATGGGAAAAGACATGGCCATCGATCTCACAGGAAAGGTAATGGGCGTGAGGCTGGAGCCAGGGTCTGGGGCTGTTTCCGGGCTGGACTTGTGCAGAAGCATGGCATTTCTGCTGTCCCGTCTTTCCCCTCCCAACACTGATTCATCTAACTGGTGAGCGTGGGAAAAGGAACAGGGGAACAGGGCGGTCTGTCCACTTTCCCTTTCCTTTTAGGAAATGACTGTCTCGTGAATCAATTTTCCACTTTTCCGCGGCTAAGTCACAGGGGAAGCTGACCATGGCAAAAGGCCTAGTTTGCCAACTCTGTAACAAGTAGAGAGAGAGAATGAGAAAAAGCGTTACCATGGATAACACAGCTTTATCATGACGTTCTTGCCCCTCCTTAATTACTAGTTATTACAGCAAAAATAAATAAGAACCCCATGTGCAGGCGGCCTGTAATCCAAGCTACTCTGGAGGCTGATCTGAGGATCACCATGTGAAGCCAGCCTGAAAAGGTAAGTCCATGATACTCCAAAACACACACATACACACACACACACACACACACACACACACACACACAGTGTCAGAAGTAGGCTGTGGCTCAAGTAGAAGAGCGCTAGCCTTGAGCAAAAAAGCTCAGGGACCAAGCCCAGGCCCTGGGTTTAAGCCCTAGAACAGGCACAATGAAAAACTTAAATAAAAAAATCAGTAATAGGCTAGGGTTGGCAAGAAGGTGAGTCCAGTCTAACACACTACTTGGGAGTGTCAAAGTGGATGATCTACAGAGGACAATTTGGATGCTAACTTACGTGAATGTGTGCGCCTTTACACCAGTAATTCCACCTCCTACACACGCACTCATCCACATATAAAGGGTTATTGTATAAGAATATTCGTACCGCATTGCAAGGTTGGACATGGCTAACCAGAGAAACGGTTAAAATATAACCTATTTCGATTACAGAAATACCAGACAATTGATTTGGAATGCAAGTGCAAACTATGACCAATAAGCTAAACCCAGTGTGCCAAGCTCTTCTGTTGTATTAGGCGGGATAAGGGCAGAGCTGTCTGGATTCCTCCCACCCCTCCCCCAAGATTTCTCTTGGTGTCCTAACTCCCCCCCCCCCCCCCCCCCCGACTGGTCCTTCTCTGAGACTCAGGTTCTGCCAAGACAAGGGGCAGATTCACCTACAGTCCCAGTCCCTCATCACCTCTGTTAGGGCTGCTTGCTTCCCACAGTGAGGGCAGGGTAGACTCGAACACCGCTGTACTCGATGAGCCTGCGCCTTTACCCTGATGTCAGCCCGTTTGCTGTCGCCTTGGCCTCCTAGGTGCACTAATGCACACTCAGCTTCTGCTGATAGGGTCTAGCGAGGCAGCCTGGGCTGGCCTCAAACTCCCCATGGAAGCCAGACTCCGGATGAGGCACACATGTTAGTTCTATTAAGTAACAGTCAGTCCTATTAAAGACGTTCTAAAATAAAACCAAGGGCGGGAAACAGTCATACAAGGTGACTGCGATCTTCTTCCACTTACTTTTGATATTTCAACAAAAGATGAAAAAGTGAACTTCAAGAACGAATGAAGCCGGGCACTGGTGGTTCACGCCTATCATCCTAGCTACTCAGGAGGCTGAGATCCGAGGATCGCGGTTCAAAGCCAGCCCGGGCAAAAAAGTCCGTGAGACTCTGATCTCCAATATAACACCAGAAAACCGGAGGTGGCGCTGTGGCTCAAGTGATAGAGCGCTCGCCTTGAGCTGAAGAGCTGAGGGACAGTGGCCAGCCCCAGAGTTCAAGACCCACGACCAACAACAACAAAAAGAATGATGATACTCACCAGTCTTTGAACAGAGCCCCTCCTCTCCCCAAATTATTTTTCCTGATTATGAAGTTACTTTATGAAGTGCAAGGAACTGCCTTGAAATTCTAGTGAATAATATCTTGAGCCATTTCATGTAAGCCACAGATTTTCTAAAACTATCTGTTCAGTGCCTCTCCTCCCCTACCCCCAACTAAAACTGGCTTGTAATGGTGAGGTAAAAGCCACTGGTGCTTGGGTCTGCCAGCTAGCAAGAAGCCAGTTATTTAATCCTGAATGCAATTCCTTCTTTCTCACTGGGCCAAACATCAATGTTTATTCGTCACTGCAACGTTATGTATTAGCACTTCAGTTTTCCAAGAGCTTTCCCATCCATCCCTCCGTCAGCCAGGTGACCTCATGCCGAGAGTCAAAGAAGGTATTCTATGGCTTGTAAATGTGGGTACTGTCTGGTGGATGGCCGGTAAGGCCGCTCCACTCACAGCTGAGTGGGTCAAGAAGAAACGCAAACGTCCCCTCTATTCTCACAGTTCTGAGCTATCTTTTTGAAACTTCCTGTTCTTCCCCCTGGGAACAAATGGGCATATTGTGCTTGAGATGTCTATTCGGTTTTCACAAGTGATGACATTTTAATGGAAAATATTAGTGCTAGAGAAAGATAAGAAGTATTCTCAAAATGGCATTACACCTCACTCAAAGGACCCCAGAAACTATATCTTCTGAGGACCAAACTCTGCCTGTACCTTCTGAGCCTTGGTCATGTTGCTAACTTTTGAACATAAAATAATTTAGTTAAAAGCTATTAAACAGTATATATTAGCCTCTTATATACATCTGAACATTCACGATGCCGATTGCTAATCCCATTTTAGTTTTTTTTTTGTCACAACACAACAACACACCTACCTAAGGCCAGATCACAACCAACCAGTTTCCAAAAGTGTAAAGAAAAAACAACCAGTTTTCACTCAAGAAAAAAAAATTAAATATTTGAAATGAAGAGACAGTCTGAAAAATATGGTTCTTAAAGTATTCTTTATTAAGATCATTAAAAGTTGTAGAAACAACTTTATATTATAAAGGCACAGGGAGACAGTTCTGATAAAATATTCAAATTAAACAGTAACTTACAGTACAAAAGACAACTTTAATGCACATACAAACCCCAAATGTCTGATTCAAAAATATTTTACTGCGTCTATTAATGGGCAATGATTAAAAATATAAATTGCTGCTGTATAATAAATATCTGATAGTGAACATCTTGATAGCAAAGTGAACAAAATATTTATTGCTTTTCACATACATATTTTTCCCTGTAATTTTATATTCCTAATTCTTTTACTTTCTTTTCCTCAATCTCATTCCAAAGATAAAAGAAACACCACATAATCTCATGGGGAAAATGGCAGGTATAAAAATTACCTCAAGTAGTAGTCACTGCTGACAGTGTCTCCTCACTTTCTACACTTCTCTCCTAAAAAGATAAAGGTTTGCTAAGCCACAGACAACTCTGTGGCTGGCATCGTAAGGTTAACTATGAATACTTGTCAAATATAAAAGATGTTCCCGTTTGAAATGGTGTATCACTTAGCGCTTTGAGGAAGAAAGAGGAGCATGTTGGACAAATGATTTAGCCTCTTCCCCTCAGAAACCTTCCAACGCTGTAAAAAGTTAGGCTTAACAAAAATCTTCCATGTGTACATGTTTCATTGAGAGCTATGCAATCAATTTACAGAGACATAAAATTAACAAAATGCAATCTATTTGGAAATGGAGATTTCTTAACCTTGGCCTTACAGTGTTTAGAAAGATTAACCTGATTGATTTCACTCACCTCTTTTTGTAGTGAACTCATTTTTGATGGGGCAGGTAAAAATTCCCATCTCGACAGTCGAACAGCATGAAAGCATCATTCTAATAATGCTACTGCAACTTAAGAAATACTTGCATTCAAGTGCCTGACACAGTTACTTTACATATGCCATGTTCAGATGATGTAGAGCAGCTACTACAGGCCGGGTACAGAGCAGAGGCTCAATAAATAGTATCTGAATGAGTGAAAAAGAACAGCTTAGCTTTGGTTGTGCGCATTTTAATCACTTCTGATTTAGGTACTGTTAGTCTAGAACTAACTACCCCAAACATGGTTGTAAACAAAAGTGGTAATTTCGATTAGAAAAGTATCACCTAGATTAGCAACAATCCACTTAAATACTATAGCGTTTGCAGATAGCCTGCAAGTTTTACACATGTGTTGATTTCTACCCACATATTTAAATTGGATGTTCTGATGTTTGGCAAATGAATTTTTCAAAAAGCCTGGTTTTCTTTAATTTCTTTAAAACAATTGTTAGATTGGCTAATTTTCAGCTTAATAGGAAAAGATTCTATCAGTAAGTAAAAGGCTTGATGCCCGATTATAAACTCCAACGACTACCATGTTAACTTTTCCAACTACCAATGAACAAAAGGGGAAAAGATCTTTTAAGTTACATATTTTTAAGGAGCAGTAGCTTAATTGTTAACATTAAAGAACAACCAGGGTAACTTCCATTTGATCATTACAAAGCTACAATATTTCAAGCAGGGTAAGAAGAAGGTGATCAATTCTATTTTAAGTTCTAAAACAGAATTAATAAAATTGCTAGATCTAAAATAGAATGACTAGATCTAATATTTCTTTGGCATATGCATTACTATCTTCAACTAGTTAGCATTTTTGAAATACTGGATTATATTTTTTCTCAACCAAAATTACCATTAAGGTGTAGATTGCTAATGTTCTCTTCTTAAAGCCTTTTTAGTAAGGAACAAAATGACCTTTTGTAACATATGCTGAACTTGATGTTCAGTGTACACTGGATTAGTGGCATGGAGGAACATACCTCTCAATAACCTCAAATGGTATCATGCAGCGGTGAAACCAAAGAAGACTGGAAGAAATTATTTACACAACATATTCAGCTTTCTGAAAAAAACAAAAACAAAAACAAAACAACAGTAAACCTGGGAATCCTGCCCTAATGGTGAATATGTACTGCATAGCACTGAATGAAAACTAGTTTATTCAAACAAACACCTCTAGTAACCTGAATGTGTAAAGTTTAACAATAATAAAAAAAAAAATCCCCTATATATCAGAAGGAAAACTTGGCCTATAAAACAGGCCAATCTAACATGACATTCAAAGTAAATACAAGAGATTCACAAAATCATGATAGCAATGCAAACTAAGTACCAAGTACCCTTTGATACACAAGCCAGTAGAACTATCAGACTTCTTTCCAATAGCGTCACGGTACCCATCCACACACTGGGGCCGGGGCAGGGGGAGCGAGGGCAGTCAGCCACGGCTCCCGTCTCCAGAGTGTGTGCGGAAGCACTGTGGGGGTGGTTCTGAAGCGCAGTGATGTCTTATTATGATGGACGTTCACCTAAGAGCCATCAGTGCAAGTTCACCGTCTCCTCCGAGTTTAAGTACCTCCCGATGCCGCTGTTCTGGTTTGGGTGGGGTTCGCTCTGCCAGGGCTAGGTAAGTGGAGGAAAGAGATCACGGAGCTGGTCCGGCTCAGACTACCTCACGTTGTTACTCAACTGCGCCAGGTACTCCCGCAGTTCCTTGGCGGCCTGGAACCGGCCGTAGCGCTTCTTTGGGTTGGCACATTCGTCCAGCAGGGCCTCCAGGCGGCCATCTTTGGCAATCTCACTGGGTGGATCGTGGAGGAGCCCCCCAGACGTGCCACGCCAGGTGGCGTGTCTGGATAAGAGATTCTGACAGACAGCATAGTAATTGTGGTCCACGGTGACACGGGCACAGAGAATTTCCTTTGAGAATGACAAGCAAGCCTCCTTATCACACTCATCAAATTTGCTTTCATACCACACGTCCCAATTTTCAGGTTTATCTGTGGAAGGGGGGGAAACGGAAGGAGAAAACAGTGCAGTTTTAAGTCCTTATTGCTCCAAAGACAGAACACGTCTCAAACACAGTATCTGTTCTAGACTCCATACATAAAAAGTGTATGACAAATGTCAACATCAGAATACACCAACTCTCATGATTTACTGAGGGCCCACCGACGGCAAAGCACAAAGGTTCAGCCCTCAAAGCCCAGTGTGATGATTTTCTGTCATCACAGACTGAGCGATGCTACAGGACTAGGGAAGATAAAGCTCTTCTGCCGGTAGTGTACAAGCCTACAGAGAGAACATTTGGTTTAATGTCGGAAAAGACAGGGTAGAAAAGTGCATTCTAGCCGGGGGCACAGTCTATGCAAAGGTGTACACTATGAGATTAGTCCAGTGGACAGAGGAAACAATGACAAAGTGGCTGTGGCTACTGGTGACACAGGTACCTGACAGGACGCGCAGGCTGGGTGGAGGGAATGCCGCAGCGTCTGTGATCACAGAACTAGCAGGATGAGCGCAACAAGCGGGGGGGAAGGGCGCAGACTGCATCTCAGACAACAGTGAACGGAAAAGCGAACCAGCAAGCGTTAGGATTCTAACTGGATGACTAGGTAGGTGCTAGTGACGTAATGGGGCCAAAATTTTATCATATAAAGTAGCTCTGTGGTACCGGGGTGGGCCTGACACAGAACTAGAACCAGACCATCAGCCAAGGCTGGAGGTATAGATAGAGGTGCCCACGTTTAAAACGCTTCAACTCGCGGCTGCGTACGAGGGAGCCAAAGCCTGAAGAACAAGACGTTCCCTGCACACGGAGGAGGTGGCACCTGATAAGCAAAGCCGTGGCTGCAACAGGAGCAGGCAGGGGGCGTGCCGTGGGAAGGCCCGGACACAGACAGGCTCGTTGAAAAGCGCAAGGCCGCCACCCGCCAGTACCCAGGGTAACGGACAGAGCGGATACTACAAATGAAGCAGAATAGGCCGAGTCTTGCAGACCGTGTCCTGTGGAGGAATGTGGATTTTATCTGAAGAATGGGCCGCTGTGATAAGCCACGTGAGCAAGGGAGATTAAATGCAGGTACTGAGCCAACGCGGAGGTTTTACTAATCAGAGTTTGCTTTCCTTGCTTGCCACGGCCTGCGAACAGCAAAGCAGCCATCTGAGTCCTAAAGAACTACGGGACGAGGGGAACCCACGTGACTCACGCAAGGGGGGATCAGGAACCTTTTTTTTTAAGAGAAGGTACTCCAGAAAGAATGTACGTGACAGATGTGCTTTCCGAGATGTGAGCGGACTGCCACTCCACTAGCGCGCACCTCCTGTTCACGGCGAGCACGTCTAACCTTGATGCCCCTCCATTACCATGCCTGCAGACCAGGCACGCCTCACAGCTGTGGCTGGGAGTTCCACTGCTTGATCTTCCGTGGGTGCACACGAAACCCCTCACCCTCCTACCAACAGCCCCCCTTTGACCTTTGTGCCTCTTTCTTTAAGGTCTAGATGCTGGATGCGAGAGAATACGTGTGACCTTTATCTTTCTGAATCAACAATACTGTTAGCCCCAGTAGAAGAGCCAGGCAAGGCAGAAAGGACTCTTCAGGCCTGCGTGTCCAAGAGTGGGGAGTTAAAGATAAATGGCAGAGCAAGTGCTCAAGGAAGGGCCTGCTGCCTGAGAGGAGGGGCCGGCCGCACGCATGCTGGTGTACGTGTGTGTTATTAAGATGGAAGGAGAAGAGCCAGACGGAGGGGGCCACGGCAAAACCTTCATTCCCCTCTGAAGACAAGACGCTGTGAGTTGCAGTGTGAGGAAAGGGAGGCGAGTGAAAGCTCAGAGCCTTTTCCCGGTGGCTGGGTAGCAAACCCTCCCGTGAGACGCGAGCGGGGCCGGCCAGGAGGCACGTGGCCCCGGGCACGCTCACTGGATAAAATGCAAGACCAGCTGTAGAAGCGACATGTGTCGACCACTCCCAAGCCAGGAACTAGCTGGCATAAAACAATCAGCCCCGGTCTGTCTGCACGAAATGAAATCAGATCCAGTGTTTACCTGCACAACTCAGGGCCTACAGGAAAACCCTAAATTGTACCATTTTATAAAAAAAGATGAAGTCCTGGTATCTGCTGCTACGCCATTCACCACATAAGAGGTGAGGAGGAGTAGGAACCCTCAGCAGAGCATTTGCTCTCTGTGGGAAGAGCTCCACAGCCAAGTCAAGAGTAGCATGCTGAGAACAGAATCAGACCAAGGCAGTGGGAGGAAGAAGCTCTTAACAGACCCATGCTAGGAACATGCACAAAAGCGAGTGTCAACCCAAAACACGCTGCCAATTCCCTGCCCCCACCCCCACCCCAGTAGCTTCTGATCCAAAGTGCCTGGTACTCCTTAGGCCAAGGGAAGAGATAGGATTAAAATATAAGGCTTCAACGGGGTCCAACAACCCTTCCAGAACTCTATACAGTCCGGGCAGCCTAAAATCTGACAGACCCAGCCTCGGTATCCCACAGAGCTGGAACTGTAAGCATGCATCACAACAATGGGTCTTTCCCAAACTGAACTGGTTCTGGAACACAGGCTTTATCCTTCATGAGCTGGAGGCATGGCTCAGGCAGTAAAGCACCAGCCTTTGCATCAGGCCTTGAGCTCAAGTCCTCATCCCCAAAGAAAAAATTCCTCTGATGTCTAATTTTCAATAGCCTTCCGATATTCTTCCCAGAGAAGAGCGCACAAATAAATGGAGAGTAAAACTGTGGGGTTAACTGTGGCAATCCAAATGCAGTGTTAGTTAGGAATTATCCAAGTGATTAAACAAAACCTTCAACGTAGGGACCTCGGGAAACAACAGACGCAGAACATAATTTAAGGGATCCTACAGGAAAACAAGGCCTTGATGTAAGTAGAGTTTCTCTACTGCCTACCCCGAGGTGAACTTAATCCTGCAGCAGACAGAACACTGTTAGAAGAGCGGTACACAGAGAGACACCTCAAAAGGTATTTACTAGGGCTGGGAATGTAGCTTGGTGGTAAAGTGCTCACCTAGCATGCATGCATGAAGCCCTGGGATTCAATTCCTCAGTACCACATACACAGAAAAAGCCAGAAGTGGCCCTGTGGCTCAAGGGGTGGAATGCTAGCCTAGAGCACAGAGAAGCCCAGGGACAGCGCCTAGGCCCTGAGTTCAAGTTCCAGGACTGGTAAAAGAAAAAAGAAAAAAAAAGGGGGGGGGGGTTGTTTACTGAACATGAAGAAACTATGAGTAAGAATCCAAGTACAGCAAATTGGTGAGCTTGTAAGAAACAAGGGAACATGCAAAATTACCATCTCTGGAGAAAACTTAAGCCAAGCATCGTTTTTGACATAAAGTACACAAGAAAACAAACCTAAGCGTTAGATACTTACTTTGTCTAATTAATCTTTTGTCAGCAACCAAAACGTTCTCAGCATCCACAATGATGACCCTCCCGTCCCGAGGACCGACCGCAAAGTTGTCAAAGCTGACGTCCAGGAGGTACAGTGCGAACTCAAAGTCATTGTTCGTTAGTTGCTCGGCAATTTCCATCAACTGCCAGGCGAGGTCAACGCGCTTTTCCCAGGGTGCATGGAAGTAGCTCCACAGCTCTTCTCCCACGTAACTGACAGCCACCATTCTTCCACAAGCTCCCAGATACTTTGCAAATGGCCAGCCTTCATCAGATGGAAAACTCTAATTTAAAAAAAAAAAATCACCTTATTAGAATAGATTCTGAGAATGGACTGTATCCTAGGTCTCAGGCTCAAGACTTCTTTAATTTTTTCTGAGCTCAGAGGTAGCACACAGGGGGTAACATGTAACATGCCCGTCATTCTCTTCTAGATACTTGCAATAGAGACAGTTATTTGGCGTGAATTTGGATTTTCTTGTTATATCCAACAGTTCAGGAGAGATGGCCTATTTTTCCTAATTCAAACATGACTATGGACCTGAAAAGTGAAAGTAACTTTTGTGTTTTAAAGCCAAAAAAACAGACCAATCTTGCTTAAAACTCTCAGAGCCAAAATTACAAATAAAAAATAAGAGACACTGTCTTTATTACCAAATCTACAACATATTTACATTTTCCAGTATCTCCTTTGTATAAAAGTGCAGGCAACCAATTCTTTCTTTGTGATGAACACTACTGTACCATGCTGGAAATACATGTAAACAAATAATCTGCTAGCCATTGGCTTTTTTCTTTCGGTTCCAGTCCCAGATCTTGTTCAGGGCCTGGGCACTATCCCAAAGCTTTTTTGTTCAAGGCTAGTGCTCTACGACTTGAGCAAAAACCTCCACTTATGGCTCTTTTTTTTTTTGGTTTATTGGAGGTAAGAGTCTATGGACGTTCCTGCCCAGGCTGGCTTCAAACTGTGATCCACAGATTACAGCCTCCTGAGTAACTAGGATGACAGGCCTGACCCACTGGCGCTTTCTTTTCTTTCTTTTTTTTTTTGTCAGTCGTGGGGCTTGAACTCTGGGCCTGGGCACTGTCCCTGTGCTCTTCAGCTCAAGGCAAGAGCTCTACCACTTGAGCCACAGTGCCACTTCTGGTTTTCTAGTGGTTTATTGGAGATCAGATTCTCACGGACTTTCCTGCCTGGGCTGGCTTTGAACCGCGATCCTCAGATCTCAGGCTCCTGAGTAGCTAGGATGACAGGCGTGAGCCACTGGTGCCCGGCAAAAGAGGACTTTTCCAATGGGCTTTCTAGCCACCTCAAATCAAAACGTAAGTCTTCCACAACCATAAATAGTCGTTTTCAGCTTAAAATGATATGTTTTTATCTAAGATCCTTTCTCCTCCTAAAAATCTATAACTACAAAATAAGTGTTGGAGAAAAAAAGGGAGGTAAGTGATATTTTAAACAACTTCGTACAGAAGAGCACAGGCCACAGGTGTTTTAAGTGCCATTCCTCACCGCCTGGTACTTTTAAGTTAGGAGGGAAAAATTTTTTTTTGAGAGGATAATGTTTATACTAACAGGGAGTGGAGGGGAAACTCAGAAGGATAAACTTGTAACAAATCACTGCAGAATATCAACACAACTTATTCATTCCTAAACACTGAATGATGTATTTAACAGCCAGAGAGGAGGAGCTGCTTGTATCACATAAAAAAACAGGGAATGGCAATTTTAGCCTGTGCTCTGTCAGAGTACAATATCCGCAGATTAAAACTGTTGTCCACCATAAAACAAAAAATACCTGGAGAGTTGAACTGCATCTGTATTTCCCAGGTGTCCATTTGTGCTTCCTGTTAAGCACAACAATCACACTTTTTTTGTGTGTGTGCATGTATTTTTTTTCTTTTCAATTTCAGTATCTGTGTTTGGTGAAGCATTTATTTTTAATCTTGTGACTGAGAAATTATTTCCTTTGGGGAACTAAAAACTGACAGCTGGTTCATGTCCAACATGCAGCAAGAACTCTTCACTAACCTCACATTTTTAACATTTCCCCTCATTTACCGACACCTCCTGACCTTGACATTTTAGTTAGGCTAACCATTACAAAACACTTAACTATTTCCTAGATGTCGCCTTTATACCAAAAAAAAAAAAAAAGAGCAAGCACTCACGATAAGCAAACATGAAGGTAGGTAATTTTGTCAGTCAGGAACAAAACAAGGAACTCCACACACCACCACCGCCATGTGATTCACAGAGACACAAGCACATCTTTGTGAACATGAAATGGTCTCTGACAACAGGAGAAAAGGAACGCTGCCAGCAGCTGCCCATGTACGTCTGTACTATGTACAAACACATGTACAAGCTGCCTTGCTTCTGGGGCCTTTCCAACTGGCCAGCAACCAACAGACAGACAGACAAGCAGACAGACCCAACTTCATTTTCCCAGCCCCTCACTAAGGGGCCAAGCCCCGGGACCAACATCCCAGTGAGCAACTTAACATTCACATAGTGACACTGGGCGACTTCGGCTGCAATCTCAGCATGCCTCATTTAAAAACAGCACTACACTTCTCTCCTGTATCTTTTGGAAGAATTTTAATAAACTAATTCACAGCTTTTGCTCATATAACAAGAACTCTTCGTGGTATAATCAAATCAGTCAGATACCATTAATGAGAATAATAGGCTACTGAGCACAGGGCAGTATAAAAAACGCTCAAGAGGGGCTGAAATAGTTATGGTTTGCATTTAAAGCAATTCTGGCTTAGAATGGAAATACCATGTGCAGAATCTGAAAGAGAAAAATTTTGAGACCTTCGAGTTTATTCGTTAAATATATCAAGCAATATAAGAATATAAGTTCTTCCCGGTCATCAAACTCCTACCGGACAGTAATCTAGTGCAACAGGTTTACTGTGGTGGTCTACACTTTCTGATTTAAAATAAAAAATCTAAACAACAGATTTTCCAAATGTGGGGAAAGTGAAGGAAAGAATTGTACTCATTACCTGATTTGTGAAATGGAAACACCTCTGTGTACAACACCTTATTAAAACAATAAAATTATATTTAAAATAATAAAATTAAACTTAAAAAGATTTTTCCAACTGCCTAGACCAAGCACAGAGCTTCATACAATCTAAAACAGGATGTTTTTAATCAACTATTTAAAGCTGATAAAACATATATATATATATATATATATATATAAAATCTTCGCAGTTAAAGAAACTTTAAACTTCAAATAGTATCAACTAAAGTTACATGAAAGGTACAAAAACTTAATTCCCCAAGGTTTTAATCAACCCTGAATATGTCATAAAGTGTAATATGTATATTTTAAAAAACAAAATTGTACAAAGGCAGACACCAGTTACACAACCAAGTATTGACTTGTCTATAGTGTATTTCAAAAAACACTGTAAAAACCCTGCATTACCTACAAAACAAAGACGACTAACCACGTATTACCACACATGGGACCTGGCACAGAGCTCAGTGACACATTGTTGGCCTACAATTACAGGGCTTTAGCTTCAATCCCTAGCACTAGAAAGATAGGAGAGAGAGGAGAGACACAAAAAGAAAAACAGAAGAAATCTGAAGAGTTAACCCAAACATGGTTAACCTGCTAAGCTTTAAACCCATACGATAACACCTTTGCTATTATCCTGGAAAGTACTTGGACATGAACCCTCACAGAAATGACAGTGCTTAGGTACTGGAGGGGCAAAGCCACGGGCTACCTGCACATCTCATATCCACTGACCACATCTCAAGCCACACTTCCAGGAACCAGTAAACAGAACCACCAAGGTGATCATCCTTGTAAGAAAACACATCGTGGGAGGATGCCTTCCTGCTCTGGTATGGTCACTACTATAGTGAAGACGTTACATTTTCACTATATACTTTTACAGGATGCACCCAACGAAGCGTCTGTATTTAAAGGACGAACACAAGTAGAGTAATGGACGTGAACACATGAAGCTGGGTTTTCTACACTGGACCAGCTGAAGCCATGGAAAATGGCAACTTCCCTGACAGCTTTGGTTTCTTCCTTTGAAAAACGGAACTATTTGTGCCACGGTATTATCAGGCAATCCAAAGGGCCAAAGGAAAAAAACAAACAAACACGATGTTGTACTTTGAAACCTGACAGCACTTTCTAAAGAACTGTTTACCCAAAATACAGTCATTTGTCGAGCTGTGCTTATTTTCCTAACATCTGCTAAATAGCATCTACGTAGAATACCTTACAAATATAACCAAGAGCCACAAAATTTAGAAACATCTTTGCTGCTGTGGAAGACTAATTTGTAACAGAATATGTAAATTAGATACCAAACTTTCAAAAGATTTATAAGAACAGAATGGAAAATCAGTAAGCACAGCAAAAACCAGAAATTAAAAATGTGGTAACATGCATACATATAAACAATATGTCGACTTGCTTTTCACTTGCAAAAAAACAGTAGATACCGCAAAGCAAATTCCAAATGCTGCAATAACCTATTACTCCCTAAATCAAGAGCAAATTTTGATGATCAACAACAGAGGATATACAGGCCAAGCAATGTGGGCGTGGAAAACCTGACTGGCAAGCCTAGTTCAATCTTACCAGCACAGCATTCATTTGCCTGTGTTCACACAGGCAATAAAAGACAAAGCCAGGCCAACAGTAATTCTTTCTACAAGAGCACAACAGAGTCAAAGATAGACTTTCCAACTGAATTGCCTCCTGTTTGAGAATTTTTATATTATAGAAGGGGAAAAGTGCACAGTTATCTAAACAGCAGCCCTTCGCAAAAAGACGCTGCAAGAGTCGTGTAAGATTATTCACCCTAAGTGCTCTCTACTTAGAACGCCTAAGCAGTGAGCAGGTTAGAAAGACTGAGGACAGAGCAGAAAGAACATTCCAGACATTCGTTAGAGCCAGAGAGTCTCTCGCTTTTAACAAGGTAAGTACGGCTCCCCGGGTCTACAGGGAACTGGGTGGAAAGCAACGTGAGGGGGTCGCTCCCCACGCACGCAGAGCACATGCTTCCCAACATCTTCATGCTATGAAAAAGCCATACGTGGCAAAACCTTAACATCACAGACTGGAATGAACCACAGTCCTGTGGTATGTAACAGTATTCCAAAGCTAGACTTCTCTCTCTCTCTCTCTCTCTCTCTCTCTCTCTCTCTCTCACACACACACACACACACACACACAATGTAACTTCTGATCAACAGCTATCATCTGTTAGGTAAATAAACTGTCACTTTATTCTAACCTGCCATAACACAGTTATGCAAAGGGCAGACCAGGATGTATGAGTAAAAGCACAGAAAGAGTGTCTCTGTATCTCTGTCTGCTTTCAGAAGATGAATGCCATGAGAGCAGCAGTTTAGAGAAAGGGTTTCAGAGTACATGTGCTCCTCTGTCCTTTTTCTTCCTGAGTGACCAGAAGAGGTGTTCATATGCTAAATTTAAAACACGAAATTCCTTTCCTATAAGAAATACACAATACCTTACAATCATTACCTCGCAAAATTCCACCGAAAGGAATTGAAGTTCACGTCTAAGGCTTTGTAAGTTCATACAAAAGGGCAAGATGAATGAATACAGAATAGGATGTTACCACTAAGTACTGACTTTTTTTTTTAAAGGAAGGAAATACTAGTAGGAACAGACTTTGGAAGAAATCTATTATAATAACAGACGCAGACAACCTAAACTCTGGCTCTCGTATTTTCTACATAGCTAGCATTTCTCTATAAAACGACACACAATTTAAGCCGGAGAACACTCTTACAAAGTAAATGCTATAAAACACATACAAACACGTTTCAAAGGTTCCATTTAAGTTCTGACATTATTTTTCAAGGCCCCGATCTGAATGAAATCCCACTGTGGTAATACATGTTGTAACAGCTGTTCATACAGATTAGTCAACTGTGCTGCGCTGGTGACAGACTAATGTGTTCACAGCTTCGTGAACTGTCTGGAGGGGAAAATGGTAAAATTACTGGGATGATTTAATGGTTACCTAATTTGTGCTAGAACTTCTCTAAGACCCTGGCTTCTTAATTACAACTGCCAAGTAGTGGCCACAATCCACTACAAGTACTGCCAAAGCTTAACCAGCTCGGGATTTTTAAGGTCTAAGATCTATGCCATTTATCATGAAATATAATTTTCTGAATGCCATTTTCCACCCACCTCGAATGCCAACAGTATTAAGCAAGGCCTTAAAAATAGCAAGGTTGTGCTAGTCACTGAAAATTATGTCAAACAGCTGTAGGTAAAGTTGGAAACCAATGTCTAAACACATTAGCAAAAAGAAGAAAAAAAACACTACCCCAGTTTAATAGAAATAAATAATCTTTGGGAATAAATAGTTCAAGAAATGCCTCCTCCCTCCCCCCCCACTTAGCTGCAAGCTCTAAACACATACACACGCGCAGCTCTCGGCTGGCTCTTTCTTGTACAGTCACAAGCGGCAACTGCTACCCATACTTCTAACTCAGTTTGTCCAAACACATGCTCAACATTTGCTCCTACTAAGAACACAAATGTAAAGTAAACCTATGTTCCTCGTAGACCCTGTAACCTAAGATTGCTGCTTCGCTTCCCTCAAAAAGGCTCTCGTTTCTACAGCCTGACAAGTAGAACACGCTGTTCCAATCTGTCTTGTGCTTTAAACACAGAGCGACTTAGCAGGGGACGCAGAAGCCCGGCACAGCAGGCAGTGTCTCCCGCCCTTACGTATTTGGAGCCTGGTGTGTGTAGATTAGTATTCCTGCTAACACAGACAAAACTGAGCTTCTCAAACTGTTTGTCCTCAGGGTCTTCCCACCGTAATAAACAACATCCACACAGTTTGTTTAGACAAGAAATCCTTTATTCTTCATGCTCCCTCATTGCCTTCACCCAAGAGGAGGAATTGCAAGTTATTTCTCTGAAATAAAAGTCTTTTCACAACCTCTACTTTCCACCATCTTTCCATGAACTAGGACACAAGCCCACGTCCCCAGCCTCGCTCCTCCTGGTAATGCATTCTCCACACAGGCCTGGCTAAAACCACTTCCATTACAGCACTGCTGCTGTAAAATCCTAGCTCAGGAAGCATGGTTTTACAGGTTCTGCTAGATCGGCTGCTCATCTACCTCCGCCTCCTGTTCCACCACACTCCAGCCGGGCCTGGGCGAGGCCAGGGCCTCTGGATTGGCGCGCCTCTGGTCCCCAACTCTTTAGCCCTTGGCACTTGGCAGCCCTGGCTTTTTATCCACCCACCTCTCACCTGAAGTGCCACCCAACCCAAAGTACTAGGTATTCCATCCCTGGTTCAATTCTTCTGTCTCCAGAAGTCTGCCTTTCTCTCTTCCTAAGTGCGCAAATCCTTCCTAAGAGCTACCTTGCTCTTGCTCTGCGCAGATGTACTGCCCCACAAAGCAAAAGCTGTGCAAGCCAGGCCCTGGCTGGCCCAGGGTGCTGTGTTCCCAGAGTACAGATCCGCAGCAAACGCCACACGATTCCCGTCCCAGCTCCTCACGGCTGAGGCCCAGAAGGACACTGGAGAAAGAAAATGTAAAGAACTGTGAAGCCTCCCGTCTATGTCAGCTAATAATTTCTGCAGGTTCTGGGCCTAACAGTGTCCAGAAACAACCTCAATCTTTCAGACACATCCTTTACCACCGTACTAAACACAATTGTTAAACTACAACCATAATTTACAGAGAAAAATAAACTTTATGCTTTCTATTCCTGCATCATTCCCTCAACCTGCTCTCCTATGAAATTTACGCTATTTTACTTTTTATGGTACAAACCTCAAGCTCTCCCTTTGATTTACTATTCCCAACAAGCCATAATCTAAAATAATAGCTAAGAATCTACGCATGGTGTCTACATAAGAGAGGTGACATTTGAGCCTCAGCCATGCTAGTCAATTTTTATTATATTCCTCACACAGAAGTCAAAAAGCAAATGTGCTGAAGAACTTTTCAGCTACTACTGCTGTTTAAAAATTGATCAGCTAACTTGCAAAGGACTTACTGTAAAAAGCTTTATGACATTTTACATACATTGTTTGAATAATGCTATCTCCCTTCATGTTTAAAACAATCCTGTTAGGTAAGTATTAACATCCCTCACCTTGCAGATAAAAAAATCTCAGGCTGTGGAATGGAGAGTGATTTGCTCAATGTCATTCAATAGCTTTGTGGTAACACAGACCAGGAGCTAGATGCTATTTCGGTACTGTCCCCAGCCACGGCTCACACCCTTCTACCATTTGTCCTGCAGAGCTCAGCGCCCCTGACTTCGAATGGCCTCTCCTCCTATTGAGACACACCCAGACGCCCTTGCTAAACACCTGACAGGAGGCACATACTTGTATTTCAAGACTGTGTGTGTGTGTGCGCTGTGCGTGTGTGTGTGTGCATGTGTGCATGCATGTGTGTCCTACACATTACTGCCAGGACAGTATTTCCATCCTTGCAGTCCAGGTGCCTGGTCACAATGCTACCAGACAGCTGACAAACAACACTCCACTGGAGTGGCTCCACACCCATCAGTGAGCCCCCGGCGTGCCCCCCAACATCTTTCAGTCTGTAAGTGGAAGGTTTCAAAAGACAAGTGAAAGCTGGGATGAGTAACTGTCCTCATCTCACACTTGTCATGTTCCATCTAAGGACAATCTTACAACGGTTTACTGAGTCTCACTGTGCGCAAGACAAACTCAGGCTTTCCATCCCCGGGCCATCGCTGGTCGCAAGCATGTAAGAATCCGAATTCTGTGAAGGGTTGGTGCTGACAGCAACCCTGCAAGCAGGCCCGAACCAAAGCCAGAAAAACAGAGTTAGAAACCAGTCTGACCATCTCTTGGGCAGCGGGCCACCTGTGTCCCGAGAGTAGGAAACCCACAGAAGGAAGAGTAAGGTTCCTGCCGCCGGGATCGGCATGAGCAACGTGTGCTAGCTCCCGCCTCAGAGCTGTCACGTGCAGCTCCGAGCTGCCCTCAGAGCGCAGGACGAAACTAACTAAGGTCAAAAGGTGGATGACCCAGGAATGGACCAGGAGGCCCAATGGCCGCCCCACTGACCCATGCCTGACACTGTTTCAAGGGATAAACGTCTCTCTAATTTGGGGGGCCTGAAGTACAATTATTTTAATATTCAAATGTCAAAAGTGTCCATGAAACCTTAAATAAAAACACAGGGAAAGCTCAAAAAGCATAAACACAAACACTTACTAGGTTTAAAAAGTGTTCTCAGCCAGGTACTGGTGGTTCAGACCTGTTATCCTAACTACTCGGGAGGCTGAGACCTGAGGACTGTCCTTAGAAGTCTGTGCAACTGTCATCCCCAATAAACCACAAAAAAAAAAAAAGCCAGAAATGGAGCTGTGGCTCAGTGAGAGAACACTACCCTTGAGCAAAAGCAGCTTAGGGACAAGCAGCTGGGCCCTGAGTTCAAGCTCCAGGACGCACACACCTATATCCCGAGAACTCAGGACGCTGAGATAGGTAGGTCTCTCAAAATTGAGATCACATCCAAAAGGGGTAACTTAACTGACTCCCTAAGCTGTTGTTTGAAAAACACTTGAGACAAAGATTAACAATATCTCTACTATCTCCTAAAGAATGCAGTATCTGGCTTTTGCTTGGTTTTAATCTGATTTTACATGTGTGAATCTCGGAGGCAGAAGAAAGGCATATCCTGGTCTCCGAGTCACACCTCAGAAGAAACCTTATATTCAAATCTCAGTTATTGGGGTCTAAGACGGGTCCTGACGGCAAGGGAATAAGATTAAAAAAAAGTTTACCAATGAGAGAAGACAAGGGAAGGAGTGGCATTGGCCAAAAAGAAATACACGCTACCTAAACTTACATAACCGTCACCCCTCCGTACGTCATCTTAATAATGACAAGAAAACTTTGTAAGTTTATCAACTCGCCCAAAGTAACATAATTAGCTATGTAGCCATAGTCTTTTTTGCCTACTTCCAAAACTATGCTTCAGTAGTGCACTTCCAATGTATTCTTCTCCGTATGATTGACACAAAACCACCATTCACTCCAAGTCCTCCATGAAGTCCCCTTCCCCACCCATAGAAATGGAAGAAACCACTAGACCTAAGACACGCTTTATATTCAGAATTACCTTCGTTTTTAAGACAGAATACTCCAGAGTGGCAAAAGCGTCAGCGGCACACACTGATGATTGAAGTTACTATTTTTACCAAATTCACCCACATTTATTCCGTTTACTATGCACCCGGCCCTATTCTATTCATGCTGTGCGTCTATTTCGCCACTTACAAGGATCTGAAACCCTGAACGCCTTACTTTAAGATGATAAAAATCAAGTCTTCTTAGTTAAAGCCATGACTCAGAAAATGTTAAGGCAAATAAAAGTCCTACAAATATAATGGCTAAAAAAAAACCTTAGTTCTTCCCTCTAAGCAACCAAAAGAATCTCCCCCCCGACCCCCGCCACCCACTTTTTGGTTCATCATGTAGAACTCCTAACTTGTTGTGCAGCTGGGACTGTCCACAAACTCGTGACCCTCCTACCTTTCCCTGCCGCCGGGCGGGCCTGTGCCATCACCACGCTACTTGTACCTTTCTTCATATTCTACAACCAAGACCATCAGCAGCAAAGTCAGAGACAGGAAATCCAGAGCCAAACCCCACCTCTGCAGATCAAGGATGGGTGTGCACAGGGATAGAAGTGCAAAGACTAAGAGCAGACTGGGCAGTGAAGGCACCGGCCAGCTTCCCCAGCACCACGATTCTGAGGCTGTGGTCATCACACGAGAGAAAACATACACACAAAAACCAACAAAGCTCTTCTCTTCCCTATTTGTTTTCCCGTGGCACCATAACGTTCTTGGCATTTAATGAAATGAGGAGGAGAACAGATAAAGATCCTACTCTTATTAGCTGTTGCTTGATGTGTGGGGTTTTTTTTTTTTCCAGAAGATAATTCTATGGCAGAACAACTTTCCTAAAAGCCAGAAATGCTGCTATAAACTGGAAAAGCTACACTTTTGTGCAGCTTCTGGCTGAGACGTTTATATTACCAATCGATGTAGCCTTACAGAGGTGAGGCGCGTGTGTGTCCCACAGGTCCCTGCCACGTCTCATTTCAAAGCATAACAGAAACAAGCTTTTTTACTGTCTCTTAAAATCAAAAGAGGCCAATGGAGCATATTCATATATATATATATATATATGAATAATATATGTATATATATAAAAGTACCTTAGGATCCTACCAGAAGGGATTTTTAAATGCACAGCTTCGATGCATGTTTATGAAATGGAATTTTTGTTATGATAATTTGACAAAGTTCACAAGACTCCCCTCCCCCCCACCCCCATTTTTCAACATGAGGTAAGAAAAATCTAGATTGTCTTCCACCATCTAAAAATTCAATAAGTAGCTCCCTCTCCTGGAAAAAAAAAAAAAGTTGAGTTCCTCTTTAAGCTACAAAACACACAGTACTCTTAAGACAATTTTTTAAATGACATGAAACAAAAAAATATGTACCCATATAGAGCCAAAAAAAGTTTTTTGTCTGAGTCAATATCGTAAGACAACAGATACAGTTTCACAGAAAGCTGTACTTAAAGTCTGCCTGGTTCACAAAAGGTAGTGAATGTCATGATTTTACTTAAAAACCTGTGAGGCTGAGCACAAAATGAGATTCTTTTCTTTCTAGTGGTCTTGTACCATCATCAACCCTCAATTGTGTTGCTCTTGCTTCTACTTTTGAGTTCACTTTTACCCAAAATTGAGTGGTTCTATAAGGTTCTATAAGCAGCTCCATGAAGACATAAAGTAACATATGCCATTATGAATGACTGGCAGAAAAATACCCCAAATTTATGTTTCACAGTGTCTAGTTGTCACAGCATGGACTATTTCTGGGAACTGGGATGTCTAATAAGAAATGCAATTTATATAAAGGTTAATCGAGAGGCAGATTGCTGTTTTTCTCATGTGTTAAAAACAAACTCTTCTTCCACACTCCATTCATCCATCTGCCCACAGCAATTATGTCATAAGCTTAAAATGAAGTCACTGCCATTTTTTTTTGAAAATGTTATCGCTGAAGATGAGAGAAATGAAGCCTGAGTGTGGAGGGAGAGTTAGTCAGAAGAGAAGCCACAAAACACACTGTCTCAAACTATCGGGCTCCTGGGGATGCCAGGAGAACTTCAAAGCCTGGACGTTTCCCGGAAAGCAGGTTTGCCTGGGTGTGAGTCACACACCACACCTGCGGCCCTCACCCTCAGATGCCATGACTACGGCTATTAAACAAACACAAAACTACACACGTGCTATTTAAAAAATCTGGATTAGTCCTAGCAATTGTTTTTTCAGTGTATCAATACTCAGAAGTGCCTGAAAAAAAAATATGTCAGCATGTTAACTGCAGGAAGTAAGTATTACGGAGCTTTCTCGGAAAATGTTGGGTTCCAGAGATTCTGCCTACTTCCCCAGACCACAAGGCAGTAACCTCCAGCAAGCACAGCATGACACACACGGTGAGGCTTCTGCTTCTCCCCCGAAAAGACAGCTGAGGGAAAACTGTTCCCACAGCGTGTGCCTGTGCGGTCCCGTGGACTCCACAGTGTGTCTGTCTGTCCTCCCGTGGACTCCACACTGTGTCTGTCCTCCCGAGGACTCCAGTGTGTCTGTCTGTCCTCCTGTGGACTCCACAGTGTGTGTCTGTCTGTCTTCCCAAGGACTCCAGTGTGTCTGTCTGTCCTCCCATGGACTCCACAGTGTGTCATCTGTTGTCCCGTGGACCCCAGTGAGTGCTGTCTGTCCTGTGGATTCCACAGTGTGCATGTGTCTGTCTGTCTGTCATCCTGTGAACTCCAGTGTGTGCGTGTCTGTCTAACCTCTTGTGGACTACACCTGCCTGCCTGTCTGTCTGTCATCCCTGTGGACTTCACAGTATCTCTGTGTCTGTCTGTCATCCTGTGGCCTGCACTGACGTGAACTCCTGCACTAGTTCTGGGCATTCCTGGCTGCGTGGTGATGGCCGCAGGGTCCGCAGGGGACATGGACTGGACAGCCAGGCAGTGGCCCCCTGTGGGCGTGGCGTGGCCTGCCCAGGCCGGCACCTGGGCCCGGGCTGCTGCCGGCCTCCTGTGGCCCAGCACTGGGCCGGGTTGACGAAGCTGCACCAAGCCAGGCTGGAGGATTTCCTCAGGGGAGAGACACACCCTGCCCTGGACCCCCGGGATGCTTGGAGGAGGAGGGAGAGGAGGAAGAGGAGGAAGGTGAGGGGGAGGAGGAAGAGGGAGAGGGAAGAAGAGGGGGAGGAGGGGAAGGGGACGGAGGAGGAGGAGGAGGAAGGAAGAGAAGGAGGAAGGGGAAGAAGAGGGGGGAGAGGGGGAGGAGGGAGAAGGAAGAGG